>NC_138229.1:42360228-42680228 GCF_964197995.2 Scardinius erythrophthalmus | reverse complement strand
CAAACGAGAACTACCATCAACGATCAACACAGGCACGAAAGCCGGCGCGATCGCTCTCCTCGTCAACCACGTCATCATTCAACAAACCGTAGCAATTCTCAGCGCACTCACGCCACGTCTTCCAGACCAGAGAATACCATCAAGAATTGGACTGTGGCTCGCCTTCAGCGTGCTCTTAAGGACAAAGGTATCCACTTCAGCCGATCTGACAATAAATCAAGACTATTTCAGCTTTACACAGCATCTACACACACTTCAAATTTAAATTCCGAGCCTCCAACGCTTCCGGCATTGACACGCGATCCTCCCATCGTCACTCATGACGTCACCACACTGCCTCCACAACGGCCTCAGCCAGCAGTGTCCGCGCCACCTAGTGGAGACCAAGCAATACTACCTCCAACATCTGCACCTTCTACCTCAGACTTATCCCAATTCATGACATCTTTCTTTGCTTACTTAAGCTCACAAACAGCTACAAATCCTCACGGACATTCATCCCTCCATCCCAGCATCCATTCTTCTACCCTTCCTTCTGGCATTAACAGCCACACGGCCCCTGTTATTTCTGATTCTTCCGTACAAATTCACCCAATTCAAGTCCCTCATGCAGCAAACCCAGGACTTCTACCTCTCAGTGGACCTTTTCAACCCCCTCCTCTTTCTTCCCTTTACGCAACTAATCTACCCCTTTTCCCCTCCCTCCCCCACCCCTACCCCTCCCTTTCCCAACACCCTCACATCCTGCCAATAAATACTAGCCCATATACCCTGGCCACAGCTGCACCGCCTCCTCGTCCAGCTTCATCAATCCACCGACCCTCCCCAGTCTCTTCAGCCTTACGTCTTCAGATATTATCAGGTAACTATACAGATTTAGCCCAGCTCCTCCATCCATCCCTCATAAATATCAGCCAGCCCAGAGAGCTGCAAACCATTCAAGGCCTAATGCAGTTCAGCCATCCTTTAAACTCTCGTTCAAAGGACCTCACTCCCACCGAATTTGCTTTAGCTTTCTCGATCTACAGAGATATAATTTGCTCTGTTTATCCCGATCGAAGAACCGAGCTAGACGATTACCTATCAATCATTTTAGACATGGCCGTGCGTTTTGGAGGAACAGGCTTCTACAACTACCACGTTCTTTTCGCCACACAAGTAGCAGGTCGGTTACAGCAGTTCAATCAGGGGACATACTGGGGCACTCTTGATGCAGAACTCTATTGTCGGATCTTCGCAGCACGCACTTCTATGTCCTGTGAACTATGCGGAGCACCATCACATCCAGCCTCAGCTTGCACTATCACACCCTCTCAATCTCAACCCTCCTCACGCAAAACATCTGTATTCAATAGATTATCCACAGCAGCCCCACCTCCTCCTCTAATTCCGAAACCTCTAAACATACAGCCCACAGCCAACGTTCCACTTCCCAAAGGCATTGACAAAAGAGGACGACCGATCCTCTACCAAGGAGGCAGAATGGTATGCAACAACTTCAATCATCTTGGCTGCTCTCTTTCCAACTGTAGATTCCTACACACCTGCTCCTTTTGTGGAGGCGCCCACTCAAGAGCCTCTTGCCCCCACAACCCAACTGCTCTACCCGACTGACTATTACAGTATCTCGGCACACCAGTCAAGGTAGAAGCATTAGCTACTGCCTTACTAGACCACCCCGACAGAGAGTTCGTAGATTTCCTTATCAACGGATTTAAAAACGGCTTTCTTCCAGGCATAGAAATAATCCCAGACACTTCTCATCTTTCCCATAACCTCCAGTCTGCCCTCTCCGAACCAAACACTGTTGACACCTTAATAGCTAAAGAAGTTCAAGAGGGATTTATGATAGGCCCGTTTAAAGAACCTCCTTTCTCTCTTTTTCGCATCAGCCCTATTGGAATCGCCACCAGGAAATATTCCGGGAAGAAGAGATTAATCATCGACCTGTCCTCCCCACACGGCTCACACATTCCCAGCATTAATAGCATCATTCCAGCTCCAGACTTCTCCATGAAATACGCTTCCATCGACCAAGCCATCACTCTCATCCGCAAGGCAGGCCACGGAGCATGGCTTTCAAAAGCAGACATCACCAGTGCTTTCAAAGTCTTGCCCATTCACCCAGAATACTGGCGTTTCTTCGGAATATTCTGGAAAGGAGCTTATTATTTTTCAGTACGCCTCACTTTCGGCTGCAGAAGCAGCCCCAAGATATTTGACTCCCTCTCGGAGGCTTTATGTTGGATTCTCATCAACAACCACAGGCTTCCCTACGTCCTGCACCTCCTCGACGACTTCCTCATCATCACACCTACATCCGCACCTCCACACTCAGGACTTTCCACCCTCGTTAAAGTGTTTTCCGAACTAGGCGTACCCCTTTCAAAAGAAAAGACCTTAGGGCCCTGCACCTCCATCGAGTTTCTAGGCATCACCCTAGACTCCATCTCCTTCCAAGCATCTCTACCTCCTGAGAAAACGCAACGCATTTCATTGCTCCTATCGAACTATCTTCTAGCAGACAGGTGCACAAAGCAACAGCTGCTAGCCCTCCTCGGCCACCTTAACTACGCCATCAGAATAATTCCCCAGGGAAAATCTTTCCTTTCCAACCTACTATCAAAAGCAGCATCAATACCCTCTCTACACGACAAAGTCACCTTGGATGAAGCATGCAAAATGGAAATGCGGCTCTGGCAGAAATTCCTGTCTTCATGGAACGGCATATCCTTCTTTTATAACGACTATGTCACACAGCCAGAAGACATTCAGCTGTACACAGATGCAGCGCCTTCCATAGGATTCGGGGGCTACTACAGCGGCCGCTGGTTCGCTTCCGAGTGGCCACCAGAGTTCAGCCATCTAATTCAGCAGCCAGACTTTCCCTCATCCGCACTTTACGAGATGTATCCCGTCATTATAGCAGCCCTCCTTTGGGGGCACGAATGGTCCCGACATTCCATACTCATCCACTCAGACAACTCAGCGGTAGTTGAAATCATAAATAAAGGCAGATCCAGTTCCCTGGCGATCATGCAATTAGTCCGCAGACTGACACTTATATCGGCGCAACGTCAGTTCATCATCCGAGCAGCACACGTTCCAGGATACCACAATAGCATAGCCGACTCATTGTCTCGTTTCTCTTTTCAGAAGTTCAGAATCTTAGCTCCAGAATCAGACATCCATCCCACGCCAGTTCCACCGTTTTCAGCCACCATCTTCAACTAAATTCACAGCTGGAAGAACTATCACGTGCTTCGCGAGAAGCTATTCTCAACGGCCTCGCCCAGAGTACCCTCTCTGCTTACTTGACCGGTTGGAACTGTTTTAAGGCTTACCACTCCTTTTACCAACTCTCATTTCCTCTAATGAACGTTTGGTCCATCTGTAACTTCGTTACTCATGCCCATTCCTACCAAAATATCAGGGCATCCTCCATTCAGACTTACCTATCCGGAATTAACTTTATCTACAAACTCGCCACCGGCGACCAATGCCAAACCATTTCTCACTCCCACGTATCTATGCTTATCAGAGGTCTAAGAAAACAAGAACCAGTCCTCAACATCAAACGCTTACCCTTAACTTCTGACCTCCTGAGCCAATGCATCCACACATTACGTTCCGGCTACCTGAGCCCATCGATCGACCAAACATTAGAATGCATGTTTCTTCTCGCATTCTTCGGCTTCCTGAGATGCTCCGAATTCGCCCCGTCGACTTCAGCCTTCAATCCAGCCATTCATCCCAGCCTCTCAGACATCACCGCTCATACACCAGATTCTCTGATATATAACCTAAAGAGAAGTAAGACCGACCAATTCGGAGAGTCGTTTCCAATATACATCTTTCGCCTCCACTCCTTCCTCAGTCCTTATGAGCCACTTTCGGAATACGTTTCTTCCAGATACACCAACCATTCATCTCCTCAAGAACCACTCTTCCTCACGGAAAACAGGAAAATGGCCACGAGATTCTGGTTTAGCAAACACTTCCAAAGTATTCTCAGGACCTCCGGCATATCTCCCGAACATTACTCTATACATTCATTCCGGATCGGAGCAGCCACCACGGCCGCCAGCATGGGCATCTCGGACGAGACAATCAGAGTCTTAGGTCGATGGTCATCCGAAGCGTACCGCTTGTACATCCGCAATAATCTAAACGATCTCCGTCAAGCTCAAGCCCACATCGTCTCATCCAAACCTTTGGGGGTCTTCAAGTAACTCAGCTTACTGCCTACCGAGACGAAGCCCCCACTCTGAGTCTCCCGGGTCAGACTCCCTGATCAGCCAGACGGAGATCCGTCGTTTACATCTTTCCCCATTTCCTTCGACCCTTATTCATCCACAAAGCTAATAGCTAATTCCGTGCAGTTGTGGCGTGGTCCTTGCTAGTGAAATGTAGTTAACAAGTTAATTGAAGTTCGGGAGCAGGACCACGCCTCAACTAATCAGCTCTCTCTCCCTGTCTGTATATATACACGGAACCCACCTTCACCACACCGTTCGTCTCAGTTTTTTTCGAACCCCACCCACCCCTACCCTTCCACCTCTAGCGCTCGACCCCACCCACCCTTCCCCTTCCAACTCATCCATCCATCCCTCTTCCCCCCGACCCCAGCCCCCCCCCCCTCAACCTCTAACTCGACCCCTTCCAACTCATCCATTCATCCCACTTCCCCCCGACCCCAATCCTCTCTCCTCCAATCTCTAACATCTCAATTTTAATTCCACAGGCTGCATCCAGGGGGGTCTTCAAGTAACTCAGCTTACTGCCTACCGAGACGAAGCCCCCACTCTGAGTCTCCCGGGTCAGACTCCCTGATCAGCCAGACGGAGATCCGTCGTTTACATCTTTCCCCATTTCCTTCGACCCTTATTCATCCACAAAGCTAATAGCTAATTCCGTGCAGTTGTGGCGTGGTCCTTGCTAGTGAACAGTAATATCAATAATATATAATAATAATCATTACCATTATTTACTCAGCTATGTATACATATCCCGCTCTATTGTAATTATGTCACCATTTACAATATCAAGATAAATAATAAGAACCGTTTATAATAACTTTAGTTATTTTACAATAACCAGCACCCCCTAATCACAAACACAAGAACACCCAGATCCCTCACTCAGTATTTTGTCAACACCATTTCTTTGAATTAATTTGAATAGGTGAATATTTGGGCATTGCTTGAGCTGTATCCCCAAACCATTCCAAAGTATGACAACACACACACTTACACACACACACACACACACACACACACACACTTACACACACACACACACACACACACACACACACACACACACACACACACACACACACACACACACACACACACACACACGCACAAGGTTTTCCTGGTGGTTCTCACCACCTGGACTTTAAAGTTACCACATCCCCTCAAGTTATAGATCATTTTTGTTGGCTTTATACAAGAATTGAGCAGTATAAAAATCAACTAGATCAAAAATTTTAGATTGCAGAAATAATATGTTTGTGTGATCAAAATATCCCACCTTGTGAAAAACCTTACTCCAAAAACTGCTCGTTTTTGGAGTAAAAAGAGGGTGTGTAGTGAGCTTTTATAGTTATTGCCCCAAATTTCTATACAATAAGTTAAATAGGGCAAAACCAGTGAACAATACAATATATATAGTGAATTATTTTCCAAGACATATTTAACTTTATTAATTATAGAAATACTTTTAGATACTTTACCTTGTATGTATCTGATGTGTGGTTTCCAGCTTAATTTACTATCAATAGTTATTCCCAATAATTACATTTCTGACACTATTTCTAATGCAACACCATCAATACTTAATATTTATGCGTTTTCTTTATAATTACCAAACATCATTACCTTCGTTTTATTTAAATTCAAAGATAATTTATTAATATCCATCCATATTTTTAGTTTTACTAATTCTTTATTTACTATATATATAAGTGTATTATAATTATCACAAGAATAGAATATATTGGTATCATCAGCAAATAATAGCAATTTCAATCATTTAGATACATGAAATATGTCATTTATATATAAATTAAATAATTTGGGAATTGGGACCTAATACTGATCCTTGAGGGACCCCACAAGCAATGCCCAGACACTGTGACGTAAACTCGACAAACTTCAAAGCCCAACTTCACAAACTTTTGTCTCTCAGTTAAGTAACTTTTGATCCAGGTCAAAGTCACTCCCCTAATGCCATATTTTTCCAGTTTATTGAGTAAAATTGAATGATTAAATGTATTAAAGGCTTTCTTTAAATCAATAAATATTTTGACAAGTGTTTTAGTTTCATGGACCGGCTCAAAGGACTGTGCACAGTTCCAGTGAAAGGAAAGTTACAAAAAAAGGGAAATAAAACTGTACTGACTTGCACATTTCTTGATCTAGGCAGCTCGGCAACATTTTGCACTGAGCAACTGATGAGAGAATTGAACGCTCCTGGAAGGAAGATGGATGTACTTTAAAAAACAATGGGTCAGGAAAAAACAGTTTCTAGCTACAAAATCTCTGGACTTGAAGTAGCAGCACTGAAGGGAGACACTCACCTGACATTACATCGCAGTTTAAAGTCCACAGATGAAGAAGAGTCATTTAATAAAATAAACTCAGAGAGTGTTACTTAACACAAACAATAACCAACAATGAACAGAGGAAACACAGGAACAAACAAACTCACATACGAACAGCAGCCATGATTAAATAAATATACATGGTAACAAACAATTGTCAGGAAACGTGAACAAAGACAACAGGAAATAATGACAATCAAACCAAAAGTCCATGAGAATGAAAACTAAACTGACAGTTTGTGACACATTTCCTGATGTTTACAATCCCAGTCACCAAAATTAATGTTCCCAAAATGGAAGACTTGTAAAAGGTGGATTAGTTTTACGATCTCTTTCTGATCTTTGTGAAGTGTCAAAGTAGTAGTTGCGTAGCTGTCAATGGAGGAACAGAAAGCTCTCAGATCTCATCAGAAAGATCTTTATTTGTGATTCAAAGATGAACGAAAGTCTTACGGGTTTGGAACAACATGAGGGTGAGTAGTTGATGAATTTTACATTTTTGGGTGAACTAAACCCTTTAACACAGGGTTTTAATGTAGATGTAGGCATTGGGTTACTTATTGGAGTAAATGCTCAGAAAGCCTTGAATCCTTGGAGTGATTACCAGTGAGGGTGGTGGACCGAACACTGACCGAACGCTCCTTGGGTGGGACATTACTGGTGCACTGAGTCTCAGTGTGGATGGTGATGTATATGGGATGTGCCAACAGTTCAAGTCATAATATTGAATATCATTGCTATCTTGGAAGAGCTGTTAATTAGAAGGTATAATGAAGACTTTGCAGAACAGCAGTATGTGTCACGACTGGGTTCAAAACAAAACTGAGGACTCAATTGCAGAAAAACAAAATGGGATTTTAATAAAATAGAAGCAAAATACAATGATAAACAAAACTCCCATGCGGGGGAAAACACTAGAATAATATAAACAAACCCAAACACTGGGAACAAACACAAGAACATTAGACAACGTAACAGCACAGTACAATAGACACAAGGAGACTAAATAGGTAAGCAAACAAAAGAGGGTAACGATGACAACAGGTGGAAAGAATTAAACCAATAACAAGATAACAAGAAGGGCGGGGCTAACAATGAACACGAGCACATGGCTCAACACAACAAACACCCAAGTGCAAAACAAGACAGGACAAACTTGTGACATAACCCCCTCCTTAAGGAGCGGCTACCAGACGCTCCACTAGGACAGGAGGGACAGACCAGGGCGGGACAGGAGGGACAGACCAGGGCGGAACTGGAGGGACAGACCAGGGCGGAACTGGAGGGACAGACCAGGGCGGAACTGGAGGAACAGACCAGGGCGGAACTGGAGGAACAGACCAGGGCGGAACTGGAGGAACAGACCAGGGCGGAACTGGAGGAACAGACCAGGGCGGAACTGGAGGGACAGACCAGGGCGGAACTGGAGGGACAGACCAGGGCGGAACTGGAGGAACAGACCAGGGCGGAACTGGAGGGACAGACCAGGGCGGAACTGGAGGGACAGACCAGGGCGGAACTGGAGGGACAGACCAGGGCGGAACTGGAGGAACAGACCAGGGCGGAACTGGAGGAACAGACCAGGGCGGAACTGGAGGGACAGACCAGGGCGGGACTGGAGGGACAGACCAGGGCGGGACTGGAGGGACAGACCAGGGCGGAACTGGAGGGACAGACCAGGGCGGGACTGGAGGGACAGACCAGGGCGGGACTGGAGGGACAGACCAGGGCGGGACTGGAGGGACAGACCAGGGCGGGACGGGAGGGACAGACCAGGGTGGGACGGGACGGACAGACCAGGGCGGGACGGGAGGGACAGACCAGGGCGGGACGGGAGGGACAGACTGTCCATCAGGCGGCCAGGGTGGAGCAGATTGTCAATCGGGTGGCCAGGGAGGAGACGACCCCTCGGGCGGCCAGGGAGGAGACGACCCCTCGGGCGGCCAGGGAGGAGACGACCCCTCGGGCGGCCAGGGAGGAGACGACCCCTCGGGCGGCCAGGGAGGAGACGACCCCTCGGGCGGCCAGGGAGGAGACGACCCCTCGGGCGGCCACGGCGGAGACGACCCCGGCTCAGGCACTGGAACAGACTCCACCTGCTCAGGCACTGGAACAGACTCCACCAGCTCAGGCTCAGGCACTGGCACTGGAACTGGCACCACCGGCTCAGGCACTGGAACTGGCACCACCGGCTCAGGCACTGGAACTGGCACCACCGGCTCAGGCACTGGAGCTGGCACTGGCACTGGAACTGGCACCACCGGCTCAGGCACTGGAACTGGCACCACCGGCTCAGGCACTGGAACTGGCACCACCGGCTCAGGCACTGGAACTGGCACCACCGGCTCAGGCACTGGAACTGGCACTGGAACTGGCACCACCGGTTCAAGCACTGGGACTGGCACCAACGGCTCAGGCACTGGGACTGGCACCAACGGCTCAGGCACTGGGACTGGCACCAACGGCTCAGGCACTGGGACTGGCACCAACGGCTCAGGCACTGGAACTGGCACCACCGGCTCAGGCACTGGAACTGGCACCACCGGCTCAGGCACTGGAACTGGCACCACCGGCTCAGGCACTGGAGCTGGCACCACCGGCTCAGGCACTGGAACTGGCACCACCGGCTCAGGCACTGGAACTGGCACTGGAACTGGCACCAGCGGCTCAGGCACTGGAACTGGCACCACCGGCTCAGGCACTGGAACTGGCACCACCGGCTCAGGCACTGGAACTGGCACCGGCACTGGAACTGGCACCACCGGCTCAGGCACTGGAACTGGCACCACCGGCTCAGGCACTGGAACTGGCACCAACGGCTCAGGCACTGGGACTGGCACCACCGGCTCAGGCACTGGGACTGGCACCACCGGCTCAGGCACTGGGACTGGCACCACCGGCTCAGGCACTGGGACTGGCACCACCGGCTCAGGCACTGGGACTGGCACCACCAGCTCAGGCACTGGGACTGGCACTGGAACTGGCACCACCGGCACTGGAACTGGCACCACCGGCACTGGAATGGCACCACCGGCTCAGGCACTGGAACTGGCACTGGAACTGGCACCACCTGCACTGGAACTGGCACCACCGGCTCAGGCACTGGGACTGGCACTGGCACTGGAACTGGCACCACCGGCTCAGGCACTGGAACTGGCACCACCGGCACTGGAACTGGCACCAACGGCTCAGGCACTGGGACTGGCACCAACGGCTCAGGCACTGGGACTGGCACCACCGGCTTAGGCACTGGGACTGGCACCAACGGCTCAGGCACTGGGACTGGCACAAACGGCTCAGGCACTGGGACTGGCACCAACTGGCTCCGGCTCAGGAACAGACACTGGCTCCGGCTCAGGAACAGACACTGGCTCCGGCTCAGGAACAGACACTGGCTCCGGCTCAGGAACAGACACTGGCTCCGGCTCAGGAACAGACACTGGCTCCGGCTCAGGAACAGACACTGGCTCCGGCTCAGGAACAGACACTGGCTCCGGCTCAGGAACAGACACCACCGGCCCAGGAACAGACACCACCGGCTCAGGAACAAACACTGAAGGTTTGAAAGGCGTCTCCAGGATCCGAGCTAAACGCTCTAAATAGCCGGTCAGTGCCCCCCCGGCCATGAGAATGGGAATTTCCCGATCTGTCTCCAACTGGGCAGACGTGGCTAGAGCCATCTCTGGCTGGGCAGATGTGATCTGAACAGTCTCAGACTGGGCAGACGGGACATGAACAGTCTCTGGCTGGGCAGACGGGACGTGAACAGTCTCTGACTGGGCAGACGTGACGTGAACCGTCTCTGACTGGGCAGGCGTGACGTGAACAGTCTCTGACTGGGCAGGCGTGACATGAACAGTCTCTGGCTGGGCAGACGTGACATGAACAGTCTCTGACTGGGCATATGCAACATGAACCGTCTCTGACTGGGCAGACGTGACGTGAACCGTCTCTGGCTGGGCAGACGTGACATGAACAGTCTCTGCAGGCTCTGGAGTGACAAAAACTGGCTCGATGGAGACAAAGACTGATGCAGCAGTCTTAGCTGCTCTCCTCCTTCTCAACCTTCGTTTTTTAGTTAAATTCGGAAACACTTGACTCGGCGAAGAAGGATAGGTAAGTTGGTCAATACCGTCAGTCTCTAATGGTGGCAGGATCCTCCAATCCTTGCGATGCTGCAGGTAATCGGTGAATTTCCAAAAGTCCAGGATCCTTAAACCATCCATCTCCCACTGAGGAAGGGGATCATCCAAACAGTGGTTGAATGCCTCTTTAAGAGCTTCATCATGGTAATTCAATCCCCTAGCCATTGTCCAGAAGAACTGGGCGAAGCATCCTATCTCCCAGCCCTGCTGGCGTTGCAATGCCAACGCCTGCTGGAGTTCTAGTCTCTCCTGAGCTGTAGCGGGGGAACCACACGAATGCTCATTCTGCTGAGTCCTCAAAATGGCTGTTACGTTCTGTCACGACTGGGTTCAAAAACAAAACTGAGGACTCAATTGCAGAAAACCAAAATGGGATTTTAATAAAATAGAAGAAAATACAATGATAAACAAAACTAGTGATGTGACATTTGAACCGAGGCGTCGGAGCGTGTGTCGAGAAAAAGTGGGCGTGCCAGATGAAGCCGCGATTCGAGGCTTGTGTTGTTAACGTGAAAATCACGTGACTAATGACAAAGGAGGCCTCGGTTTGTGTAAATACGTCATCGGTTCGGTCTGAGTGTCGCTTCCGGATAAAAGCCGATTCGAAACTCGCGCCTCCTTGTGGGTGTTGTCAGGAGTAGTAGAAGCAGTTGTAGTAGCGTCAGAGAGTCAGTTAGATAACTATCATTGTCATTGTCGTTATTGTGTCATATGTGAGGGCTGTAGGCCTATATTATTACATTATTAGGTTAGAATAGTTGTAGTAGCCTATATTATTATTATAGTAGGCCTAGCTATATTATAGTCTTGTTATATTAATTAGATAAGATTATTTGGATTGCTCTGGATTTTTGCATCTGGACTGGACTGCTTTTTGATTTGGATTGCCCTTTTGGATTTGTTTGCTTTTTGTGACTCTTCCTTTTTCCTGGTAACGGAGCAGCAAGAAAGAGGGAATCCTCCCCTGTCTGGCTCAACAGAAGCATCAGTGTCCTCATTTATACCAGCTGGAACTGGCATTTATATGTTCCCCTGCATCCTCTGTTCCTTGTGAAATTATCTTTTCCAAGGCTAGAGAGATTTTGTCCAAGAAGAGGAATCGTCTAAACCCCAACACACTTGAAATAATTCTGTTTCTCAATAAAAAATCTATTGTAATCCTTCCTTCCAGACTATTCTGTTGCATTTTACTTTAATCTGTTATCTATAATCTGCTAAATGAATAAATGTACTTTATTACACTCCCTCAAACATAAGCATTGCACTCAACACAGTGTCACTGTTGTTGTTCATACTGTCACTATCCAAACAATTTATGAATAATTAATTAACTGTGAGTGTGACTCTGGACAAGTAAATTCAGACAGAGAAAGATACATATTTTATATTATACACAGTAATGGACAAATGTCTGATCATGTCTTTTTATTATTGCAAATGAAAGGTTTCAGAGATCAACAGTGAGTACAAAATAAATAAATATTTTTAATTATAAAAAATATTTTTATAAAATATACATTTAAATATAAATATACAAATAAATATACATATTTATTTGTATATTTACATGAAAAATAAATATTTTTATTTATAAAAGTATTTTTATAAAATATATATTTTTTTATAAAAATATATATATTTTATATAAAATTAGGGAGGGAGGGCGCGCCCGCGACACTGGTTCAGAATGAATGAATTTGTCTGCTATTTCTTTTCACAGTAGCTAGGTGTCACTAGTGAGCAATGCTGAATGAAGCTTCGAGTAATGAACCTTTGGCTGAAGCAATGGGCTGCGAGGTCTCAGTGGTTCAGGAAGCCTCATTTTGCCATCACTAAACAAAACTCCCACGCGGGGGAAAACACTAGAATAATATAAACAAACCAAAACACTGGGAACAAACACAAGAAAATTACACAACGTAACAGCACAGTATAACAGACACAAGGAGACTAAATAGGGAAGCAAACAAAAGAGGGTAACGATGACAACAGGTGGAAAGAATTAAACCAATAACAAGATAACAAGAAGGGCGGGGCTAACAATGAACACGAGCACATGGCTCAACACAACAAACACCCAAGTGCAAAACAAGACAGGACAAACTTGTGACAGTATGAACGTCAGCTTTCTACGGTTTCTGTGGTGGGAAGATGGAAATATCAATGCAGATCCTGCAATGCTCGTACACATTTTCTGAGCTGTATCGTCCTCAAGCTGGGCCACATTTGCTCTTCTTAAGGGTCATGAAACCCCAAAACACACTTTTTGAGATGTGAACAGATACACACAGGCTGTACATCACTGAAAACACTCAAAAGTTTTATCAACAATGGAAATTGGTTATTTTTGTGTTTTTCTGAGCAAGACACGATCCTACGTCAGCTGGTCCTCGAGCGACTCTCTGCTTTTATTCATGAGAAAGAGCCCGTCCAATCCAATCACAGCGCTGGATTACTCATGAGATCATCGCATCACAGCGGAGAATTCAAACAACATGCGGAGCATGAGAGTGTTAACAACACTCACCATGGGGATTATATCGTTCATATACAGACAGGAGCGAGCGCGCTTCAAGTTTTTATGGATATATTTCATATACTCTAGTGCTCTAAACATGAACCAGCATGACACTTTAAGACAGCAGATGCTAATCAGGATTATTCAGCTGATGTTATAAGCACAATCAAGCAAAAGTTCAAGGTTGATGACTGCTTAAAATCTGTTAGGAACAGGCAGTGTCCCTATCTCGACAGCTAACAGAGTTGTGTGCCAAACGGGGCTTTAGATTTTGGCACTTGCACTGGTGTCGGCCCTGATCCGGCCCAGTGAACCGGAAGTGATCCACTGAGGCAAGCTGAAGTGAGAACCCAAACGCTAGTGATGTTACATTTGACACTGAATCTTCAAAGCGTGGATCGAGTACGCAGCGCAATTTCTCATGAAGCTCTGTGCCGGAGCGCGTATTGTTTTCGGAGAAACACGTGATTAACGAAAAATGAAACCTCACTTTTTTCCAGTCACGTGAATGCTTCACTTTGCGTGTCGGAATGTTTGAACCCAGACCACTACTCTACAGGTTTTTGGAAGTTTAAATATAGTTTTTAAATATAAATAAGCCTATAGCCTATGTTACATGATCATATATTCTGACACATAAACAGCATAGAAACCATAAAATAATTAGACCAACATTTACTTGCATCAAGCAACTCTGTGGGAATTTTTATAATTAGTATTAATATAATTGTTACATTTATTTTATTGCCACACTTTAATATGTTAATTATATTATCAGAAAACTGAACATTTAGCATTGTCAGGCTTTTATTTGTGCTTAATGGATAAAACAACGGCGCTGCGCACTCAGTTGCTCCAGAGAATGTCTAATAAGGGGAGAACTTCCACTCTCAGTGAACTTCCGGCTTCTGAACTGGTTGCAGTTCCACTCTGGCTCCACATGAGGGCGCTCACAGGACGAGTGCAGAATGAATGGAGGTCTATGGAGCTATACCCATCAAAATCCACTTTTCTCAGCATATAATTGTCTAGTAATTTGAATGTTGTATTCGAAAGGAGATGCAAAGAAATTACACATTGCTGGCTGTTAGATTGTTTAGAGTCACTTATTTGCTTTAAAAAGTCTTTTAAAATGTCAATGACGTCCCACACATCGTACGACCAGAGATACTGCTTTACGGCAATCCTTCAGTCACTTTGGTGCTTTCAGCTCTGCACTTTCTTTTTTCTCGAGGCATCGACAACACAGCTGACACAGGCAAACACACAACACAGCTGACACAGGCAAACACACAACACAGCTGACACAGGCAAACACACAACACAGCTGACACAGGCAAACACACAACACAGCTGACACAGGGAAACACAGGTAAACACACAACACAGCTGACACAGGCAAACACACGACACAGCCGACACAGGGAAACACAACACAGCTGACACAGGTAAACACAACACAGCTGACACAGGCAAACACACAACACAGCTGACACAGGGAAACACAACACAGCTGACACAGGTAAACACACAACACAGCTGACACAGGCAAACACACAACACAGCTGACACAGGTAAACACACAACACAGCCGACACAGGCAAACACAACACAGCTGACACAGGCAAACACACAACACAGCTGACACAGGCAACACAACACAGCTGACACAGGCAAACACACAACACAGCTGACACAGGGAAACACAGGTAAACACACAACACAGCTGACACAGGCAAACACACGACACAGCCGACACAGGGAAACACAACACAGCTGACACAGGTAAACACAACACAGCTGACACAGGCAAACACACAACACAGCTGACACAGGGAAACACAACACAGCTGACACAGGTAAACACACAACACAGCTGACACAGGCAAACACACAACACAGCTGACACAGGCAAACACACAACACAGCTGACACAGGGAAACACAGGTAAACACACAACACAGCTGACACAGGCAAACACACGACACAGCCGACACAGGGAAACACAACACAGCTGACACAGGTAAACACAACACAGCTGACACAGGCAAACACACAACACAGCTGACACAGGGAAACACAACACAGCTGACACAGGTAAACACACAACACAGCTGACACAGGCAAACACACAACACAGCCGACACAGGCAAACACAACACAGCTGACACAGGCAAACACACAACACAGCTGACACAGGCAAACACAACACAGCTGACACAGGCAAACACACAACACAGCTGACACAGGGAAACACAGGTAAACACACAACACAGCTGACACAGGCAAACACACGACACAGCCGACACAGGGAAACACAACACAGCTGACACAGGTAAACACAACACAGCTGACACAGGCAAACACACAACACAGCTGACACAGGGAAACACAACACAGCTGACACAGGTAAACACACAACACAGCTGACACAGGCAAACACACAACACAGCTGACACAGGCAAACACACAACACAGCTGACACAGGTAAACACACAACACAGCTGACACAGGCAAACACACAACACAGCCGACACAGGTAAACACACAACACAGCTGACACAGGCAAACACACAACACAGCTGACACAGGCAAACACACAACACAGCCGACACAGGTAAACACACAACACAGCTGACACAGGGAAACACAACACAGCTGACACAGGTAAACACACAACACAGCTGACACAGGTAAACACAACACAGCTGACACAGGTAAACACACGTGCTAGAAGAGTTCCTGTTTTGTTTGTTTCTGGTCCTGCTTCGGATGCCACAATGCCATCAAGCGGGATCTCTGGTCGTAATCAGTCCTCCACTTACCAGTCAGCGTTCATTAGCAGAATGCTAGTGTGTTATGGGCAACAACAACTCAACCTGTAAGAAATCGAAAAGACATAAGTACTCGTTCATTCAACTTTCGACCTATAACCCATGTTGAACTTGCAAAACCTACAATCAAATCTGAGATTTCTCAACGGCAATCGGGTGAAAGAGACAAATTTAGCCGTCTAGCTCCATAGACGTATTGCGTATTGGAAATGAATGGGAGACGAATTTCATCTAGTGGAAACTTTTGCTACTGCAGCCAAACAAAATCATCCTGAAAGCTATTTTGAGTTATCAGGCTCAAATTTTGAACACAACTTGTTTAGATTTATGGCTTTGATTTTCTCACAGTTTTAGAGTAAAACATGTTTTTGAAAATATATATTTCATATAAAAATCTATATAAACATTTTTCATAACAATAAACTAGTAAGTTCATTTTTTAAAACTTTTTCATTTCAGCAATAATCTGCCAAATGTCGTCTTTGAAAAGAGATCAAACTTAAGTTTGTTGCTCTAAAGCATTCAAGATTTACGACAGTTTAAGTTGGAAATGTAATTTTCAGGTCTATGCTCAAAAAGTGAATAGATGGATTATAAATACAGCGTAAATATAATTTAGCACCATAAAATCCCCTAAAAATACAAAATATTAAATAAAAAACATAATATATACATAAATCGAATATTTAAAATCGAACTAACATATAGTACATACATTTCATTGAAATATATTTTTTTATTTCTGTCATTTTTGACCGACAAGCGAAGAGCACCAGAGGGTAAACAGGGTTAAATGCACTTAGTGTAAATTGGTGCTTCATTCCCTAAGGCTCAGCAGAGTTGCCCCGTGTTTGAGATGAGGTTGCCTTTGGTGCAGTGTCTTACCTGTGAACTTTAGACAGCAGTGGTGAACACAATGCTACATCCGTCATGGGAATAGCTGTTCGTCTTGACAAAACCCTGAAAACTGAGTTGCAATTTCAGTTAGATGAATCTGGTCAGACAGCAAAACAGTTCTGAGGTGCATCAAAAACACTACAAAGAGATTCAAAACCTTTGTAACTTTCATTCAGTCCCTCTCGACAACAACTCATTGGAGACTGTCAGACACATCATTTCCAAGGTGAACCCGCGGAGGCATGAGGACTGGTGTCTTTCTAAAGTTTAAAAGCTTTCTTTCCCAACCACAGAGTCTTTTCACAGACTCTGGCCTTTAATGAAGGTTGTTATAGACCTTCATCAGCAACATATTAATCTCTTTCATCTTTGATGACTTTTTTATCAACATTGAATTTTAAAGTCCCCTTGTATTCAATAATTTTATCCCTTAAAACTCATCTTTGATCATCAAAATTACATATTTGAATGTTTTTTTTTCCTTGAAAAAACCTTGTCATGTCTTAAAAGAGCTTGAATGTAAGGCAACGTTCAGACTGTCAGTCCAAATCCGATTATTTGTGTATCCGATTGGAATCTGATCTAAAATGATTGACGTCAACACTGTGTATCGTAGCTGTTCAGATCCGATTTGTGTCGGTGCCAACCTTAGTTTTCCGGAATATCTGCATTGGTTTCCATGGCAATGACGTTGCGATGGTATGCAAACCACATGAATGTAGCTTGAAACGGATTTGTAAAAATCACGTCTCATGTGATTTTTTTTGCCATTCACACCAGCTAAATATGATTGCATTTCAATTGGATATGCAAACAAATCAAATTTGGACTGACTGTGTGAACGTAGCCTTACTCGACACCCTTGCCTCATTTAGTATGCACGGTTCTATGAATATGCAAATGAGCCCCGCCTCCACTCACTCACTCAGCTCAGAGATCCACTGGTTGACGATCACACGTTGATCTGATTGGTTACAAGGTAGTTAGTGACGTTAGAAACACCAGCGATTTCAAAGTGTGTTTTTGAGACTGTCTTTGGTTCACTGCAGTTTTAAGGAGGAAATACTCAGCTATGGTGTCGACTTATGAATTTACACATGGTTTGTCTTAAAGCATATTAAAAACACCACATAGACACATAAACTACATTAAAAGCTGGATTTTCACCACAGGGAGACTTGTCCTACTTTTAATATTCAGCGACTTTTTTCCAAGGATTAAACCTAAAAAAGCTGCATAAATCATTATTGCTTGATCTTATTTATTTATTTTTTTACAAATGCACCTCAAAGATATTGAGTAGCATCTGTTATGCACATGATATTGGTGATCATTGTGCCATTGCAATAGTTAGAATTAGAAATGCAAAATGACTTTTTTATTATCTCTAAGCAGTGAATGTCTCAGTTTAGTGAAAGAGGTTTTGTTCATGATCTTGCTCGGCTCGATATGTGCTCCTCTCAAAAATACCATGTTGAGGGCCACGACAACCCTTGGTTTTCACCTACATTACCAAACTTGTTTCATGAGTGTGATGTTTCTGGGCTAGAGCGAGGCATTCTGATCTTACAACTATATAACAGATGCACTGTATAGGAGAGCTAAAGCTGGGTACTTTTTAAATGAAACATCAAGCTGTGTCTGCTTTCCACATTGTGCAACCAATGCTTTGTTGCTTGAATTTGATTTTTGAATGCTAAGTCATGTTATTTTCAAGATCAAAGAAACAAGCAGCACATCTATGATCCGTTGTTAAAAGAAGATGTGACAGAATACAGATATCTTGGTTTTATATTTGATGAATCTCTATCTTTTAAATGTAATGTAAATCAATTAGGGACTAAACTCAAGCTAAATCTGGGGTTTCATTTTAGAAACAAAACCTGTTTTTCATTTGAGGCAAAAAAGCAATTAGGCAATTAGTTTCTGCCAACTCAGTGCCAGTTCTTGATTATGGAGATGTTTTGCACAAAAACATTAGCAATGATATTCTACACAAATACTCAAACACTTTACAATGGCCTTTTTCTGAATTTTCACCATGCAAACTGGCATTCGATGTCTTCAAAGTCCATGCCCCTAACCAGCTCAGATTCAAAGGCAAGCAGGGAAAGTGCAGAAAGCGGTGTCTGTGTCATTGTGTGTCATTTTTCACTCGTTTTAGAGTAAAAAAGACCTCTCTCCTTCACAGTTAGAAACAGACAAGTTAACAATAGTCTCAGTGCAACAAAAACATTAGGAAATGTTGTCTTAAGTCCATTATGATCAACAATTTGCAGTGCAAATTTCCATAAAATTTACAGTAAAAAACTGGCAGCTGTGGTTGCCAGAAATTTGCCGTAAAAAATAATTACAGCGGTGACGAGAGTCACATGACGAAAGCTCATCACAAGCAGCTTTTCCACATGAAAGTTAATATAACTAGAGGGTGCACAGTGTCATTCACACAAACACTAAACACAATCATGGTAACACACATGACATTTTAAAAATGAAAACACGAAAATGAATGAATAAACATTCATTTAACGACATTAAATGTAACATAAAACCTTAATGTACATAACTGATTAGAAAAAAAACGAAACATTTTCAACACAAATATATCAAATGTGAAGTGTCACGCAGGGAACTGTGGGATTGTAAATGTTCTTTTTTCACTGTAAATTATACAATGACTTTTCTTTTTCACTTCCAAAAACTGTAACTTTAATGGTATTTTACTGTAAAATTACATTAAATGTATAATTAGATCTATCACAGTTATTAACCGTATATAGTATGGAAACGTTCTGTTAACTGAATAACAGTTTTCCACTGTAGCATTTTTACAGTTTTTTACTGTTAAAATACCGATTATTTTTTAGCGACTGGAACACTTTACAAAATATCATGTAAACCGCCATCATAAATCATTAGAGCCGTGTCAAAAGCGTTATTACAGTATAGACATGTGGTGGTTTTGAAATTGTACAAACTGATTTAAGGTGTTTATTCTTAATCTATACAGTTTACAATATAAGCAATATAAGTATGTTAAGAAAGTTTGAAGCTGCTAACGGGATATCAGCAAACTAAAATGACACTTTTAAAAGTTGAAGTGTCAGTTTTGAAAATTGGCCCTCAAAACATTTGCATATACACAATAAAATGCCTCTTTGCAGCGGGATACGCAGGACGGCTGCAGGCCATGGAGATGGCCACCAAAACACAATAATTGTGAGTCAAATGTTTCTTGACACTGATCCTGTCTTGTATGGGGACTGTCCCAGAATGAGGCGTCCTTGGCAGCTTGTTCCTGTCGTTCTGTGTCGTTACGCGTCTGTGTGCTGTATAATTTTCTGGCACCCTTATGCCAAACCAGCCCTCCCTCGACTGTTCGCGGTGACATAATCTATTTGTCAGCAGCCACTCCTCATCCTCATTGCTACATTTCAACCTGACATTGCTTACTAGCTAAATTGTTCAGTTTTCATGCAAATACAGCTGTCAATAGCAATTGGTGCGGGCAGTAAACAAAAACACACAAAACACAACACGCCTGGCTAGCGCTAGTTAGACTAGTAAAAACAAACACAAAATATGGAACAAGATGCTAAACCAAATCACCACGGCAAGGATGTCAAAAAATTCTATATCCAATTCACTGAGATTAGTGTCAAAGCTTCTGTCAAGCTTGTTTGAAAGGTAAAATCACGGCTACACACAAGCAAATGTCAAATGTCAAAATCTTTTTTTCAAGGTGCCATTTTGAGAAAGCAACAGACTTCTAACCAAACCTCTTGGCATGATATACATAAAAACATCAATGTAGAAGAAACACTCATAATGAAAAATACTATCGAAAAGGCTGGGATAGAGTAATTAAAAGGGGGCTTGCACAAGGAATTTTATTAAAAGAAGTTTTCAAACTAAATAAAAAAAAAAGCCAAAAAGAAAGAACAAAGTATATTTAGGTAAAAGGGGCTTATTTTTTTCCCGAATGGTATCTATTTTCTAAGTTATTTTGTTAAAAAAGCGCAATATTTATTTTAGCAAATGATGAGTATGAAGTATGTATGACTTATTTAATTTGAAGGTGTAATTTATTGACATTAAACCGGCTGTGCATCATAAGAGTTCTGAGTAGAAGGAGATTAACTGATTATGTTCATTTGTTTGTTTTTATAACAGTTTAAAAATCCTATAAAACTGCAAAAAATTACTGTTAGTTTAACTTAAATAAGTAAGTTACCTGGTTGCCTTAACATTTTGAGTTCATTGAAATTAAAAAAGTTGAGTTAATTAAACTTTTGTTATCTGAACCACATTAATTATCTAAGTTGATTTGACAAAAGTTGTGATAAATCCTGAAAATCTTCTTCTTCTTTTTTTACAGTCAACAATATGAGCACCGCTGGTAAGTGTTTGTTCTGATGTAGTTTAAAAATACAAAAATATTACAAATTAATTAATATTAATTTTGGATGACTATTGACAAAGCCTTTTTAGGAACCACTCATTTACGCTCTTTTACTTTCACTTTCAGAGATATACGGGTTAGATTAGATTAGAGTAGATTAGTTACAGCCTCTTAGACGCTGAAGACTTTTGTTTTTCTCATTTAATATACAGTAGTAGTCTAAATGAATAAGCCTACCTTTCTTTCTTTCTTTCTTTCTTTCTTTCTTTCTTTCTTTCTTTCTTTCTTTCTTTCTTTCTTTCTTTCTTTCTTTTCTTTGATTTGGTGTTGCCCACATCCATTTCCCGCACTTGATTCTGTGTTTACTTTTTTCCCCCTTTTTTTTTTATCTGTTCCAGGCTGTTGGAAATAGAATGAAAGCATTGTCATGAAACACTGTAACATCGGTCAATAGTAGCCAGGATTAGGCTATATTTTATAGGGACAATGGTAAAATAAAATTAAAAAGTACAGCTATTATAAATCATATAGCTAACCTAATCTTACACTAAAAATTACAAAATTTGTCTAATTATTATAACATTTTTATTTATAAGTTTTATAAATTGAACTTTTAGCCATCAAAATAAAACACATTTGGAAAAAAAGAAGCCAAAATGAAATTTAATCCAATCCCCAATATTTTCAATATTATTATTAGGGCCCAAGCCCTGAAAGGGCGAAGGCCCTATTGTTTTCGGTAGGATTATTATTAGGGCCCAAGCCCTGAAAGGGCGAAGGCCCTATTGTTTTCGGTAGGATTATTATTATTATTATTATTATTATTTTGTCAACCTTTCGGCCACTTTTGGGGCCCTTAACATGCTCGAAAACTCTTGAAACTTTGCACACAGGTCAGAACCCGCGGCCATCAGGGCCGGGCTGAGGCTGGTACCCGGGCGTGGCAGGGGGGCTCAACAGCACCCCCTGGAACGGGATCCGAACACGTGTCCATAAATCAAACACGCTTGCATGTAATAATATGAAACTCGGTACACATATAGATCTCATCGGGCCGAACAACTTTCGTGCTCTAAGTTTTACGCCAGCCCAACAGGAAGTCGGCTATTTAGGGTTGTTTGGAAACGCATGCTGTGGAATTTAATGTACTCCTCCTAGGGAATTCATCGATTCGCCTCCAAACTCGGTGTGCATGAAGTCAAGACATTGAGGATGCTAAATTGCGGACGGATTTTTGATATCTCGAACGGTTTGGCCGTGGCGAGGAAACGAATTTATGGCGAAAAAATGAAACAGGAAGTGTGTTATAACTTCTGCATACATTAACTGATCTTGATGAAACTTCAGCAGTGTGTTCGTTGTAAGAGGCCGATCGCACAGATGTGACTATTGTGAGTCAAAGTTATAGCGCCACCAACAGGCAGCAGGAAGTACATCACTATTAAAATGCTTTGAAATCACTGTCTTATTTTTACCAGATTTGCTTCAAACTTTATGTGTACAATGTAGACACACGGCAGATGTAAACCTGTGAAAGGATTATTGATATCTTAGATACTGTTGCCGTGGCAACGCATCAAACTTTAATATTCTTTTTTTATGCTTTTGAGACTCTTAACATACTTGAAATTGCATGAAACTCGACAGACACATCACATTTATTATCCAGTAGACATGTGTAAAGTTTCAGAAACGGGCGTGGTGAGGGGCTCAGTAGCGCCACCTTTAGTCATAAGTGGGGGGGTTAGTTTTATCAACAGCAACAAAACTTGGTATGTGTATTGTTCTCATCAAGACGGACAACTTTCTAATTTACATGAACCATCTCCGACCAACAGGAAGAGAGATATTTTGGTTTGAATGTGGATTTTCTGAAGAATTTTCTCTCCCTCTCTCTGTGTCTGTGTGTGTGTGAGGGGAGGGGGGATTTGACTGTTGCTTTTATATTGTTAATCAAGGTTTCAGGGGCTTTTGGGGTCCTTAACGTGCTCAAAAACTCTTGAAACTTTGCACACAGGTCAGAACCCACGGCCATCAGGGCCGGGCTGAAGCTGGAACCCGGGCGTGGCTGGGGGGCTCAACAGCGCCCCCTTGAACGGGGTTCTAAAACTTGAACCATATATCAAACACGCTCGCATGAATTAATATGAAACTCGGTACACATGTAGATCTCATCGGGCCGAACAACTTTACCCCGGTCAAGTTTTACGCCAGCCCAACAGGAAGTCGGCTATTATGGGTTGTTTGGAAAACGCTTGCTGTGGAATGTGAAATACTCCTCCTAGAAAATTCACCGTGTCCCCTTCAAACTCGGTGTGCATGTAGTCAAGACTTTGAGGATGCTAAATTGCGGACGGATTTTTGATATCTCGAACGGTTTGGCTGTGGCGAGGAATCGAATTTATGGCGAGAAAAGAGAAACACGGAAGTGGAATAACTTCTGCATACATTAACTGATCTTGATGAAACTTCAGCAGTGTGTTCGTGGTAAGAGGCCGATCAGATGGATGTAGCTATTGTGAGTCAAAGTTATAGCGCCACCAACTGGCAGCAGGAAGTGTGTCACTTTCAACATGCTTTTGACAAAAGTGGGGGGGTTAGTTTTAACTACAGTAAAGAAAAAATAGTTTGTATATTGTTCTCATCAAGCCGGACAACTTTCTAATTTACATTCAATAGCTCTGGCCACCAGGAAGTCAGATATTTTGGTCTGAATGTGATTTTTTTTGCAAAATCAGCCTCTGAATTTTTAGCCACTCCTCTTAAACTATTTATTTTATTCGTACCAAACTTTTTCAACATGATGAAACTACATTAAATATGCTAAATTGTGAATGGATAATAAATATCTCAAACGGTTTTGCTATGGCAAGGGATTAAATAATGTCCAAAAAGGAAACACTAAAAATCTTCTAAAAATATAATTATATACCATTTATTTCTATATAAAAGTATACAAATATCACAACTAAACCCATTTTATTCTGTTTTTGCAATTCAAGAAGAATGAAAAAGTTAAAACAGGCTATTTAGTGCTATTTGGTTCAACAAAAAAAGCAAACATAGGGCTATACTGCCCTCTTGTGTCCAAAAGGACATCAAAATAGTATATAAAACGTTTTACCAGGTAGGCCAATATTGTATTTAAATATACATTTATTTGGTATGTGTCTGAGGATATTTTCCCACCGGTTAATCGACGTGTGACACGAGTGGGTGCTTTTAAATCGCTAATATAATAGTGTAAGAAAAATAATGATAATGTTGCACACACAAATCACACACATGTGGGAAAGAATGATGCTTTTAAACAACACTAAACCGCCATTAGGTGTCGCCAGGCATCCATCTTAATAAGCGAGTCATTGATTCATTCGTTCAAACGATTTGTTCGAATGAGTCGATCATGATTAAGACAGATGTTTATGGATTGATCATTCAATCTTTGAGTCAACCGATTCGGTAAAAATGCTGAATCGTTCAGTTATGAGAAAACACGTGATGCGTGATGGTTCTGCCGTGATCTTTGTTTTACTATTTTCGCTGCTGAAACAGAACAAAAACAGTCAACATTGCATCTAAAATGTAAGTGACTTAATTGTAACTGTTTATTAACCTGTTGTATGAAATCTAGGGGTGGGAGAAAAAAATTATTCTTAGATGCATCGCGATGCGGACGTGGACGATTCTGAATCGATTCACAAATGTCAAAAAATCGATTCTCTAAAAAAATATTTTTCTAATAACGTAATATTGACGGAAGGCAAAAGGCGGAACTCTAAGCGGACGTGCGTGCAGTCTGTGGCGCGCACATAACAGAGAAGTTTCTTCTGCTCACCAAGGCTGCATTTATTTGATTAAAAATACAAACAAAAACAGTTATATTGTAAAATATTATTCCAATTTAAAACAGCTGCTTTCTATTTTAATATATTTTAAACTGTTATTTATTCCTGTGATCAAAGCTGAGTTTTCAGCATCATTACTCCAGTCGTCACTGTCACATGATCCTTCAGAAATTATTCTAATATGATGATTGATACTCAAGAAACATTCATTATTATTTTAAATGTCGAAAACAGTTGTGTACAGTCTTTGATGAATAGAAAGTTCAAAAGAACAGCATTTATCTGAAATCTAAAGCTTTTGTAACGTTAAACACTACCGCTCAAAAGTTTTGGGTTAGTAATAATTAAAATTTTATTTTTGGGGGAAATAAATAAAATAAATCAGTACTTTTATTTATGAAGGATGAGTTAAACTGATCAACAGTTACAGTAAAGACATTTATAATGTTAAAAATATATATATTTGAAATATATGCTGTTCTTTTGAACTTTACATTCATCAAAGCATTTTGAAAAAAAAAAAATCTGTACACAACTGTTTTCAACATTGAAAATAATAATGAATATTTATTGAGCATCAGTCATCATATTAGTATGATTTCTGAAGGATCATGTGACACTGAAGACTGAAGTAATGATGCTGAAAACTCAACTTTGATCACAGAAATGAATTACTATGTAAAATATTTAAAAATTGAAAACAGCTGTTTTAAATTGGAATAATATTTCACAATATTACTTTTTTGTTTGTATTTTTAATCAATAAATGCAGCCTTGGTGAGCAGAAGAGACTTCTCCTAAAAACATTAAAAATCTTACTGACCCCAAACTTTTGAACAATAATATATATATATATATATATATATATATACATATATATGTATGTGTGTGTATGTATGTATGTATGTATGTATGTATATATATATATATATATATATATATATATATAAATATATATATATATATATATAAATATAGCTGCGAGCAGCGATGGAGGGCCAAAGCCGGCGGTACCGCCACCCCGGTGCCTTTAGGTAACTAAAGGCACCGGGGTTGCGGTGCCACCGGCTTGGGCCCGTAATCGCTGCTCGCAGCTATATTTAGGGCCCAAGCCCTGAAAGGGCGAAGGCCCTATTGTTTCCGGTAGGATTATTAGGGCCCAAGCCCTGAAAGGGCGAAGGCCCTATTGTTTCCGGTAGGATTATTTATTATTATTATTATTATTATTATTATTATTATTATTATTTTTCTGTCAACCTTTCGGGCACTTTTGGGGCCTTTAACATGCTCGAAAACTCTTGAAATTTTGCACACAGGTCAGAACCTGCGGCCATCAGGGCCGGGCTGAAGCTGGTACCCGGGCGTGGCAAGGGGGCTCAACAGCGCCCCCGTGAACGGGGTCCGAAAACTTGGTCCATAAATCAGACACGCTTGCATGTAATAATATGAAACTCAATACACATATAGATCTCATCGGGCCAAACAACTTTCGTACTTTTACTTTTTACGCCAGCCCAACAGGAAGTCGGCTATTATGGGTTGTTTGGAAACGCATGCTGTGGAATTTAATGTACTCCTCCTAGGGAATTCATCCATTCGCATCCAAACTCAGTCAGCATGAAGTCAAGACATTGAGGATGCTAAATTGCGGACGGATTTTTGATATCTCGAACGGTTTGGCCGTGGCGAGGACACGAATTTATGGCGAATAATGGAAACAGGAAGTGTGTTATAACTTCTGCATACATTAACTGATCTTGATTAAACTTCAGCAGTGTGTTCGTTGTAAGAGGCCGATCACATGGATGTGACTATTGTGAGTCAAAGTTATAGCGCCACCAACTGGCAGCAGGAAGTGTGTCCCTTTCAAAATGCTTTGAAATCACCCTCTTATTTTTACCCGATTTGCTTCAAACTTTATTTGTATAATGTAAACACACGGCAGATGTAGACCTGTGAAAGGATTTTTGATATCTTTAATACTGTTGCCATGGCAACGCTTCAAACTTTAATATTCTTTTTTGATGCTTTTGAGACTCTTAACATACTTGAAATTGGATGAAACTCGACAGACACATCACATTTATTAGCCCGTAGACTTGTGCAAAGTTTCAGAAACGGGCGTGGTGAGGGGCTCAGTAGCGCCACCTTTAGTCATAAGTGGGGGGGTTAGTTTTATCAACAGCAACAAAACTTGGTATGTGTATTGTTCTCATCAAGACGGACAACTTTCTAATTTACATTAATGATCTCTGACCAACAGGAAGAGAGATATTTTGGTTTGAATGTGGATTTTCTGAAGAATTTTTTCTCCCTCTCTCTGTGTCTCTGTGTGTGTGAGGGGAGGGGGGGTTTGACTATTGCTTTTATATTGTTAATCAAGGTTTCAGGGGCTTTTGGGGTCCTTAACATGCTCAAAAACTCTTGAAACTTTGCACACAAGTCAGAACCCCCTGCCATCAGGGTCGGGCTGAAGCTGGTACCCGGGCGTGGCAGGGGGGCTCAACAGCGCCCCCTTGAACGGTGTCCCAAAACTTGGTCCATAGATCAAACACGCTTGCATGAATTAATATGAAACTCGGTACACATATAGATCTCATCGGGCCGAACAACTTTACCCCGGTCAAGTTTTACGCCAGCCCAACAGGAAGTCGGCTATTATGGGTTGTTTGGAAAACGCTTGCTGTGGAATGCGAAGTACTCCTCCTAGAGAATTCATCCAATCCCCACCAAACTCGGTGTGCATGAAGTCAAGACATTGAGGATTCTAAATTGCGGACGGATTTTTGATATCTCGAACAGTTTGGCCGTGGCGAGGAAATGAATTTATGGCGAGAAAAGAGAAACACGAAGTGGAATAACTTATGCATACATTAACTGATCTTGATGAAACTTCAGCAGTGTGTTCGTGGTAAGAGGCCGATCACATGGATGTAACTATTGTGAGTCAAAGTTATAGCGCCACCAACTGGCAGCAGGAAGTGTGTCACTTTCAACATGCTTTTGACAAAAGTGGGCGGGTTAGTTTTGACTACAGTAAAAAAAAAAAAAGTTTTATATTGTACTCATCAAGCCGGACAACTTTCTAATTAACATTCATTAGCTCCGGCCATCTGGAAGTCAGATATTTTGGTCTGAATGTGGATTTTTTGGATATTTCAGACTCTGAGTTTTTAGTTACTCCTGCTTATACATAGGGCTATACTGCCCTCTTGTGTTCAAAATCAGGTAGGCCTATTGTATCTATATATAAAAATATACTAGGTAATATGTGACTTTGAGAATATTTTACCACCGGTTAATCGACGTGTGACACCACTGGGGGCTTTTGAATCGCCAACTTAAAAACGAAAGTAAAATATGTTCGTCCGCACTGACATTGATAGTGGTTGAGCAAGCATTTCAAAAGAATTCCTATGGAAGTAGGAATTAACTGAAAAACATTCCTCGCTCATTCCTCGCCGTGGACGCGCACCGTTATGAATGCCCGTGCAGCCGTGAGCATTTTAGTTTAATTTTAAAATTAGCGCCTTTCGGGGGGTGGATTGCTTGAAATTATTTTACAAAAGCACAATGTTGTGTTTTATTGCGACTGTACACAAATATAAGTTAACACTGCAGTTTGAATGTCGTCCTGTATAATGACGGAGTATGTTTTTATGTGTCCACTGTTCAAACGCGCCCACGCCACACACACACACACAGACACACACACACACACACACACACACACGGTTTACTATCTTTGTGGGGACTCTCCATAGCCTTAATTTTTTTATACTGCATAAACTGTATATGCTATCTCCTCACACTAACCCTACCCCTAAACCTACCTATCACAGAAAACTTTCTGCATTTTTACATTTCCAAAAAAACTCATTCTGTATGATTTATAAGCTTGTTTACCCATGGGGACCTCTATTTAGGTCCCCACTGTGACACGAGTCCCCATGAGTCTGTATGCATTCAGGTTGAAGTCCCCACCGGGATAGAAAAACATGAACACACACACACACACACATTCCAGCATTGTAATCTTGACATCGCAGCCTGTTCATTATGGCCTTCATAAAATATAATAATAAAATAGTCAACCTAACATATAACAATTACACTGCTCTAAATAGTCAGTAGTACAATTCATACATTCACAGTAAGCACCGCTCCACTGTGGTGTTTCCAAGCACATTTTTGCGTCGATATTGGAACACGAGTGAAGAACAAAGCCTATAATAAAGAATAGTTTAGCATCCAAATACATCGCAAATGTTGAAACATTTTGATTCTAATGAGAGGGTTAGGTGAGCCCAACACTGCTTTCTTTCATTTTTATTTTTACATTAAATTTAAAGGATTTGTTGTGGAATATTTTAAATGTATCATAAAATCAGAATAAGGTAAGTCAAGCAATATTTTTGGTCTTATATATATATATATATATAAATATAGCTGCGAGCAGCGATGAAGGGCCAAAGCCGGCGGTACTGCCACCCCGGTGCCTTTAGGTGACTAAAGGCACCGGGGTTGCGGTGCCACCGGCTTGGGCCCGTAATCGCTGCTCGCAGCTATATTTAGGGCCCGAGCACCGATGGTGTGAGGACCCTCTTGGAATTGCTCTGTTTATTATTATTATTATTATTATTATTATTATTATTATTATTATTATTCTCCGCATTGAATTGCATTTTTGAGGGCCTAAACATGCTCGAAAACTCACGAAACTTTGCACACGCGTCAGAACTGGCGAAAATTTACATCTGATATAGGTTTCAGAATTGGACGGGGCAAAATGGCTCGATAGCGCCACCTATAAAAGTTCAACGGAGTGCGCCTCCCGCATCGTTCCACGTACGTGCACGAAATTCGGTACATACATGTAATTACCTAATACCTACAAAAAAGTCTCTTGGAGCGTAGCCCTAAACACAACAGGAAGTCAGCCATTTTGAACTTCCTCTCAGATTTTTGTGCAGTTTTTGCCATTTTCAGGCCTCGTACTTTAACGAACTCCTCCTACAGTTTTAATCTGATCATCTTCAAATTTGGTGAGTGTAATCTTCAGGCCTTTGCGACGTTAAATTGCGAAGATCTTGAGTTTTCGTCGAAGTGCGGGTCCTCGGCGGCCTGACAAATTTCGATGTTTCGCCATGAAACAGGAAGTTGCTGTAACTCAGGCATGGAATGTCCAATCTGCCCCAAACTTCACACTTTTGATAAGAGTTCTGTCCTGAACACATGACCATGCTCATATTCAGTTATAGTCATAGCGCCACCTGCTGGCAACAGGAAGTGACATGTTTAACACTGTTATGGACTCCTAATAACATATAAAAAAGTGCCAGCAAGTGCTAAACATGCTAACAACATACTAGAAGCATGCTAAAACATGCTAGCAAACTCTTAGCTAAGTGCTAAAGCATGCTATTATTGCAATTAAATAGGAATTTGCTGTAACTCAGGCATGGAATGTCCAATCTGCCCCAAACTTCACACTTTTGATAAGCGTTCTGTCCTGAACACATCTACATGAGAATATTCAGTTATAGTAATAGCGCCACCTACTGGTAACAGGAAGTGTCATGTTTAACACGTTGATGCCATTCTAGCAACATGTTAAAAATGCCATTGACTTCTAAACATGCTAGAAACATGTTAAAACATGCTAGCAATACTTAGCTAAGTGCTAAAGCATGCTAATTCAATGAAACAGGATGTTGTTGTTACTCAAGAAGGCAATGTCCAATCTGCACCAAACTTCACACTTTTGATAAGCGTTCTGTCCTGAACACATGACCATGCTTATATTCAGTTACAGTCATAGCGCCACCTGCTGGCAACAGGAAGTGACATGTTTAACACTGTTATGGACTCCTAATAACATATAAAAAAGTGCCAGCAAGTGTTAAACATGCTAACAACATACTACAAACATGCTAAAACATGCTAGCAAACTCTTAGCTAAGTGCTAAAGCATGCTATTATTGCAATTAAATAGGAATTTGCTGTAACTCAGGCATGGAATGTCCAATCTGCCCCAAACTTCACACGTTTGATAAGAATCATGGCCTGAACACATGTCTATGCTCAAATTTAGTTATAGTAATAGCGCCACCTACTGGCACCAGGAAGTGACATGTTTAACACGTTGATGCCGTTCTAGCAACATGTTAAAAATGCCATTGAGTTCTAAACATGCTAGAAACATGTTAAAACATGCTAGCAATACTTAGCTAAATGCTAAAGCATGCTAATTCAATGAAACAGGACTTTGTTGTTACTCAAGAAGGCAATGTACAATCTACCCCAAACTTCACACGTTTGATAAGAGTTATCTCTTGAACACATGTCCATGCTCATATTTAGTTATAGTCATAGCGCCACCTGCTGGCAACAGGAAGTGATGTTTAACACTGTTCTTGACTCCTAATAACATATAAAAAAATGCCAGTAGGTGCTAAACATCCTACCAACATACTAGAGACATGCTGAAACATACTAGCAAACACTTAGCTAAGTGCTAAAGAATGATATTACTGCAATTAAATATGAATTTGCTGTACCTCAGGCATGGAATGTCCAATCTGCCCCAAACTTCACACTTTTGATAAGCGTTCTGTCCTGAACACATGACCATGCTTATATTCAGTTACAGTCATAGCGCCACCTGCTGGCAACAGGAAGTGACATGTTTAACACTGTTATGGACTCCTAATAACATATAAAAAAGTGCCAGCAAGTGCTAAACATGCTAACAACATACTAGAAACATGCTAAAACATGCTAGCAAACTCTTAGCTAAGTGCTAACGCATGCTATTATTGCAATTAAATAGGAATTTGCTGTAACTCAGGCATGGAATGTCCAATCTGCCCCAAACTTCACACTTTTGATAAGAGTCATGGCCTGAACACATCTACATGAGAATGTTCAGTTATAGTAATAGCGCCACCTACTGGCAACAGGAAGTGACATGTTTAACACGTTGATGCCGTTCTAGCAACATGTTAAAAATGCCATTGAGTTCTAAACATGCTAGAAACATGTTAAAACATGCTAACAATGCTTAGGTACGTGCTAAAGAATGCTAATTCAATGAAACATGACTTTGTTGTTACTCAAGAAGGCAATGTCCAATTTGCACCAAACTTCACACGTTTGATAAGAGTTCTGTCCTGAACACACATCCATGCTCATATTCAGTTATAGTCATAACGCAACCTACTGGCAACAGAAACTGACATGGTTAACACAGTAATGCAGTACTAACCACATAATAATTGTGTACTAAGCATGCTAGAAACAGACTAAACATGCTAGCAACACTTAGCTGAGTCATGAAGCATGCTATTATCACCATTATACAAAACATTTTGTAACTGACTTTGACATACTCTTACTATATATACCTCCTTAAATGTACATTTCCCAACCATGCTCTGTCTTCCTAAAGCCACCGAGTGTTGATGGCATGGGTGCGAGGGCCCTTTCATCGCTGCTTGCAGCTTTAATTATTATTATTATTATTATTATTTTGTCAACCTTTCGGACACTTTTGGGGCCCTTAACATGCTCGAAAACTCTTGAAACTTTGCACACAGGTCAGAACCCGCGGCCATCAGGGCCGGGCTGAGGCTGGTACCCGGGCGTGGCAGGGGGGCTCAACAGCGCCCCCTGGAACGGGATCCGAACACGTGTCCATAAATCAAACACGCTTGCATGTAATAATATGAAACTCGGTACACATATAGATCTCATCGGGCCGAACAACTTTCGTGCTCTAAGTTTTACGCCAGCCCAACAGGAAGTCGGCTATTTAGGGTTGTTTGGAAACGCATGCTGTGGAATTTAATGTACTCCTCCTAGGGAATTCATCGATTCGCCTCCAAACTCGGTGTGCATGAAGTCAAGACATTGAGGATGCTAAATTGCGGACGGATTTTTGATATCTCGAACGGTTTGGCCGTGGCGAGGAAACGAATTTATGGCGAAAAAATGAAACAGGAAGTGTGTTATAACTTCTGCATACATTAACTGATCTTGATGAAACTTCAGCAGTGTGTTCGTTGTAAGAGGCCGATCGCACAGATGTGACTATTGTGAGTCAAAGTTATAGCGCCACCAACAGGCTGATTTTGCAAAAAAATTCACATTCAGACCAAAATATCTGACTTCCTGATGGCCAGAGCTATTGAATGTAAATTAGAAAGTTGTCCGGCTTGATGAGAACAATATACAAACTATTTTTTCTTTACTGTAGTTAAAACTAACCCCCCCACTTTTGTCAAAAGCATGTTGAAAGTGACACACTTCCTGCTGCCAGTTGGTGCCGCTATAACTTTGACTCACAATAGCTACATCCATCTGATCGGCCTCTTACCACGAACACACTGCTGAAGTTTCATCAAGATCAGTTAATGTATGCAGAAGTTATTCCAGTTCCGTGTTTCTCTTTTCTCGCCATAAATTCGATTCCTCGCCACGGCCAAACCGTTCGAGATATCAAAAATCCGTCCGCAATTTAGCATCCTCAAAGTCTTGACTTCATGCACACCGAGTTTGAAGGGGACACGGTGAATTTTCTAGGAGGAGTATTTCACATTCCACAGCAAGCGTTTTCCAAACAACCCATAATAGCCGACTTCCTGTTGGGCTGGCGTAAAACTTGACCGGGGTAAAGTTGTTCGGCCCGATGAGATCTATATGTGTACCGAGTTTCATATTAATTCATGCGAGCGTGTTTGATATATGGATCAAGTTTTAGAACCCCGTTCAAGGGGGCGCTGTTGAGCCCCCCTGCCACGCCCGGGTACCAGCTTCAGCCCGGCCCTGATGGCCGTGGGTTCTGACCTGTGTGCAAAGTTTCAAGAGTTTTTGAGCACGTTAAGGACCCCAAAAGCCCCTGAAACCTTGATTAACAATATAAAAGCAATAGTCAAATTCCCCCCTCCCCTTACACACACACACAGACACAGAGAGAGGGAGAGAAAATTCTTCAGAAAATCCACATTCAAACCAAAATATCTCTCTTCCTGTTGGTCGGAGATGGTTCATGTAAATTAGAAAGTTGTCCGTCTTGATGAGAACAATACACATACCAAGTTTTGTTGCTGTTGATAAAACTAACCCCCCCACTTATGACTAAAGGTGGCGCTACTGAGCCCCTCACCACGCCCGTTTCTGAAACTTTGCACATGTCTACTGGATAATAAATGTGATGTGTCTGTCGAGTTTCATGCAATTTCAAGTATGTTAAGAGTCTCAAAAGCATAAAAAAAAATATTAAAGTTTGATGCGTTGCCACGGCAACAGTATCTAAGATATCAATAATCCTTTCACAGGTTTACATCTGCCGTGTGTCTACATTGTACACATAAAGTTTGAAGCAAATCTGGTAAAAATAAGACAGTGATTTCAAAGCATTTTAATAGTGATGTACTTCCTGCTGCCTGTTGGTGGCGCTATAACTTTGACTCACAATAGTCACATCTGTGCGATCGGCCTCTTACAACGAACACACTGCTGAAGTTTCATCAAGATCAGTTAATGTATGCAGAAGTTATAACACACTTCCTGTTTCATTTTTTCGCCATAAATTCGTTTCCTCGCCACGGCCAAACCGTTCGAGATATCAAAAATCCGTCCGCAATTTAGCATCCTCAATGTCTTGACTTCATGCACACCGAGTTTGGAGGCGAATCGATGAATTCCCTAGGAGGAGTACATTAAATTCCACAGCATGCGTTTCCAAACAACCCTAAATAGCCGACTTCCTGTTGGGCTGGCGTAAAACTTAGAGCACGAAAGTTGTTCGGCCCGATGAGATCTATATGTGTACCGAGTTTCATATTATTACATGCAAGCGTGTTTGATTTATGGACACGTGTTCGGATCCCGTTCCAGGGGGCGCTGTTGAGCCCCCCTGCCACGCCCGGGTACCAGCCTCAGCCCGGCCCTGATGGCCGCGGGTTCTGACCTGTGTGCAAAGTTTCAAGAGTTTTCGAGCATGTTAAGGGCCCCAAAAGTGTCCGAAAGGTTGACAAAATAATAATAATAATAATAATAATTAAAGCTGCAAGCAGCGATGAAAGGGCCCTCGCACCCATGCCATCAACACTCGGTGGCTTTAGGAAGACAGAGCATGGTTGGGAAATGTACATTTAAGGAGGTATATATAGTAAGAGTATGTCAAAGTCAGTTACAAAATGTTTTGTATAATGGTGATAATAGCATGCTTCATGACTCAGCTAAGTGTTGCTAGCATGTTTAGTCTGTTTCTAGCATGCTTAGTACACAATTATTATGTGGTTAGTACTGCATTACTGTGTTAACCATGTCAGTTTCTGTTGCCAGTAGGTTGCGTTATGACTATAACTGAATATGAGCATGGATGTGTGTTCAGGACAGAACTCTTATCAAACGTGTGAAGTTTGGTGCAAATTGGACATTGCCTTCTTGAGTAACAACAAAGTCATGTTTCATTGAATTAGCATTCTTTAGCACGTACCTAAGCATTGTTAGCATGTTTTAACATGTTTCTAGCATGTTTAGAACTCAATGGCATTTTTAACATGTTGCTAGAACGGCATCAACGTGTTAAACATGTCACTTCCTGTTGCCAGTAGGTGGCGCTATTACTATAACTGAACATTCTCATGTAGATGTGTTCAGGCCATGACTCTTATCAAAAGTGTGAAGTTTGGGGCAGATTGGACATTCCATGCCTGAGTTACAGCAAATTCCTATTTAATTGCAATAATAGCATGCGTTAGCACTTAGCTAAGAGTTTGCTAGCATGTTTTAGCATGTTTCTAGTATGTTGTTAGCATGTTTAGCACTTGCTGGCACTTTTTTATATGTTATTAGGAGTCCATAACAGTGTTAAACATGTCACTTCCTGTTGCCAGCAGGTGGCGCTATGACTGTAACTGAATATAAGCATGGTCATGTGTTCAGGACAGAACGCTTATCAAAAGTGTGAAGTTTGGGGCAGATTGGACATTCCATGCCTGAGGTACAGCAAATTCATATTTAATTGCAGTAATATCATTCTTTAGCACTTAGCTAAGTGTTTGCTAGTATGTTTCAGCATGTCTCTAGTATGTTGGTAGGATGTTTAGCACCTACTGGCATTTTTTTATATGTTATTAGGAGTCAAGAACAGTGTTAAACATCACTTCCTGTTGCCAGCAGGTGGCGCTATGACTATAACTAAATATGAGCATGGACATGTGTTCAAGAGATAACTCTTATCAAACGTGTGAAGTTTGGGGTAGATTGTACATTGCCTTCTTGAGTAACAACAAAGTCCTGTTTCATTGAATTAGCATGCTTTAGCATTTAGCTAAGTATTGCTAGCATGTTTTAACATGTTTCTAGCATGTTTAGAACTCAATGGCATTTTTAACATGTTGCTAGAACGGCATCAACGTGTTAAACATGTCACTTCCTGGTGCCAGTAGGTGGCGCTATTACTATAACTAAATTTGAGCATAGACATGTGTTCAGGCCATGATTCTTATCAAACGTGTGAAGTTTGGGGCAGATTGGACATTCCATGCCTGAGTTACAGCAAATTCCTATTTAATTGCAATAATAGCATGCTTTAGCACTTAGCTAAGAGTTTGCTAGCATGTTTTAGCATGTTTGTAGTATGTTGTTAGCATGTTTAACACTTGCTGGCACTTTTTTATATGTTATTAGGAGTCCATAACAGTGTTAAACATGTCACTTCCTGTTGCCAGCAGGTGGCGCTATGACTGTAACTGAATATAAGCATGGTCATGTGTTCAGGACAGAACGCTTATCAAAAGTGTGAAGTTTGGTGCAGATTGGACATTGCCTTCTTGAGTAACAACAACATCCTGTTTCATTGAATTAGCATGCTTTAGCACTTAGCTAAGTATTGATTGTATGCGTTGGTCAGATATTTTGGTCTGAATGTGAATTTTTTTGCAAAATCAGCCTCTGAATTTTTAGCCACTCCTTTTAAACTATTTATTTTATTCGTACCAAACTTTTTCAACATGATGAAACTAAATTAAATATGCTAAATTGTGAATGGATAATAAATATCTCAAACGATTTTGCTATGGCGAGGGATTAAAGTAATGTCCAAAAAGGAAACACTAAAAATCTTCTAAAAATGTAATTATATACCATTTATTTCTATATAAAAGAATACAAATATCACAACTAAACCCATTTTATTCTGTTTTTGCAATTCAAGAAGAATGAAAAAGTTAAAACAGGCTATTTAGTGCTATTTGGTTCAACAAAAAAGCAAACATAGGGCTATACTGCCCTCTTGTGTCCAAAAGGACATCAAAATAGTATATAAAACTTTTTACCAGGTAGGCCAATATTGTATTTAAATATACATTTATTTGGTATGTGTCTGAGGATATTTTCCCACCGGTTAATCGACGTGTGACACGAGTGGGTGCTTTTAAATCGCTAATATAATAGTGAAAGAAAAATAATGATAATGTTGCACACACAACTCACACACATGTGGGAAAGAATGATGCTTTTAAACAACACTAAACCGCCATTAGGTGTCGCCAGGCATCCATCTTAATAAGCGAGTCATTGATTCATTCGTTCAAACGATTCGTTCGAATGAGTCGATCATGATTAAGACAGATGTTTATGGATTGATCATTCAATCTTTGAGTCAACCGATTCGTTAAAAATGCTGAATCGTTCAGTTATGAGAAAACACGTGATGGTTCTGCCGTGATCTTTGTTTAACTATTTTCGCTGCTGAAACAGAACAAAAACAGTCAACATTGAATCTAAAATGTAAGTGACTTAATTGTAACTGTTTATTAACCTGTTGTATGAAATCTAGGGGTGGGAGAAAAAATGTATTCTTAGATGCATCGCGATGCGGACGTGGACGATTCTGAATCGATTCACAAATGTCAAAAAATCGATTCTCTAAAAAAAAAAATTTCTAATAACGTAATATTGACGGAAGGCAAAAGGCGGAACTCTAAGCGGACGTGCGTGCAGTCTGTGGCGCGCACCTAACAGAAGTTTCTTCTGCTCACCAAGGCTGCATTTATTTGATTAAAAATACAAACAAAAACAGTAATATTGTAAAATAGTATTCCAATTTAAAACATCTGCTTTCTATTTTAATATATTTTAAACTGTTATTTATTCCTGTGATCAAAGCTGAGTTTTCAGCATCATTACTCCAGTCGTCACTGTCACATGATCCTTCAGAAATTATTCTAATATGATGATTGATACTCAAGAAACATTCATTATTATTTTAAATGTCGAAAACAGTTGTGTACAGTCTTTGATGAATAGAAAGTTCAAAAGAACAGCATTTATCTGAAATCTAAAGCTTTTGTAACATTAAACACTACCGCTCAAAAGTTTTGGGTTAGTAATAATTAAAATTTTATTTTTGGGGGAAATAAATAAAATAAATCAGTACTTTTATTTATGAAGGATGAGTTAAACTGATCAACAGTTACAGTAAAGACATTTATAATGTTAAAAATAAATATATTTGAAATATATGCTGTTCTTTTGAACTTTACTTTCATCAAAGCATTTTGAAAAAAAAAATCTGTACACAACTGTTTTCAACATTGAAAATAATAATGAATATTTAATGAGCATCAATCATCATATTAGTATGATTTCTGAAGGATCATGTGACACTGAAGACTGGAGTAATGATGCTGAAAACTCAACTTTGATCACAGAAATGAATTACTATGTAAAATATTTAAAAATTGAAAACAGCTGTTTTAAATTGGAATAATATTTCACAATATTACTGTTTTTGTTTGTATTTTTAATCAATAAATGCAGCCTTGGTGAGCAGAAGAGACTTCTCCTAAAAACATTAAAAATCTTACTGACCCCAAACTTTTGAACAATAATATATATATATATATATATATATATATATATGTATATATATATTATTATATATATACACATATATATGTATGTGTGTGTATGTATGTATGTATATATATATATATATATATATATATATAAATATAGCTGCGAGCAGCGATGGAGGGCCCAAGCCGGCGGTACCGCCACCCCGGTGCCTTTAGGTAACTAAAGGCACCGGGGTTGCGGTGCCACCGGCTTGGGCCCGTAATCGCTGCTCGCAGCTATATTTATATATATATATATATATATATATATATATATAGGGCCCAAGCCCTGAAAGGGCGAAGGCCCTATTGTTTTCGGTAAGATTATTATTATTATTATTATTATTATTATTATTATTATTATTATTATTATTATTATTATTTTGTCAACCTTTCGGCCACTTTTGGGGCCCTTAACATGCTCGAAAACTCTTGAAATTTTGCACACAGGTCAGAACCCGCGGCCATCAGGGCCGGACTGAAGCTGGTACCCGGGCGTGGCAGGGGAGCTCGACAGCGCCCCCTGGAACGGGATCCGAACACTTGTCCATAAATCAGACACGCTTGCATGTAATAATATGAAACTCGGTACACATATAGATCTCATCGGGCCGAACAACTTTCGTGCTCCAAGTTTTACGCCAGCCCAACAGGAAGTCGGCTATTTAGGGTTGTTTGGAAACGCATGCTGTGGAATTTAATGTACTCCTCCTAGGGAATTCATCGATTCGCCTCCAAACTCGGTGTGCATGAAGTCAAGACATTGAGGATGCTAAATTGCGGAATGGATTTTTGATATCTTGAACCGTTTGGCCGTGGCGAGGAAACGAATTTATGGCGAAAAAATGAAACAGGAAGTGTGTTATAACTTCTGCATACATTAACTGATCTTGATGAAACTTCAGCAGTGTGTTCGTTGTAAGAGGCCGATCGCACAGATGTGACTATTGTGAGTCAAAGTTATAGCGCCACCAACAGGCAGCAGGAAGTACATCACTATTAAAATGCTTTGAAATCACTGTCTTATTTTTACCAGATTTGCTTTAAACTTTATGTGTACAATGTAGACACACGGCAGATGTAAACCTGTGAAAGGATTTTTGATATCTTAGATACTGTTGCCGTGGCATCGCATCAAACTTTAATATTCTTTTTTTATGCTTTTGAGACTCTTAACATACTTGAAATTGCATGAAACTTGACAGACACATCACATTTATTATCCAGTAGACATGTGCAAAGTTTCAGAAACGGGCGTGGTGAGGGGCTCAGTAGCGCCACCTTTAGTCATAAGTGGGGGGGTTAGTTTTATCAACAGCAACAAAACTTGGTATGTGTATTGTTCTCATCAAGACGGACAACTTTCTAATTTACATGAACCATCTCTGACCAACAGGAAGAGAGATATTTTGGTTTGAATGTGGATTTTCTGAAGAATTTTCTCTCCCCCTCTTTGTGTCTGTGTGTGTGTGAGGGGAGGGGGGGATTTGACTATTGCTTTTATATTATTAATCAAGGTTTCAGGGGCTTTTGGGGTCCTTAACGTGCTCAAAACAGGTCAGAACCCACGGCCATCAGGGCCGGGCTGAAGCTGGTACCCGGGCATGGCTGGGGGGCTCAACAGCGCCCCCTTGAACGGGGTTCTAAAACTTGATCCATATATCAAACACGCTCGCATGAATTAATATGAAACTCGGTACACATATAGATCTCATCGGGCCGAACAACTTTACCCCCGTCAAGTTTTACGCCAGCCCAACAGGAAGTCGGCTATAATGGGTTGTTTGGAAAACGCTTGCTGTGGAATGTGAAATACTCCTCCTAGAAAATTCACTGTGTCCCCTTCAAACTCGGTGTGCATGTAGTCAAGACTTTGAGGATGCTAAATTGCGGACGGATTTTTGATTTCTCGAATGGTTTGGCTGTAGCGAGGAATCAAATTTATGGCGAGAAAAGAGAAACATGGAAGTGGAATAACTTCTGCATACATTTACTGATCTTGATGAAACTTCAGCAGTGTGTTCGTGGTAAGAGGCCGATCAGATGGATGTAGCTATTGTGAGTCAAAGTTATAGCGGCACCAACTGGCAGCAGGAAGTGTGTCACTTTCAACATGCTTTTGACAAAAGTGGGGGGGTTAGTTTTAACTACAGTAAAGAAAAAATAGTTTGTATATTGTTCTCATCAAGCCGGACAACTTTCTAATTTACATTCAATAGCTCTGGCCATCAGGAAGTCAGATATTTTGGTCTGAATGTGGATTTTTTTGCAAAATCAGCCTCTGAATTTTTAGCCACTCCTCTTAAACTATTTATTTTATTCATACCAAACTTTTTCAACATGATGAAACTACATTAAATATGCTAAATTGTGAATGGACAATAAATATCTCAAACGGTTTTGCTATGGCGAGGGATTAAATAATGTCCAAAAAGGAAACACTAAAAATATTCTAAAAATGTAATTATATACCATTTATTTCTATATAAAAGTATACAAATATCGAACTAAACCCATTTTATTCTGTTTTTGCAATTCAAGAAGAATGAAAAAGTTAAAACAGGCTATTTAGTGCTATTTGGTTCAACAAAAAAGCAAACATAGGGCTATACTGCCCTCTTGTGTCCAAAAGGACATCATAATAGTATATAAAACTTTTTACCAGGTAGGCCAATATTGTATTTAAATATACATGTATTAGGTATGTGTCTGAGGATATTTTCCCACCGGTTAATCGACGTGTGACACGAGTGGGTGCTTTTAAATCGCTATTATAATAGTGTAAGAAAAACAATGATAATGTTGCACACACAAATCACACACATGTGGGAAAGAATGATGCTTTTAAACAACACTAAACCGTCATTAGGTGTCGCCAGGCATCCATCTTAATAAGCGAGTCATTGATTCATTCGTTCAAACGATTCGTTCGAATGAGTCGATCATGATTAAGACAGATGTTTATGGATTGATCATTCAATCTTTGAGTCAACCGATTCATTAAAAATGCTGAATCGTTCAGTTATGAGAAAACACGTGATGGTTCTGCCGTGATCTTTGTTTAACTATTTTCGCTGCTGAAACAGAACAAAAACAGTCAACATTGCATCTAAAATGTAAGTGACTTAATTGTAACTGTTTATTAACCTGTTGTATGAAATCTAGGGGTGGGAGAAAAAAAAATATTCTTAGATGCATCGCGATGCGGACGTGGACGATTCTGAATCGATTCACAAATGTCAAAAAATTGATTCTCTAAAAAAAATATTTTTCTAATAACGTAATATTGACGGAAGGCAAAAGGCGGAACTCTAAGCGGACGTGCGTGCAGTCTGTGGCGCGCACATAACAGAGAAGTTTCTTCTGCTCACCAAGGCTGCATTTATTTGATTAAAAATACAAACAAAAACAGTAATATTGTAAAATATTATTCCAATTTAAAACAGCTGCTTTCTATTTTAATATATTTTAAACTGTTATTTATTCATGTGATCAAAGCTGAGTTTTCAGCATCATTACTCCAGTCGTCACTGTCACATGATCCTTCAGAAATTATTCTAATATGATGATTGATACTCAAGAAACATTCATTATTATTTTAAATGTCGAAAACAGTTGTGTACAGTCTTTGATGAATAGAAAGTTCAAAAGAACAGCATTTATCTGAAATCTAAAGCTTTTGTAACGTTAAACACTACCGCTCAAAAGTTTTGGGTTAGTAATAATTACAATTTTATTTTTGGGGGAAATAAATAAAATAAATCAGTACTTTTATTTATGAAGGATGAGTTAAACTGATCAACAGTTACAGTAAAGACATTTATAATGTTAAAAATAAATATATTTGAAATATATGCTGTTCTTTTGAACTTTACTTTCATCAAAGCATTTTGAAAAAAAAAATCTGTACACAACTGTTTTCAACATTGAAAATAATAATGAATATTTAATGAGCATCAATCATCATATTAGTATGATTTCTGAAGGATCATGTGACACTGAAGACTGGAGTAATGATGCTGAAAACTCAACTTTGATCACCGAAATGAATTACTATGTAAAATATTTAAAAATTGCAAACAGCTGTTTTAAATTGGAATAATATTTCACAATATTACTGTTTTTGTTTGTATTTTTAATCAATAAATGCAGCCTTGGTGAGCAGAAGAGACTTCTCCTAAAAACATTAAAAATCTTACTGACCCCAAACTTTTGAACAATAATATATGTGTATATATATATATATATATGTGTATATATATATATATATATATATATATACATATATATGTATGTGTGTGTATGTATGTATGTATATATATATATAAGTAAATAATAGTATATAAATATAGCTGCGAGCAGCGATGGAGGGCCCAAGCCGGCGGTATCGCCACCCCGGTGCCTTTAGGTAACTAAAGGCACCGGGGTTGCGGTGCCACCGGCTTGGGCCCGTAATCGCTGCTCGCAGCTATATTTAGGGCCCAAGCCCTGAAAGGGCGAAGGCCCTATTGTTTTCGGTAGGATTATTATTATTAGGGGCCAAGCACCGAAGGTGCGTAGGCACCTATTGTATCTGTTCCCGTTCTTATTATTATTATTCTTCCGTTTCTTCCGACTGGGTGTCTATGGCAGCCCATAGAACCGATTGCGGGAAAGTTGTTTTGGATTGACATTCTGATAGAGGACTCTCCCAACATTAAATACACCAATTTTGTTGTTTCTAAGTCATTCCCTCTAGCGCCACCACCTGTCCAAAGTTTCACTTTTATTTTGCTAATAACTTTTGAACCGTGAGGTCAATCAACAAAATTCTTTTTTCCTCTGATTCCTGAGCTCATGCCGATTCGATTGCACCCTATGACTTCATTTTCCGTCATAACAATATGGCCGCCATTTTTAATTTTTCGTAAAACCTACTTTTTCGAACTCGTCCTAGACGGTTTGTCCGATTCGCACGAAAATTGAACCAGATCATCTTCAGGCAGTGCTGACAAAAAGTTATGGAATTCAAATTGATTCGTTAAACCGTTTTCGAAAAACGCTCGAACTAATTTTACGTAGCGCCTGCAAAAACAGTCGTAGGGCTCTATCTCCGCAACGGTTTATCGTATTCAGACCAAACTTGGTACATGTCATCACAGGTATGACCTGAGGCTACATGCTGTGTTTCGGCGCAGCGCCACCTACTGGTCCGGAGATATGGAAAATGGCTATTTTTGCTTATAGGTTTTGAACAGTTTGTCCAAAAATCATAAAATTGGTCTCGTTAGATTCAGGGCAACATGCCGATTCGACTGATATCCAATTTGACCATATCGGCCATTTTGACTGTCAGCCATTTTGAATTTTGTGCTAAAATGCTGTATTTTATGAACGCATGAACAAATTGTTACGAAACTTGGTATTGGTCATCATCACAATGTCCTGAAGGAACCTGAGAACTTTCGAAACAGCGCCACCTAGTGGTGAATTTTTTTTCCCAAATGCTTATAACTTTGGGTGTGGTCGACTTATTTTCACGAGACTCATCTCATTACAGTCCTGAATCGTTGCCGAGTCCCACGATACCAAACATGCTAGGTTTCGCCTTACGGTTTGTGTAGCGTTGTGATTTAGCGCTTAAAAAACATTTGGCTATATCTTCGAAACCGATAGTCCGATCAAGACGAAACCACCGTCAGAAGTTTGGAAACATAGGTCGATAGCTAAACGCCAATGCCCAAATGCAAAAATATTGATGTTTAGGGGTAGTAAATTCCAATCAAAGTCATGTGTCAGTCATTTTTTACGTGTTTTTTCATATAAATGTCTATAACTCCGAAGCGAATTGAGATATCTTCACCAAAATTGACACACATATGTATGGGCTCACTCTGAGGACACATAAAAAAAATGGTGTGACTGAGCCTCTTGGTGGCGCTATAACAGAACAAAACATGAAATTCCCTTTGACTTCAATACAGTTTTGTGAAATAAAATGCTATACTAAACAAATGCATTGGTGTAATATTACGAAACTCAGAATGTGCCATCAGCTCCATCCCCTGAAGGTACCCGAAAGATTTCGAGACAGCGCCACCTAGTGGTCAAAAGTTATAACAAAATTTCCAAAAAGGCTAATAACTTTTGAATAAATCTGGCTATTGAAATGCCACTGGTCTTAATAGATTCCCTGGGTCAAGCCGAGAACATAGATACCAATTTTCCTTATTTGGCCAAACTTCCTGTCCGCCATCTTGATTTTCATTCAAAACCTACTTTTTCGAACTCCTCCTAGACCGTTTGTCCGATTTTCACCAAAATCGAATCGTATCATCTCCAGACTGTGCCGACTAAAAGTTATGGATTTCGTGTCGATAGACGAAACTGTTTTCGTATAGCGCAGTAGCAAAGTTGAGGCATGATGCCAAAAGCACTATTCAGGCTTTATCTCTGAAATCCCTTGAAATATTGACACCAAACTTTGTATATGTCATTGTCACTTCACTCTGACCACATCACATCAGTTTTGTAACTGCTCCACCTATTGGTCGAAAGTGATAATCCATTAAATCATATTTTAAATTACTTTTTATATGATTTTTCAGCCATTTCGCCTAAAATCCTCTTTAAATGTATTTAATTGCTCATTGTTCCAGTTGGTCTGACACCTTCAGCCATGTTGGCATATCCTGTCATCTGCTTACGCTTGGCCCCGATAATTGCTGCTTGCAGCTATATTTATTATTATTATTATTATTTTGTCAACCTTTCGGGCACTTTTGGGGCCCTTAACATGCTCGAAAACTCTTGAAATTTTGCACACAGGTCAGAACCCGCGGCCATCAGGGCCGGACTGAAGCTGGTACCCGGGCGTGGCAGGGGGGCTCGACAGCGCCCCCTGGAACGGGATCCGAACACTTGTCCATAAATCAGACACGCTTGCATGTAATAATATGAAACTCGGTACACATATAGAACTCATCGGGCCGAACAACTTTCGTGCTCTAAGTTTTACGCCAGCCCAACAGGAAGTCGGCTATTTAGGGTTGTTTGGAAACGCATGCTGTGGAATTTAATGTACTCCTCCTAGGGAATTCATCGATTCGCCTCCAAACTCGGTGTGCATGAAGTCAAGACATTGAGGATGCTAAATTGCGGACGGATTTTTGATATCTCGAACGGTTTGGCCGTGGCGAGGAAACGAATTTATGGCGAAAAAATGAAACAGGAAGTGTGTTATAACTTCTGCATACATTAACTGATCTTGATGAAACTTCAGCAGTGTGTTCGTTGTAAGAGGCCGATCGCACAGATGTGACTATTGTGAGTCAAAGTTATAGCGCCACCAACAGGCAGCAGGAAGTACATCACTATTAAAATGCTTTGAAATCACTGTCTTATTTTTACCAGATTTGCTTCAAACTTTATGTGTACAATGTAGACACACGGCAGATGTAAACCTGTGAAAGGATTATTGATATCTTAGATACTGTTGCCGTGGCAACGCATCAAACTTTAATATTCTTTTTTTATGCTTTTGAGACTCTTAACATACTTGAAATTGCATGAAACTCGACAGACACATCACATTTATTATCCAGTAGACATGTGCAAAGTTTCAGAAACGGGCCTGGTGAGGGGCTCAGTAGCGCCACCTTTAGTCATAAGTGGGGGGGTTAGTTTTATCAACAGCAACAAAACTTGGTATGTGTATTGTTCTCATCAAGACGGACAACTTTCTAATTTACATGAACCATCTCTGACCAACAGGAAGAGAGATATTTTGGTTTGAATGTGGATTTTCTGAAGAATTTTCTCTCCCTCTCTCTGTGTCTGTGTGTGTGTGAGGGGAGGGGGGGATTTGACTATTGCTTTTATATTGTTAATCAAGGTTTCAGGGGCTTTTGGGGTCCTTAACGTGCTCAAAAACTCTTGAAACTTTGCACACAGGTCAGAACCCATGGCCATCAGGGCCGGGCTGATGCTGGTACCCGGGCGTGGCTGGGGGGCTCAACAGCGCCCCCTTGAACGGGGTTCTAAAACTTGATCCATATATCAAACACGCTCGCATGAATTAATATGAAACTCGGTACACATATAGATCTCATCGGGCCGAACAACTTTACCCCGGTCAAGTTTTACGCCAGCCCAACAGGAAGTCGGCTATTATGGGTTGTTTGGAAAACGCTTGCTGTGGAATGTGAAATACTCCTCCTAGAAAATTCACCGTGTCCCCTTCAAACTCGGTGTGCATGTAGTCAAGACATTGAGGATGCTAAATTGCGGACGGATTTTTGATATCTCGAACGGTTTGGCTGTGGCGAGGAATCGAATTTATGGCGAGAAAAGAGAAACACGGAAGTGGAATAACTTCTGCATACATTAACTGATCTTGATGAAACTTCAGCAGTGTGTTCGTGGTAAGAGGCCGATCAGATGGATGTAGCTATTGTGAGTCAAAGTTATAGCACCACCAACTGGCAGCAGGAAGTGTGTCACTTTCAACATGCTTTTGACAAAAGTGGGGGGGTTAGTTTTAACTACAGTAAAGAAAAAATAGTTTGTATATTGTTCTCATCAAGCCGGACAACTTTCTAATTTACATTCAATAGCTCTGGCCATCAGGAAGTCAGATATTTTGGTCTGAATGTGGATTTTTTTGCAAAATCAGCCTCTGAATTTTTAGCCACTCCTCTTAAACTATTTATTTTATTCGTACCAAACTTTTTCAACATGATGAAACTACATTAAATATGCTAAATTGTGAATGGATAATAAATATCTCAAACGGTTTTGCTATGGCGAGGGATTAAATAATGTCCAAAAAGGAAACACTAAAAATCTTCTAAAAATGTAATTATATACCATTTATTTCTATATAATAGTATACAAATATCACAACTAAACCCATTTTATTCTGTTTTTGCAATTCAAGCAGAATGAAAAAGTTAAAACAGGCTATTTAGTGCTATTTGGTTCAACAAAAAAGCAAACATAGGGCTATACTGCCCTCTTGTGTCCAAAAGGACATCAAAATAGTATATAAAACTTTTTACCAGGTAGGCCAATATTGTATTTAAATATACATGTATTAGGTATGTGTCTGAGGATATTTTCCCACCGGTTAATCGACGTGTGACACGAGTGGGTGCTTTTAAATCGCTAATATAATAGTGTAAGAAAAATAATGATAATGTTGCACACACAAATCACACACATGTGGGAAAGAATGATGCTTTTAAACAACACTAAACCGCCATTAGGTGTCACCAGGCATCCTACTTAATAAGCGAGTCATTGATTCATTCGTTCAAACGATTTGTTCGAATGAGTCGATCATGATTAAGACAGATGTTTATGGATTGATCATTCAATCTTTGAGTCAACCGATTCGTTAAAAATGCTGAATCGTTCAGTTATGAGAAAACACGTGATGCGTGATGGTTCTGCCGTGATCTTTGTTTAACTATTTTCGCTGCTGAAACAGAACAAAAACAGTCAACATTGCATCTAAAATGTAAGTGACTTAATTGTAACTGTTTATTAACCTGTTGTATGAAATCTAGAGGTGGGAGAAAAAATTTATTCTTAGATGCATCGCGATGCGGACGTGGACGATTCTGAATCGATTCACGAATGTCAAAAAATCGATTCTCTAAAAAAAATATTTTTCTAATAACGTAATATTGACGGAAGGCAAAAGGCGGAACTCTAAGCGGACGTGCGTGCAGTCTGTGGCGCGCACATAACAGAGAAGTTTCTTCTGCTCACCAAGGCTGCATTTATTTGATTAAAAATACAAACAAAAACAGTAATATTGTAAAATATTATTCCAATTTAAAACAGCTGCTTTCTATTTTAATATATTTTAAACTGTTATTTATTCCTGTGATCAAAGCTGAGTTTTCAGCATCATTACTCCAGTCGTCACTGTCACATGATCCTTCAGAAATTATTCTAATATGATGATTGATACTCAAGAAACATTCATTATTATTTTAAATGTCGAAAACAGTTGTGTACAGTCTTTGATGAATAGAAAGTTCAAAAGAACAGCATTTATCTGAAATCTAAAGCTTTTGTAACGTTAAACACTACCGCTCAAAAGTTTTGGGTTAGTAATAATTAAAATTTTATTTTTTGGGGAAATAAATAAAATAAATCAGTACTTTTATTTATGAAGGATGAGTTAAACTGATCAACAGTTACAGTAAAGACATTTATAATGTTAAAAATATATATATTTGAAATATATGCTGTTCTTTTGAACTTTACATTCATCAAAGCATTTTGAAAAAAAAAATCTGTACACAACTGTTTTCAACATTGAAAATAATAATGAATATTTATTGAGCATCAATCATCATATTAGTATGATTTCTGAAGGATCATGTGACACTGAAGACTGGAGTAATGATGCTGAAAACTCAACTTTGATCACAGAAATGAATTACTTTGTAAAATATTTAAAAATTGAAAACAGCTGTTTTAAATTGGAATAATATTTCACAATATTACTGTTTTTGTTTGTATTTTTAATCAATAAATGCAGCCTTGGTGAGCAGAAGAGACTACAATAATATATATATATATATATATATATTAGGGCTGTCAAAGTTAGCGCGTTAATAACGCGTTAACGCAAAATCATATTAACGGCACAAATTTTTTTAATGGACGATTAACGCAGCGCGTATTTTCTGTTTGACCCGTGACCCAACCCCTGTAATATTGACGGAAGGCAAAAGGCGGAACTCTAAGCGGACGTGCGTGCAGTCTGTGGCGCGCACATAACAGAGAAGTTTCTTCTGCTCACCAAGGCTGCATTTATTTGATTAAAAATACAAACAAAAACAGTAATATTGTAAAATATTATTCCAATTTAAAACAGCTGCTTTCTATTTTAATATATTTTAAACTGTTATTTATTCCTGTGATCAAAGCTGAGTTTTCAGCATCATTACTCCAGTCGTCACTGTCACATGATCCTTCAGAAATTATTCTAATATGATGATTGATACTCAAGAAACATTCATTATTATTTTAAATGTCGAAAACAGTTGTGTACAGTCTTTGATGAATAGAAAGTTCAAAAGAACAGCATTTATCTGAAATCTAAAGCTTTTGTAACGTTAAACACTACCGCTCAAAAGTTTTGGGTTAGTAATAATTAAAATTTTATTTTTTGGGGAAATAAATAAAATAAATCAGTACTTTTATTTATGAAGGATGAGTTAAACTGATCAACAGTTACAGTAAAGACATTTATAATGTTAAAAATATATATATTTGAAATATATGCTGTTCTTTTGAACTTTACATTCATCAAAGCATTTTGAAAAAAAAAATCTGTACACAACTGTTTTCAACATTGAAAATAATAATGAATATTTATTGAGCATCAATCATCATATTAGTATGATTTCTGAAGGATCATGTGACACTGAAGACTGGAGTAATGATGCTGAAAACTCAACTTTGATCACAGAAATGAATTACTTTGTAAAATATTTAAAAATTGAAAACAGCTGTTTTAAATTGGAATAATATTTCACAATATTACTGTTTTTGTTTGTATTTTTAATCAATAAATGCAGCCTTGGTGAGCAGAAGAGACTACAATAATATATATATATATATATATATATTAGGGCTGTCAAAGTTAGCGCGTTAATAACGCGTTAACGCAAAATCATATTAACGGCACAAATTTTTTTAATGGACGATTAACGCAGCGCGTATTTTCTGTTTGACCCGTGACCCAACCCCTAGTTGGAGAAATGGAGATACACAGTGTTGGCAACTTAGCGACATTGCAGACCCCTTTAGCGATTTTTTTTCCTTCAACAAAGCGCCCAAACCTTATTTAGTTTCTGAGAATATACCGGTACCGCCGGTAGGCTACTGCTCTCTCAGCACGCGCGCGCGCCTCTCTCTCTCTCTCTCTCTCTCTCTCTCTCTGCGTCTCACGCGGAGGAGCAGCGCTTTAATTCAGTTAAACACAGATATTATGTTGCTTCTCTAATTTTACAAATATAGCCGAAATCAGAGCACGGATATTGTCTTTAGCTTATGTGTATTTGTTTTCACCAGACGACGGCTCGATTATCAGAATTTTTGTGCAGATTAACGTCTTGGAAGGGAGAGCTGGTTATGTTTATGTGGTCGCGTTTCAGTCACCATTTCAAATTCATTCCGTTGTTTGACAACAGAAACAGTAAAATATGCGTTTTATTGAGAATTTATTGAGAATTTAGCTTCATCAAAATGGGCACAGAGAGAGACTACAATGTAATAATAAATGTTAAATGTACATTTAGCATTTTCAGAAGAGCTGCCCTGTCATGCAAAAATCTAAACATTTTTGTGTTAGTAAATTGCTCAGTGCAAAGAAAGAGAAGTAATGGGAACCTGGTATTTCTTTGTTCTTTCTACATGTGTCTAATAGACATGAACAAGTTCTTTGAAAAACATCTATGACCTTTGAAACATGTCTCGTCTTCATGCTATATTGACTATGGTTTCAATAATAAACATACATTTGCATAAAGCATCTATATTTATCCATGCCCACGTTGATTAGAGTATTACAAACTTGAAAAGTATTAATTTAAGGTATATTTAGAACAAATAAAAAATGTGCGATTAAATGCGATTAATCGCGAGTTATCTCATGACAATCATGCGATTAATCGCGATTAAAATTTTTAATCGATTGACAGCCCTAATATATATATATATATAAATATAGCTGCAAGCAGCGATGGAGGGCCAAAGCCGGCGGTACCGCTTTAGTTACCTAAAGGCACCGGGGTTGCGGTGCCACCGGCTTGGGCCCGTAATCGCTGCTCGCAGCTATATTTATTATTATTATTATTATTTTGTCAACCTTTCGGGCACTTTTGGGGCCCTTAACATGCTCGAAAACTCTTGAAATTTTGCACACAGGTCAGAACCCGCGGCCATCAGGGCCGGGCTGAAGCTGGTACCCGGGCGTGGCAGGGGGGCTCGACAGCGCCCCCTGGAACGGGATCCGAACACTTGTCCATAAATCAGACACGCTTGCATGTAATAATATGAAACTCGGTACACATATAGACCTCATCGGGCCGAACAACTTTCGTGCTCTAAGTTTTACGCCAGACCAACAGGAAGTCGGCTATTATAGGTTGTTTGGAAACGCATGCTGTGGAATTTGATGTACTCCTCCTAGGAAATTCATCCATTCGCCTCCAAACTCGGTCGGCATGAAGTCAAGACATTGAGGATGCTAAATTGCGGACGGATTTTTGATATCTGGAACGGTTTGGCCGTGGCAAGGAAACAAATTTATGGCGAATAATTCAAACAGGAAGTGTGTTATAACTTCTGCATACATTAACTGATCTTGATGAAACTTCAGCAGTGTGTTAGTTGTAAGAGGCCGATCACATGGATGTGACATTTGTGAGTCAAAGTTATAGCGCCACCAACTGGCAGCAGGAAGTGTGTCACTTTCAAAATGCTTTGAAATCACCCGCTTATTTTTACCCGATTTGCTTCAAACTTTATGTGTATAATGTAAACACACGGCAGATGTAGACCTGTGAAAGGATTATTGATATCTTAGATACTGTTGCCGTGGCAACGCATCAAACTTTAATATTTTTTTCGGATGCTTTTGAGACTCTTCACATGCTTGAAAATGCATGAAACTCGACAGACACATCACATTTATTATCCAGTATACATGTGCAAAGTTTCAGAAACGGGCGTGGTGAAATGGCTCAGTAGCGCCACCTTTAGTCAAAAGTGGGGGGGTTAGTTTTATCAACAGCAACAAAACTTGGTATGTGTATTGTTCTCATCAAGACGGACAACTTTCTAATTTACAGTAACTAGCTCGGACCAAGAGGAAGAGAGATATTTTGGTTTGAATGTGGATTTTCTGGAGAATTTTCTCTCCCTCTCTCTGTCTCTGTGTGTGTGAGGGGAGGGGGGGATTTGACTATTGCTTTTATATTGTTAATCAAGGTTTCAGGGGCTTTTGGGGTCCTTAACGTGCTCAAAAACTCTTGAAACTTTGCACACAAGTCAGAACCCCCTGCCATCAGGGCCGGGCTGAAGCTGGTACCCGGGCGTGGCAGGGGGGCTCAACAGCGCCCCCTTGAACTGGGTCTGAAAACTTGGTCCATAGATCAAACACGCTTGCATGAATTAATATGAAACTCGGTACACATATAGATCTCATCGGGCCGAACAACTTTTCCCCGGTCAAGTTTTATGCCAGCCCAACAGGAAGTCGGCTATTATGGGTTGTTTGGAAAATGCTTGCTGTGGAATGCGAAGTACTCCTCCTAGAGAATTCATCCAATCCCCACCAAACTCGGTGTGCATGAAGTCAAGACATTGAGGATTCTAAATTGCGGACGGATTTTTGATATCTCGAACGGTTTGGCCGTGGCAAGGAAACAAATTTATGGGGAATAATTCAAACAGGAAGTGTGTTATAACTTCTGCATACATTAACTGATCTTGATGAAACTTCAGCAGTGTGTTAGTTGTAAGAGGCCGATCACATGGATGTGACATTTGTGAGTCAAAGTTATAGCGCCACCAACTGGCAGCAGGAAGTGTGTCACTTTCAAAATGCTTTGAAATCACCCGCTTATTTTTACCCGATTTGCTTCAAACTTTATGTGTATAATGTAAACACACGGCAGATGTAGACCTGTGAAAGGATTATTGATATCTTAGATACTGTTGCCGTGGCAACGCATCAAACTTTAATATTTTTTTCGGATGCTTTTGAGACTCTTCACATGCTTGAAAATGCATGAAACTCGACAGACACATCACATTTATTATCCAGTATACATGTGCAAAGTTTCAGAAACGGGCGTGGTGAAATGGCTCAGTAGCGCCACCTTTAGTCAAAAGTGGGGGGGTTAGTTTTATCAACAGCAACAAAACTTGGTATGTGTATTGTTCTCATCAAGACGGACAACTTTCTAATTTACAGTAACTAGCTCGGACCAAGAGGAAGAGAGATATTTTGGTTTGAATGTGGATTTTCTGGAGAATTTTCTCTCCCTCTCTCTGTCTCTGTGTGTGTGAGGGGAGGGGGGGATTTGACTATTGCTTTTATATTGTTAATCAAGGTTTCAGGGGCTTTTGGGGTCCTTAACGTGCTCAAAAACTCTTGAAACTTTGCACACAAGTCAGAACCCCCTGCCATCAGGGCCGGGCTGAAGCTGGTACCCGGGCGTGGCAGGGGGGCTCAACAGCGCCCCCTTGAACTGGGTCTGAAAACTTGGTCCATAGATCAAACACGCTTGCATGAATTAATATGAAACTCGGTACACATATAGATCTCATCGGGCCGAACAACTTTTCCCCGGTCAAGTTTTATGCCAGCCCAACAGGAAGTCGGCTATTATGGGTTGTTTGGAAAATGCTTGCTGTGGAATGCGAAGTACTCCTCCTAGAGAATTCATCCAATCCCCACCAAACTCGGTGTGCATGAAGTCAAGACATTGAGGATTCTAAATTGCGGACGGATTTTTGATATCTCGAACGGTTTGGCCGTGGCGAGGAAACGAATTTATGGTGAGAAAAGAGAGACACGAAGTGTTATAAATTCTGCACACATTAACTGATCTTGATGAAACTTCACCAGTGTGTTCGTGGTAAGAGGCCGATCAGATGGATGTAACTATTGTGAGTCAAAGTTATAGCGGCACCAACTGGCAGCAGGAAGTGTGTCACTTTCAACATGCTTTTGACAAAAGTGGGGGGGTTAGTTTTAAATACAGTAAAAAAAATTAGTTTGTATATTTTTCTCATCAAGCCGGACAACTTTCTAATTTACATTCATAAGCTCCAGCCATCAGGAAGTCAGATATTTTGGTCTGAATGTGGATTTTTTTTGCAAAATCAGCCTCTGAATTTTTAGCCACTCCTCTTAAACTATTTATTTTATTCCCACCAAACTTTTTCAACATGATGAAGATACATTAAATATGCTAAATTGTGAACGGATAATAAATATCTTAAACGGTTTTGCTATGGCGTGGGATTAAAGTAATGTCCAAAAAGAAAACACTAAAAATCTTCTAAAAATGTAATTATATACCATTTATTTCTATCTTATTTTTACCAGATTTGCTTCAAACTTTATGTGTACAATGTAGACACACGGCAGATGTAAACCTGTGAAAGGATTATTGATATCTTAGATACTGTTGCCGTGGCAACGCATCAAACTTTAATATTCTTTTTTTATGCTTTTGAGACTCTTAACATACTTGAAATTGCATGAAACTCGACAGACACATCACATTTATTAGCCCGTAGACATGTGCAAAGTTTCAGAAACGGGCGTGGTGAGGGGCTCAGTAGCGCCACCTTTAGTCATAAGTGGGGGGGTTAGTTTTATCAACAGCAACAAAACTTGGTATGTGTATTGTTCTCATCAAGACGGACAACTTTCTAATTTACATGATCTATCTCTGACCAACAGGAAGAGAGATATTTTGGTTTGAATGTGGATTTTCTGAAGAATTTTCTCTCCCTCTCTCTGTGTCTCTGTGTGTGTGAGGGGAGGGGGGATTTGACTATTGCTTTTATATTGTTAATCAAGGTTTCAGGGGCTTTTGGGGTCCTTGACGTGCTCAAAAACTCTTGAAACTTTGCACACAAGTCAGAACCCCCTGCCATCAGGGACGGGTTGAAGCTGGTACCCGGGCGTGGCAGGGGGGCTCAACAGCGCCCCCTTGAACGTTGTCCCAAAACTTGGTCCATAGATCAAACACGCTTGCATGAATTAATATGAAACTCGGTACACATATATATCTCATCGGGCCGAACAACTTTCCCCCGGTCAAGTTTTACGCCAGACCAACAGGAAGTCAGCTATTATGGGTTGTTTGGAAACGCATGCTGTGGAATTTGATGTACTCCTCCTAGGAAATTCATCCATTCGCCTCCAAACTCGGTGTGCATGAAGTCAAGACATTGAGGATGCTAAATTGCGGACGGATTTTTGATATCTCGAACGGTTTGGCCGTGGCAAGGAAACGAATTTATGGCAAATAATTCAAACAGGAAGTGTGTTATAACATCTGCATACATTAACTGATCTTGATGAAACTTCAGCAGTGTGTTCGTTGTAAGAGGCCGATCACATGGATGTGACATTTGTGAGTCAAAGTTATAGCGCCACCAACTGGCAACAGGAAGTGTGTCACTTTCATAATGCTTTGAAATCACCCTCTTATTTTTACCCGATTTGCTTAAAACTTTATGTGTATAATGTAGACACACGGCAGATGTAGACCTGTGAAAGGATTATTGATATCTTAGATACTGTTGCCGTGGCAACGCATTAAACTTTAATATTCTTTTCGGATGCTTTTGAGACTCTTCACATGTTTGAAAATGCATGAAACTCGACAGACACATCACATTTATTATCCAGTAGACATGTGCAAAGTTTCAGAAACGGGCGTGGTGAAATGGCTCAGTAGCGCCACCTTTAGTCAAAAATGGGGGCTTAGTTTTTCCTAGAATCACAAAACTTGGTAGGTGTATTGTTCTCATCAAGCCGGACAACTTTCTAATTGACAGTTATTAGCTATGACCAACAGGGTGTCGGATATTTTGGTCTGAATATCGATTTTTTGCTAAATCAGCCTCTGAGTTTTTAGTTGCTCCTCCTAAAAGGTTTATTTTATTCCCACCAAACTTTTTCAACATGATTAAAATATATAAATGATGCAAAATTGTAAACGGATATTGAATATCTCAAACGGTTTTGCTATGGCGAGGGATTAAATTTATGTCAAAAAGGAAGCAGGAAACATCTCAACATAACTTCTAAAAATGTAATTATACACCATTTATTTTTATGTAAAATGATACAAATATTAGAACTAAACCCATTTTATTCTGTTTTTGCAATTCAAGGAGTATGAAAAAGTTAAAAACAGGCTATTTAGTGCTATTTGGTTCAACAAAAAATCAAACATAGGGCTATACTGCCCTCTTGTGTCCAAAAGGATATTAAAATAGTATATAAAACGTTTTACTAGGTAGGCCTATTGTATTTAAATATAAATTTATTAGGTATATGACTGTGAGGATATTTTCCCATCGGTTAATCGACGTGTGACACGAGCGGCTGCTTTTAAATCGCTAATATAAAAGTGAAAGTAAAAAACGGAGGTCCGCACGGACATTGATAATGGTGCACGTTGGAAAAAATGATACTTTTAAACATAACACTAAACCGCCATCAGGTGTCACCAGGCGACCATCTTAATGAGCGAGTCATTGATTCATTCGTTCAAACGATTCGTTCGAATGACTGAGTCATTCATGATTGAGACAGATGTTTATGGATTGACCATTGAATCTTTGAGTCAACCGATTCGTTTCAAAATGCTGAATCATTAAGTAATGAGAAAACAAGTTGCTGTGAGATGCACGATGGTTCTGCTGATCTTTGTTTAACTATTTTTGCTGCTGAAACAGAACAAAAACAGTCAATATTGCATCTAAAATGTAAGTGACTTAATTGTAACTTTATTAACCTGTTGTATGAAATCAATGTCACAGTTTCGATTGTGATTGTATTCAGGAAATAGTTGCCTACTCGTCAAATGAGGTTGCTTAACTCTTATCATATGTTAGAAAATATATAAAAAACTCCATATTTGTAATTTTTATAGTCAGTATGTTGTTAACTGCGTTGCGTTTTTGTGTGCTGCGCTCATTTGTTTACAATTCTCCTGGAGAAGCTGCATGAGCCTCAGCAGGACAACCTTGTTACCATTGATCAGTAATACATTTATTATGAACTGCTGATTGCAACTTGAAAATGAATGTAATGAAATTAGAATAATCTCTCGTTTTAGTGATTCCCAAGTTATTTTTTTGTTATTGACGTTCTAATCAGGCTATACTCTGGTCGGGCAAGTAAAATTCTCTTTCAGGTAGGCCTATTGTATTTATATATAAATATATTAGGGATGTGACTGTGATAAAATTTTCCCACCAGTTAATCGACGTGTGACACCGCTGAGGGCTTTTAAATCGCTAACTTAAAAGCGAAAGTAAAATACAGACGTCCGCACAGACATTGATAATGGTGCGGAGTAGAGCGAGCATTTTCAATGTATGCCTATGGAAGTAGGAATGAACTTAAACATTTTATTTATGTTTTTATGTGTCCACTGTTCAACCGCAACCGCGTCACACACACACACATTCCAGAATTGCAATCTTGACATCGCAGCCTGTTCATTATAGCCCTAATACAATATAATAATAAAAATAGTCAACCTAACGTATACGAATTAAACTGCTCTGTTTAAATAGTCAGTAGTACAATTTGTACCATTCACAGTAAGCAGAGCTCCACTGTGATGTTTCCAAGCACATTTTTGCGCGTGTGAAGAGGATGATTTTTTCTATCGATATTGGAACATGAGTGAAGTACAAAGCCTATAATAAAGAACAGTTTAGCATCCAAATGCATCGCAAATATTGAAATTTTTTATTCTAATGAGAGAGTTACGTGAGACCAACACTGCTTACTTTCGTTTTTATTTTTACATTAAATTTAAAGGATTTTTTGTGGAATATTTTGAGTGTATCATAAAATCAGAATAAGGTAAGACAAGTAATATTTTCTGTCTTATATATATATATGTGTGTGTGTGTAAATATACATAAACATATATATATATATATATATATATATATATATATAGACATAGATAGATAGAAAGAGATATATATATATATATACAGTATATATATATATATATATATATATAGCTGCGAGCAGCGATGGAGGGCCAAAGCCGGCGGCACCGCCATCCCCGGTGCCTTTAGGTTACTAAAGGCACTGGGGTTGCGGTGCCACCGGCTTGGGCCCGTAATCGCTGCTCGCAGCTATATTTAGGGCCCAAGCCCTGAAAGGGCGAAGGCCCTATTGTTTCCGGTAGGATTATTTATTATTATTATTATTATTCTTATTTTTCTGTCAACCTTTCGGGCACTTTTGGGGCCTTTAACATGCTCGAAAACTCTTGAAATTTTGCACACGGGTCAGAACCCGCGGCCATCAGGGCCGGGCTGAAGCTGGTACCCGGGCGTGGCAGGGGGGCTCAACAGCGCCCCCTTGAATGCGGTCCGAAAACTTGGTCCATAAATCAGACACGCTTGCATATAATAATATGAAACTCAATACACATATAGATCTCATCGGGCCAAACAACTTCCGTACTTTTACTTTTTACGCCAGCCCAACAGGAAGTCGGCTATTATGGGTTGTTTGGAAACGCATGCTGTGGAATTTAATGTACTCCTCCTAGGGAATTCATCGATTCGCCTCCAAACTCGGTGTGCATGAAGTCAAGACATTGAGGATGCTAAATTGCGGACGGATTTTTGATATCTCGAACGGTTTGGCCGTGGCGAGGAAACGAATTTATGGCGAAAAAATTAAACAGGAAGTGTGTTATAACTTCTGCATACATTAACTGATCTTGATGAAACTTCAGCAGTGTGTTCGTTGTAAGAGGCCGAACACAAGGATGTGACTATTGTGAGTCAAAGTTATAGCGCCACCAACTGGCAGCAGGAAGTGTGTCACTTTCAAAATGCTTTGAAATCACTCTCTTATTTTTACCCGATTTGCTTCAAACTTTATGTGTATAATGTAGACACACGGCAGATGTAGACCTGTGAAAGGATTATTGATATCTTAGATACTGTTGCCATGGCAACGCATCAAACTTTATTATTCTTTTTTGATGCTTTTGAGACTCTTAACATACTTGAAATTGCATGAAACTCAACAGACACATCACACTTATTAGCCAGTAGACATGTGCAAAGTTTCAAAAACGGGCGTGGTGGAATGGCTCAGTAGCGCCACCTTTAGTCAAAAATGGGGCCTTAGTTTTTCCTAGAATCACAAAAATTGGTATGTATATTGTTCTCATCGAGCCGGACAACTTTCTAATTTACACTTAATAGCACAAAGCAACAGAAAGTCAGATATTTTGGTTTGAATGTGATTTTTTGGAGAATTTTCTCTCTCTCTCTCTGTCTCTGAGTGTGTGAGGGGTGGGGGTGATTTGTCAGTTGAGTGAGATTTACTTTTTCATTTGTTTTTCAAGGTTTCTGGGGCTTTTGGGTCCCTAAACGTGCTCGAAAACTCTTGAAACTTTGCACACAGGTCAGAACCCGCGGCCATCAGGGCGGGGCTGAATCTGGTAGCCGGGCGTGGCAGGGGGGCTCGACAGCGCCCCCTTGAACGGGGTTCTAAAACTTGGTCCATATATCAAACACACTTGCATGAATTAATTTGAAACTCGGTACACATATAGATCTCATCGGGCCGAACAACTTTCGTGCTCTAAGTTTTACGCCAGCCCAACAGGAAGTCGGCTATTTAGGGTTGTTTGGAAACGCTTGCTGTGGAATTTAATGTACTCCTCCTAGGAAATACATCGATTCGCCTCCAAACTCGGTCAGCGTGAAGTCAAGGCATTGAGGATGCTAAATTGCGGACGGATCTTTGATATCTTGAACGGTTTGGCCGTGGCGAGGAAATGAATTTATGGCGAGAAAAGAGAGACACGAAGTGTTATAACTTCTGCATACATTAACTGATATTGATGAAACTTCAGCAGTGTGTTTGTGATAAGAGGCCGATCAGATGGATGTAACTATTGTGAGTCAAAGTTATAGCGCCACCAACTGGCAGCAGGAAGTGTGTCACTTTCAACATGCTTTTGACAAAAGTGGGGGGGTTAGTTTTACCAACAGTTACAAACATGAGTATATAGATTGGTCTCACCGAGCCGGACAACTTTCTAATTAACAGTCATTAGCTCAGAGCAAAAGAAAGTCAGATATTTTGGTTTGAATGTGGATTTTTGGGATATTTCAGACTCTGAGTTTTTAGCTACTCTTCCAAACTGGCTTATTTTTTCACACCAAACTTTTTCAAAATGATGAAAATACATTAAAGATGCTAAATTGTGAACGGATATTAAACATCTCAAATGGTTTTGCTATAGTGAGGGACTGAAGTAATGTACAAAAATTAAACACTAAAAGCCTCATCTTCTAAAAATGTAATTATACACCATTTATTTCTATAAAAGTATACAAATATCACAACCAAACTCATTTTATTCTTTTTTTTTTTAAATTTAATAATTATTTATAAGTTTAAAAATAGAAATTGTACTATTTAGTCTCATAAAAGTCAAGTCATTCATAGAGCTATACTGCCTTCTTGTGTTCAAAATCAGGTAGGACTATTGTATTTACATAAAAATATACTAGGTATGTGACGGTGAGAATATTTTACCACCGGTTAATCGACGTGTGACACCGCTGGGGGCTTTTGAATCGCAAACTTAAAAACGAAAGTAAATATTTTCGTCCGCACTGACATTGATAGTGGTTGATAATAATAATAATAATTTGTTACATTTATATAGCGCTTTTTCTGAGACCTCAAAGCGCTTTACATAGATGGGGGGAATCTCCTCAACCATCACCAATGTGCAGCATCCACTTGGATGATGCGACGGCAGCCATATTGCGCCAGAACGCCCACCACACACCAGCTTACTGGTGGAGAGGAGACAGTGATGAAGCCAATCAGTATATCAGTACATGGGGATGATTAGGAGGCCATGATGGATAGAGGCCAAGGGGCAAATTTGGCCAGGATGCCGGGGTTACACCCCTACTCTTTTTCGAAGGACATCCTGGAATTTTTAATGACCACAGAGAGTCAGGACCTCGGTTTAACGTCTAATCCGAAGGACGGTGCTCTTTTGGCAGTATAGTGTCCCCGTCACTACACTGGGGCATTAGGACTCACACAGACCACAGGGTGAGCGGTTGAGCGGGCGTTTCAAATGAATTCCTTTGGAAGTAGGAATTAACTGAAAAACGTCCACTTTGTTCTGCTCGTTCCTTGTCGTGGATGCGCACCATGAATGCCCGTGCAGCCATGAGCATTTTAGTTTAATTTTAAAATTAGCGCCTTTCAGGGGGGTGGATTGCTTGATATTATTTTACAAAAGCACAATGTTGTGTCTTATTGCGACAGTACACAAATATAAGTTAACACTTTGCAGTTTAAATGTCGTCCTGTATAATGACGTATGTTTTTATGTGTCCACTGTTCCATCGCGCCCACGCCACACACACACACACACACACACACACACACACACACACACACACACACACACACACACACGGTTTACTATCTTTGTGGGGACTCTCCATAGACTTAATGGTTTTTATACTTTACAAACTGTATATTCTATCTCCTCACACTAACCCTACCCCTAAACCTACCCATTACAGAAAACTTTCTGCATTTTTACATTTCCAAAAAGACTCATTGTGTATGATTTCTAAGCTTGTTTACCCATGGGGACCTCTATTTAGGTCCCCACTGTGACACGAGTCCCCATGAGTCTGTGTGCATTCAGGTTGAAGTCCCCACCGGGATAGAAAAACATGAACACACATGCAAACACACACATGCAACACACACACACACACACACACACACACACACACACACACACACACACACACACACACACACACACACACACACACACACACACACACACACACATTCCAGCATTGCAATCTTGACATCGCAGCCTGTTCATTATAGCCATGTGTATGTATATATATATATATATATATATATATATATATATATATATATATATATATATATATATATATATATAGCTGCGAGCAGCGATGAAGGGCCAAAGCCGGCGGTACCGCCACCCCGGTGCCTTTAGGTAAAGGCACCGGGGTTGCGGTGCCATCGGCTTGGGCCCGTAATCGCTGCTCGCAGCTATATTTATTATTATTATTATTATTATTTTGTCAACCTTTCGGCCACTTTTGGGGCCCTTAACATGCTCGAAAACTCTTGAAACTTTGCACACAGGTCAGAACCCGCGGCCATCAGGGCCGGGCTGAGGCTGGTACCCGGGCGTGGCAGGGGGGCTCAACAGCGCCCCCTGGAACGGGATCCGAACACGTGTCCATAAATCAAACACGCTTGCATGTAATAATATGAAACTCGGTACACATATAGATCTCATCGGGCCGAACAACTTTCGTGCTCTAAGTTTTACGCCAGCCCAACAGGAAGTCGGCTATTTAGGGTTGTTTGGAAACGCATGCTGTGGAATTTAATGTACTCCTCCTAGGGAATTCATCGATTCGCCTCCAAACTCGGTGTGCATGAAGTCAAGACATTGAGGATGCTAAATTGCGGACGGATTTTTGATATCTCGAACGGTTTGGCCATGGCGAGGAAACGAATTTATGGCGAAAAAATGAAACAGGAAGTGTGTTATAACTTCTGCATACATTAACTGATCTTGATGAAACTTCAGCAGTGTGTTCGTTGTAAGAGGCCGATCGCACAGATGTGACTATTGTGAGTCAAAGTTATAGCGCCACCAACAGGCAGCAGGAAGTACATCACTATTAAAATGCTTTGAAATCACTGTCTTATTTTTACCAGATTTGCTTCAAACTTTATGTGTACAATGTAGACACACGGCAGATGTAAACCTGTGAAAGGATTATTGATATCTTAGATACTGTTGCCGTGGCAACGCATCAAACTTTAATATTCTTTTTTTATGCTTTTGAGACTCTTAACATACTTGAAATTGCATGAAACTCGACAGACACATCACATTTATTATCCAGTAGACATGTGCAAAGTTTCAGAAACGGGCGTGGTGAGGGGCTCAGTAGCGCCACCTTTAGTCATAAGTGGGGGGGTTAGTTTTATCAACAGCAACAAAACTTGGTATGTGTATTGTTCTCACCAAGACGGACAACTTTCTAATTTACATGAACCATCTCCGACCAACAGGAAGAGAGATATTTTGGTTTGAATGTGGATTTTCTGAAGAATTTTCTCTCCCTCTCTGTGTCTGTGTGTGTGTGATGGGAGGGGGGATTTGACTATTGCTTTTATATTGTTAATCAAGGTTTCAGGGGCTTTTGGGGTCCTTAACGTGCTCAAAAACTCTTGAAACTTTGCACACAGGTCAGAACCCACGGCCATCAGGGCCGGGCTGAAGCTGGTACCCGGGCGTGGCTGGGGGGCTCAACAGCGCCCCCTTGAACGGGGTTCTAAAACTTGATCCATATATCAAACACGCTCGCATGAATTAATATGAAACTCGGTACACATATAGATCTCATCGGGCCGAACAACTTTACCCCGGTCAAGTTTTACGCCAGCCCAACAGGAAGTCGGCTATTATGGGTTGTTTGGAAAACGCTTGCTGTGGAATGTGAAATACTCCTCCTAGAAAATTCACCGTGTCCCCTTCAAACTCGGTGTGCATGTAGTCAAGACTTTGAGGATGCTAAATTGCGGACGGATTTTTGATATCTCGAACGGTTTGGCTGTGGCGAGGAATCGAATTTATGGCGAGAAAAGAGAAACACGGAAGTGGAATAACTTCTGCATACATTAACTGATCTTGATGAAACTTCAGCAGTGTGTTCGTGGTAAGAGGCCGATCAGATGGATGTAGCTATTGTGAGTCAAAGTTATAGCGCCACCAACTGGCAGCAGGAAGTGTGTCACTTTCAACATGCTTTTGACAAAAGTGGGGGGGTTAGTTTTAACTACAGTAAAGAAAAAATAGTTTGTATATTGTTCTCATCAAGCCAGACAACTTTCTAATTTACATTCAATAGCTCTGGCCATCAGGAAGTCAGATATTTTGGTCTGAATGTGATTTTTTTTGCAAAATCAGCCTCTGAATTTTTAGCCACTCCTCTTAAACTGTTTATTTTATTCGTACCAAACTTTTTCAACATGATGAAACTACATTAAATATGCTAAATTGTGAATGGATAATAAATATCTCAAACGGTTTTGCTATGGCGAGGGATTAAATAATGTCCAAAAAGGAAACACTAAAAATCTTCTAAAAATGTAATTATATACCATTTATTTCTATATAAAAGTATACAAATATCACAACTAAACCCATTTTATTCTGTTTTTGCAATTCAAGAAGAATGAAAAAGTTAAAACAGGCTATTTAGTGCTATTTGGTTCAACAAAAAAGCAAACATAGGGCTATACTGCCCTCTTGTGTCCAAAAGGACATCAAAATAGTATATAAAACGTTTTACCAGGTAGGCCAATATTGTATTTAAATATACATGTATTAGGTATGTGTCTGAGGATATTTTCCCACCGGTCAATCGACGTGTGACACGAGTGGGTGCTTTTAAATCGCTAATATAATAGTGTAAGAAAAATAATGATAATGTTGCACACACAAATCACACACATGTGGGAAAGAATGATGCTTTTAAACAACACTAAACCGCCATTAGGTGTCGCCAGGCATCCATCTTAATAAGCGAGTCATTGATTCATTCGTTCAAACGATTCGTTCGAATGAGTCGATCATGATTAAGACAGATGTTTATGGATTGATCATTCAATCTTTGAGTCAACCGATTCGTTAAAAATGCTGAATCGTTCAGTTATGAGAAAACACGTGATGCGTGATGGTTCTGCCGTGATCTTTGTTTAACTATTTTCGCTGCTGAAACAGAACAAAAACAGTCAACATTGCATCTAAAATGTAAGTGACTTAATTGTAACTGTTTATTAACCTGTTGTATGAAATCTAGGGGTGGGAGAAAAAATTTATTCTTAGATGCATCGCGATGCGGACGTGGACGATTCTGAATCGATTCACAAATGTCAAAAAATCGATTCTCTAAAAAAATATTTTTTCTAATAACGTAATATTGACGGAAGGCAAAAGGCGGAACTCTAAGCGGACGTGCGTGCAGTCTGTGGCGCGCACATAACAGAGAAGTTTCTTCTGCTCACCAAGGCTGCATTTATTTGATTAAAAATACAAACAAAAACAGTAATATTGTAAAATATTATTCCAATTTAAAACATCTGCTTTCTATTTTAATATATTTTAAACTGTTATTTATTCCTGTGATCAAAGCTGAGTTTTCAGCATCATTACTCCAGTCGTCACTGTCACATGATCCTTCAGAAATTATTCTAATATGATGATTGATACTCAAGAAACATTCATTATTATTTTAAATGTCGAAAACAGTTGTGTACAGTCTTTGATGAATAGAAAGTTCAAAAGAACAGCATTTATCTGAAATCTAAAGCTTTTGTAACGTTAAACACTACCGCTCAAAAGTTTTGGGTTAGTAATAATTAAAATTTTATTTTTGGGGGAAATAAATAAAATAAATCAGTACTTTTATTTATGAAGGATGAGTTAAACTGATCAACAGTTACAGTAAAGACATTTATAATGTTAAAAATATATATATTTGAAATATATGCTGTTCTTTTGAACTTTACATTCATCAAAGCATTTTGAAAAAAAAAAAATCTGTACACAACTGTTTTCAACATTGAAAATAATAATGAATATTTATTGAGCATCAATCATCATATTAGTATGATTTCTGAAGGATCATGTGACACTGAAGACTGGAGTAATGATGCTGAAAACTCAACTTTGATCACAGAAATGAATTACTATGTAAAATATTTAAAAATTGAAAACAGCTGTTTTAAATTGGAATATTTCACAATATTACTGTTTTTGTTTGTATTTTTAATCAATAAATGCAGCCTTGGTGAGCAGAAGAGACTTCTCCTAAAAACATTAAAAATCTTACTGACCCCAAACTTTTGAACAATAATATATATATATATATATATATATATATATATATATATATATATATATATATATATATATATATATATATATATATATACATACATACATATATATGTATGTATGTGTATGTATGTATGTATGTATGTGTATATATATATATATATATATATATATATATATATATATATATATATATATATAATATAGCTGCGAGCAGCGATGGAGGGCCAAAGCCGGCGGTACCGCCACCCCGGTGCCTTTAGGTAACTAAAGGCACCGGGGTTGCGGTGCCACCGGCTTGGGCCCATAATCGCTGCTCGCAGCTATATTTATTTTTTATTTTTTGATGTTGATAGTTTTTGTTCTTCTCTCATATCTGCAAAGGACAAACAAGGAGAATAAAGATTATTCTTGTGATAATGTAGTCTTAATGAGCAGCAGACTCAATCTCTTTAAGGGTTTATAGTCTAATCATTATCACCAAGCTCATTCTAAAGCGTTTTTAATAAAAATAACACTACACTTCTCTCGCAGTGAACGGTAAAGACTTTGAAAGGGAATATGATGATCCTCTCTCAGAATTGTCCTCTTTCAGTCCCTCAGAAGTTAAAGACTGAAACCTGAATTTTTATAAATAAATAAATACATATTTATAGTTGGTAAATTATTAAATGTAGAGAATTTTAATATTTTATTTCCATGCTAAGTTTTACATAATGCACATGACACTATTCATCTTAAGAGGATGGTCAGAGAGGATGCTTTTTATCTTTTTTCTTCAACAAGGTGGATGGATGCCATATATGTTAAGTTAAGTTAGGCCACATCCACATGAAGCCAGAGCTTTCCCTATCCGATCTTTTTTCCCCTCGTTCTAAAAAAAAACAAAACAAATTCCATTAACACGGCGTCACTACTTTGTAGTGCTGCGAAACAGAGATGTGATGCACAGACGAATGCATAAATAAACTACATAAAAACACACAGAGATATGGCTAGTGTTGTACTATTCATATATAAACCACTTTGACTATTCAGAATCAACATATGCAATCAAACCGACCTGAACAAGCTAATCAAGGTCTGCTGGATTACCAGAGAGCTTCTACTATGTATACTTATAATAATTGCAATAACTGGATAATAATAAATATGTACTTATCCTGAACCAACCGCTAAACATAACCATAACCCATGTAGTTACCTTATATTACCAGTACTTTATTAGGTAAGTACACTGTAAGTACACGTACAGTAAAGTAAAGTGCAGGCGGCAGGTGAGTTTGATCAGGGTTGGACAGTGGATCTCCATCTAGAGCCGCTTATTTTCCACTTTTGTCAACAATGTTCAATTTTATGTTGTCTAAAGAAAATGCACTGCATTATAAATTGGACAGTCATGTAGATTTATACAGTGCCCTCCACAATTATTGAACCCCCTGGTAAATATGATCAAAATTGGCTGTAAAAAATAAATCTGCATCGATTATCCTTGTGATCTTTCATTCAAAAAATGTGCAAAATTCTAACCTTTCATTGAAGTAAAAGCTTTTCTCCAAAACATGTTGGCCACAATTATTGAAACCCCTAGAATTTTTTACGAGTAAAATATCTCTGAAGTATATTCCCATTAATATTTACCTTTTTTAGTACACCAGGGTGACTAGGAACATGAAATTGTCCAGCTATGACTTCTTGTTTCACAGGAGTTTAAATATGAGGAAACACAAAGACCAAATCCCCTTAATCATCCATCACAATGAGTAAAACCACAGAATACAGTTCTGATGCGTAGCAAAAGATTGTTGAGCATCACAAACTAGAAAGTGGCTGTAAGACAATAGCTAAAGAATTGAAAATCCCCATTTTGACCATCAGGGCAATAATTAAGAAGTTATAACCAACTAAAGATGTGACGAATCTGCCAGGAAAAGGACGTGTGTCTATACTGTCTTAATGCACGGCGAGTATGAAAGTTTGAGTGGCCAAAGACTCTCCAAGGATCACAGATGGAGAATTGCAGAGATTAGTTGAGTCTTAGGGTCAGAAAGCCTAAAAAAAAATTTATCAAACAACCCCTACATCCCCACATGTTGTTTGGGAGGGTTTAAAAAAAATCCTCCTCGCTCATCCAAAAACAAATTCCAGCAAATGTAATTGTCAGACACGACTGGATCTTCAAACAACACAGGGTTCTGTGGTCAGATGAGACTAAAACAGAGCTTTTTGGCAGCAAACACACTAGATGGGTTTGGTGAACACAAGGATAAAAAGTACCCCATGTGTACAATTTAATATACCATTGGATCTTTAATGTTGTGGGCATATTTTTCTGCTGGAGGTCCTGGACTTCTTGTTCAGATACATGGCATTGTGGATTCTATCAAATATCAACAGATAAAAAATCAAAACCTGACGCCTTCTGCTAGAAATCTTATAATATGCCGTGGTTGGATCTTCCATCAGGACAACGATCCAAAACAAACATCAAAATCAAAACAAAAATTTGTTGTGGAGCACAAAATGAAGCTTCTGCCATGACCGTCTCAGTCCCCTGACCTGATGAGTGGGCTGAACTGAAGAGGAGAAGCACCAACATGAATCTGGGAATCTGAAGGATCTGGAGAGATTCTGTGTGGAGGAATGGTCTCTGATCTCTTGTCAGGTGTTCTCCAAACTCATCAGGCTTTATAGGAGAAGACTCAGAGCTGTTATCTTGGCAAAAGGAGATTGCAAAAAGTATTTAATAAAAGGGTTTCAATAATTGTGGCCAACGTGTTTTGGAGAAAAAAATTTATTTCATAATGTGATTTTCCCCCCACTTTCAATTCTTTTACTTCAATGAAAGGTTAGAATTTTGCAAATTTTTTGAATGAAAGATCACAAGGATAATCGATGCAGATTTATTTTTTACAGCCAATTTTGATCATATTTACCAGGGGGTTCAATAATTGTGGAGGGCACTGTAGGTAAGGGTCAACTGTAATTACCATGGTGATCCTGATGTAAACGTAGTGGACACCATGCATAAAAGGGTTAATTACAGAAACCACCATGTTGGTTGCATTTTCTTATTTTGTGATTTAAAATTATTACCATTTTTTTATATATATATTAATAGGTTATCACAAAAAAGTGCTTCCTATTGTTTCATTACCAGTTACATTTTGAATCATAAAGCCTGAACTGCTCCATATAAATCTGCAGCATTTCTGAAGTAGGCTTCCAGTAGTGTGCGCATAAAGCTGTTCAGTGATTACAGATAACTATAGATTCAAGTCCCTAGAGCACGTTCAGTTACAGTCGGAGGAACACTAAATCAATGAGGACAGCTAAATCTATTCAAATTGGTTTTTAAAAGGGGCCATGAATTCTTTTGACATATAAGAGGTCATTTATAATGCTGTAGTAGAGGATGTGGGATGTGATGGGCTGGTTCAGGTCCTGATCTGCTTTTTAGTCCTGGTTAAAAGTGGCAGAGCTGACTGTGTTCTTAGTCCTTGAGGACAGTGTTTTAGGAAAGGCAATATGCTGGATTTATGGATATGTGTCACAGTTCTGTTCTGTTTGAGTGTGTATTTGTCACTGATCACATGTCTGTCTTTGTTCTATTTCCCGCCATTTCTTGATTTCCATGGTAACTGTCATTTAGTTCATTTGTCACACCTGTTTCCTCGTTAGTCTTGTCAGCTGTGTCTTGTTTCCCTGATCTGTTCTCCCCTGTATTTAAGCCCTGAGTGTTTCAGTCTTCACTGGTCGGTCAATGTTTATGTTAGGTTTGTTGAATGTTAGGTTTTCTGTATTTTGAGCACACGCTCCCCTTTTGTTTGTATCAGTGTATATTGAGAATTAAAACCTTTGTTTCGTTATATTCGTGTTTGTCTCCTACTTCATCCACCCCGGAAGCTTGACAGATTGACCGACCACAATATGAGCTGGGAGCTCGCTGGACAGATCGCGGCTTTGGCTCGGGATAGCCGCGATCTGTTCCAATTCACCTGGGGGTTTGTTCCTCTTGCTGCCTCCTGCTCGATGGATGACGAGACGATCAAGGCGTGTTACCGGCTTGGGGCCAAGGAGGTCGACCCGAGGGAGCTTCCAGATCTCTCCGGTCAGGACTGGAGAGAGGCACTCTCCTGTTGTCTGGAGAGCTTCCTCCCGTGGCACGCCATGTCACCGTCTGCACTACACGCCAGTCCAGCTGAGCCCGCTCCTCACGCCAGTCCAGCCGAGCCTGCACTTCACGCCAGATCTGCCGAGACCAAGGCAGTAAGCGTCGTGCCCGCCGCGCCTGTGACTGACAGCGATCTTCCTCCTCTCATCGGCCCGCCAGAGCCCTCTTCGCCGCTGGTCCCGTCCAGCACAGAGCCCTCTTCACCGCTGGTCCCGTCCAGCTCAGAGCCCTCTTCGCCGCTGGTCCCGTCCAGCTCAGAGCCCTCTTCGCCGCTGGTCCCGCCCAGCTCAGAGCCCTCTTCGCCGCTGGTCCCGCCCAGCTCAGAGCCCTCTTCGCCGCTGGTCCCGCCCAGCTCAGAGCCCTCTTCGCCGCTGGTCCCGCCCAGCTCAGAGCCCTCTTCGCCGCTGGTTCCGCCCAGCTCAGAGCCTCCTTCGCCGCTGGTCCTGCCCAGCTCAGAGCCTTCTTCGCCGCTGGTCCTGCCCAGCTCAGAGCCTTCTTCGCCGCTGGTCCTGCCCAGCTCAGAGCCTTCTTCGCCGCTGGTCCTGCCCAGCTCAGAGCCTTCTTCGCCGCTGGTCCTGCCCAGCTCAGAGCCTTCTTCGCCGCTGGTCCTGCCCAGCTCAGAGCCTTCTTCGCCGCTGGTCCTGCCCAGCTCAGAGCCTTCTTCGCCGCTGGTCCTGCCCAGCTCAGAGCCTTCTTCGCCGCTGGTCCTGCCCAGCTCAGAGCCTTCTTCGCCGCTGGTCCTGTCCAGCTCAGAGCCCTCTTCGCCGCTGGTCCTGTCCAGCTCAGAGCCCTCTTCGTCGCTGGATCTGCCCAGCACAAAGCCCTCACCGCTGGATCTGCCCAGCACAAAGCCCTCACCGCTGGATCTGCCCAGCACAAAGCCCTCACCGCTGGATCTGCCCAGCACCGAGCCCTCGTCGCTGGATCTGCCCAGCACCGAGCCCTCGTCGCTGGATCTGCCCAGCACCGAGCCCTCGTCGCTGGATCTGCCCAGCACCGCCCCCTCCACGCTGGATCTGCCCAGCACCGAGCCCTCGTCGCTGGATCTGCCCAGCACCGAGCCCTCGTCGCTGGATCTGCCCAGCACCGAGCCCTCGTCGCTGGATCTGCCCAGCACCGAGCCCTCGTCGCTGGATCTGCCCAGCACCGAGCCCTCGTCGCTGGATCTGCCCAGCACCGAGCCCTCGTCGCTGGATCTGCCCAGCACCGAGCCCTCGTCGCTGGATCTGCCCAGCACCGAGCCCTCGTCGCTGGATCTGCCCAGCACCGAGCCCTCGTCGCTGGATCTGCCCAGCACCGAGCCCTCGTCGCTGGATCTGCCCAGCACCGAGCCCTCGTCGCTGGATCTGCCCAGCACAGAGCCCTCAACGCTGGATCTGCCCAGCACCGAGCCCTTATCGCTGCCCAGCACCGAGCACTCTTCACGGTCCCCATCAGCCCGGTCAGAGACTGTTTATAACCATCCTTCTCTGGTACCCGGGACTTTCCCCAAGTATTTTTTTTGGGGGGGCCAAAGGCCTCCATCCTGGCCACTCAAGGGAACACGGCCGCCCGAAGGGTCCTCTCCGCCGTGGCCGCCCGAAGGGTCCTCTCCGCCGTGGCCGCCCGAAGGGTCCTCTCCGCCGTGGCCGCCCGAAGGGTCCTCTCCGCCGTGGCCGCCCGAAGGGTCCTCTCCGCCGTGGCCGCCCGAAGGGTCCTCTCCGCCGTGGCCGCCCGAGGGGTCCTCTCCGCCGTGGCCGCCCGAGGGGTCCTCTCCGCCGTGGCCGCCCGAGGGGTCCTCTCCGCCGTGGCCGCCCGAGGGGTCCTCTCCGCCGTGGCCACCCGAGGGGTCGTCTCCGCCATGGCCACCCGAAGGACCGTCTCCGCCATGGCCACCCAAAGGGTCCGCACCGCCATGGCCGCCCGAGGGGTCGTCTCCGCCATGGCCGCCTGAAAGGCTGTCTTCGCCCTGGTCACCTGAACTGCCAGCTCCGCCCTGGAGGCTCCCTGTCCTGCCAAGCCACGCCCTTGTCAGCCTCCAGGGCGCCCACCCTCCCACCCTATTTGTTGGTCTGTCTACGGCGCGAGGACGCGCCTACCGGGAGGGGGGAATTATGTCACAGTTCTGTTCTGTTTGAGTGTGTATTTGTCACTGATCACATGTCTGTCTTTGTTCTATTTCCCGCCATTTCTTGATTTCCATGGTAACTGTCATTTAGTTCATTTGTCACACCTGTTTCCTCGTTAGTCTTGTCAGCTGTGTCTTGTTTCCCTGATCTGTTCTCCCCTGTATTTAAGCCCTGAGTGTTTCAGTCTTCACTGGTCGGTCAATGTTTATGTTAGGTTTGTTGAATGTTAGGTTTTCTGTATTTTGAGCACACGCTCCCCTTTTGTTTGTATCAGTGTATATTGAGAATTAAAACCTTTGTTTCGTTATATTCGTGTTTGTCTCCTACTTCATCCACCCCGGAAGCCTGACAATATGATGATGCCATAAGAACCTAGTGTTTCTTATCACACACTGCCGGCAATTTACTATAGCGCTACTACGAATCTCCCAACATTATCTCCTTCTAACAGATCTGCCACATACAGTACGTTCCTCTTGGCACTTACTCAAGCCAAGACACACTTTTACTGTAACATAAAAAAAAAAAATTATTGAGTTTTTACATTTTTAAAAATGTCATATATGCTTGTTTTCTTTATAAGGTCTGGCATGGGCTTGCCCCACCTCCGTTAAATGAATTTTATAAAACAGAGAACAGATTGTGGTTTTGGTACCAGGTCTATCATTAGAGAGGATTGCGAAGTGTCATATAGGCAAACATCTTTTGGTCAGAAAGTATTATCTTTAATAGGGAGCAAATCCTGGAATAGTTTACCGCAGTCAATAAGACAATGTTACTTATCACACTTTAAATATCATCTGAAAAAGTGGCTTATGATGAATCAATTGTGTATTACTTAGATATTTTAATAATGTGTTTGGGGTATTTGTAGTGTTGTGTGTATAGCTGAGTATCTGTTCTTGTGTGTACCTGACTATCTGCGGATGTAAATTAGCAATGTTGCTGTAATCTGGCTTGTTTACATTTTATATTTTATACTAATGTTAATTAACATGTTTTGTGCCCATCAAATAAACGAACAAAACAAGCACAAATTAATTCATAGGCGAACTATCTAAAATAGTGGTTCTTTGACTATGTGTATTATATTAAATATAAGCTCTTTCAACGTGGTCTCATGAGAATACATGTATTTTTACGTAAAATGTAGTTCTACCACACGTACATTTACTTACATTTTCATACTGAATCATATAATGCTGACGTATTGACAGTACTAAACCGTAAAAATATTTACGTGTTTGAAAAATATTTAGGTAGCCTATGAACAACTTTACAGACGTAGAAATTTGTATGTATTCCTATTTTATGAATATTAAAAATTATGTCATTAATGTTTTGACTATTGTATTCAATTGTTATATCAATGACGTTTCAGTCGCATTTAAAAGCATTTTACTCAATTACCTAATAAGAAATAACATTTCGCTGTTTGTGACTTCGAAACCCGTTTCGATAAATTGTGATTATTACACTTGTCTGTCTATTCTGCTTATATTATGTATAAAAGGGGTGTGTTTAGGTTTGGGAGTAGGGTTAAGGGATCTTACATTTATCTATAAAATGGTAAAAGGGAAATTATACATATCTTTATGATATGAAAGATTCATAAATATTTAACGTTTTGTAGCTGTACAAACATAATAATGCTACGTGTAATTGTTGTGGATACGTCCATATTATACTTTTCAGCATTTATCCAAATGTACAAAAAAGTATGTTTTATGACTTTGAAATGTACGCAATAGGTATTAACTTGGCTCTTTTCACATTCCAGAAGGTCAATTTAAACCAGTCTGGGAAACTATACAACAGTTCTATCATACTGTATAATTCTATCATCTTGATTTTCATATTTTAAGATTGAAAGTCTGGGACAAGGGTAAAGCAAAAAATAAAATAAAAAAACCTCTACATAAAAGTGGAATGTAAATACACAGAAAGAAAGTCTCTGAAAAAGAAAAAAAAGAAAAAATGTATAGCCACAGACTTTTATTCTATTGCACAAATGTGACTCATGTGTAGTCGCTCACTGCATCCATCCATTTTCTAGATCACTTCTAGACACACACACACACACACACACACACACACACACCTCTGGGGCACCCGAAGGAAACTAAAACTTTCAGGAAACTAAGAATTAGCATTTTCAAAAATTCTTTGCAGCACAGAATACTTGTAGAGTGTCTTTTTAAGCCATATATTTATTCCTTTGACAAGTCCCCCAACTTCCTTTTTGCCCTTCAAACCAAAACACATTCTATTTGGCAAATCATACTTAATCCTGTTGGTTGCATTCTAAATCAGGACAAAGAAAGAACATTAAAGTAAGGTTTGGCTGGGTAACAATCAAGCTTTTGTTCCAACAGTTGGGTGCGCAGCGATGAGGAGTAGTCCCGGGGTGGCAGCTACGACGCGAGGAACAGATACTGAGCTTAAAGATTCCAGTGTCCTGAGCATTTTCCTCGGTGTACAGGTTTTCCAGGCCTCAGTCTCTGTCTGGCATCTTACCCTCAGCACATCCTGTGGGAGAAGAAGCCTGGTTTGAAGCAGAGGCTCTGCGGCCACATCAAACAATGGCTTTTTGTTGTAAACAAAGACAGGGCAGGCTGCCTGGGGCCTCCATCTCTCTCTTTTCTGTCTTTCTCTTTTACTCCACACACCAGTCATTCCCCTTTTGCTCTCTTTTTCTCTGCATAGCTTCTAGCCCTCTGGATTGTGTCCAGTCTGCTTCCCCATATGCCACCAGTCCCAACAGTCTGTCTTACAAAGTCACTCTGGCTTTCCCTTTTATTTGTATGCATAAGCCCACAAACTTGTCAAACAAAGAGAAGTGTGTGGAGGTGGAGGAAATCAGGAGAGAATGTAGCAAATGCATCAAAGCACTAAAACAAAAAAAATCATATTTACTAAATATTAAAGGGAGACTGAGGCCAGTTATATATATATATATATATATATATATATATATATATATATATATATATATATATATATATATATATTTTTTTTTTTTTTTTTTTTTTTATAGACACACACTTTAACATCACAGCTAGTGAACATTTTCACCTGTCACAAACCACACAAGAGACAGGATGACAATGAACCTAATTGCCAGGCCTGGCGAGGATTCAAGGCTTCTTGTAAGTATTCCAGATTACGATGGTCTGTGATTAGCTGAAAGGAATGACAGGAACACTCTTTCACATCATTTCCAAATGTCTTGCGCAGTGCTTAACCAGAGCACTCAAATTTGATAAGAGACAAATAAATAGATAGAAATTATGATTACTTGGCGATACCATATGGCCTGACAAAGAAGACATTACGCATGTAACAGTGTGCTCTATACACAAACAACACCAGACATAGAACAGAGCAAACTGAGGGCAATAATTACACAGCAAACTGATGAACCAAACAAGGAGCAGGTGACAAATCAATCAAACAATGAGTAACTATGACTTTAACGAATTAGAACATAGAAACCAAACCAACTGAAAGGAAACACAGAAAACATTATGAGTCCATTAAAACTAAAACCAGGGGGCTATTTACACGAAACCGTTTTCAGCTAAAAACGTAAAAGTTTTTATGCGTTTTGGCCGTTCGTTTACATCACAACAGCGTTTTGGGTGCCTGAAAACACAAAAAAAATTGAAAAGTTTTTGAAAACAATCTCTGTGTAAACAACAAAAACGTGAATCTCTGAAGACGATGATGTCATGCACATGTGTATTATGTGTTCAGTCTGTAGTGTTTCATCGCCATCTACTGTCCTAACAGCAGAAAACAGTGTTTTTAGCCGTTTTCACGGATCTGAGTGAATAGGGATTGTTTTGACAATGGTGTTGTCTGTATGCAGAAAACTCAAAGGAAAAACTTCTCAGTTTTAAGCATATCGTTGCCGTATAAACGTATCCTAAAACCAAAACTTCACGTGACAATACCCCCCCCCACCCCACCTCCTTCTGGAAGGCAGCTCCTGATGCCTAAACAGAACCACAAATGAGGAGGGAGTGGCAAGACCGGCGAAAGAAGAGACCATGGGGGAGCAGATGGTGGCATAGACAACAGAGGAGCCAGCAGTGGACGAGAGCCCAGAGCGACCTAGAAGATGGTGACCCATGAAGGAACCAATGCAGGGAGGAGCCAGAGTGGAGTCATGAGATTGAACTTCAGGAGAGGTGGAGACCCAGGCGGAGAGACCGGGCGACATTGGAGGACCAGGAGGCCAAGGTGGAGCCGTGGTGATGAGCAGCCGAGATGGAGGCAGGGTGTCGGAGGACTGAGGTGGAACCCAGTGGGAGTAAGGACTGAGGAGGAGCCGTAGGGAAGGTGGAGCCTTGGAGGAGCTGAAGGGGTGGAGGGACGAGGCGCAGGTGAATGCCCGGATGTCTGTTGTAGAAGTAGAGCAACGACTGACCAAGGTGGAGCCAGAGGGATGATGTCCCAGGTGGAGCTGAGGGACGAGGAGCCGAAGTGGAGAGGTCGACGGGCAGAGGTGGAGTATTGGGCTCAGAAGCCCAAGGCGGAAATTCAGCTGAAATCAAAAGAGAACCAGAAACCAAGAATTGCCTAATGGGTAACTTAAGCCCAAAGTCTACTTCGGTCATCCGTAATTTTCCTCATCAGAAGGGTCTGAGGACGTCCACTCACCCCATCCGCGTGCAGCCCAATATTTGAGACTAAAAGGATGGTGCACGTACAACAGCGCATGTGCAAGTGACTTGAGCACTTGAAAACAAAATCCTCTAGATAGTGTGCACGTGCAAAACTAGCACACCTGTACATACAAATTTGTCTATTTTTGTTTATTTATATATTATAAATACATATGTGTCTCTTATTTATATATCTTTATTTTTTTATTTTGCTATCTGTGTATTTATGTTGTCCCTGTGTATTGGAAGCTTCTTCTGTCACTAAAACAAAGTACTTATGTGTGCAAACATACAGTACTTGGCAATAAGGATCTTTCTGATTCTGATTTCCGATTTCACCTTTTTAACTCATAATAATGGCATGCCTTGTCTGGTCAACCGCATCTCATTTTCTTGATCAGGTTAACCTCAAATTTGATTAAATATTTGATTTCAAAATCATAAACATACTGTAAACCATTACAATGTTGCAAATCGTCACAGGACTCAGAGACAGAGACAGAAGATGAACTCAGGGTTGCAAGGTTTATTGAACTTTATGGTGAATAACAGAAATGCAGGTGAGTAGACAGATGAATAGCAGATGAATGAGATACCAAGGCAATCTTTCTTTGGAAATGCTGACAGGAATACAAGAGAAAATGCTGACAATCAAGGATGAAAAGAACAGGTGATGGGAATTAATTATGAACATGGATTCCAAAAAGTGTGTGATTAAAAAGGAGAGAGTGAGCAGAGTGTGTTGGGAGAGGGTCCATGACACCAATGTAGTTAACGGTCAATTTTTTTACTCTGTGGACAGTGGACATGAAACACACCTCAAATTATAGAGGGACTCATATGCACAAAGTACTTATCACATTTAATATTTAGGCCTTAATAAAAAAATATCCTTAGGAAAAATATTCTTCAAAAACTTGCAGTGCACAGGGCCCTAATCCACTTCTTAGGTCTTGACATATCGATTACGAGTTCAAGCCTCTTCTCCATTTGAGAATACCATCTCAACAGCCTTTTATGAGAACAGTTCATTTATAGCACACCTTTAAGCGTAGCTTTTAAAAACTCACAGTGGACGCGACAGTCTCTTGGCATGGTGTCCTAGACACCAATATTTGAATGGTTTAGAAAAGATTAATCACTGTCTGGTTAACTGAGATTTTGATATAAAGGTTTAGGATCATGATTTTTCCGTGGCAATAAAACACACGCGAATGTACACTAACACCGTTTGTGACATCAGACTTAGCATCGGCATGAAACGGAAGTTGCAATTGTCTTTGCTTCCATATTGGGCGGTATATCCGAGTGAAGCTGCTTCTGGAACAATAACAAATGAGGGGCGGGGCTTGGTTTTGTCTGTGGGGAATTGATTGGATGGTTGTGGTTTGCTATTCGTGGATCTCATGTGAGTGACAGATTGCCTCGTCATTAGAGAAGATATGTCGCTGCAAGAGGGAGGGGAAGTTATTCTGATTCAAGATTATGAATAATTTCTAATAAACTAATATTCCATAAACAAATAAGAATTGTCGATTTTAATTTCATGTTGACTTTAAAAACCAGATAAAATCAGTAAAGATACAGAAGAGGTTCCAGCAGACACTGACTCAAAAGTCTTTTACACTGAACTGCAGAAGAGATCTGGCTCAGTAAAGTTTGGTTAATTAGTGTTGAAATCAGCATAACTTTTCAGCCTCTCATAGACGTACGAGCAGGCGGGTGAAAGATAGAGTCGACTTCAGCAGCAAAGAATGCGATTTAAAGTGGGTCATGAAAGACAGTTTGTGGGTGGAGTGCATGGCATGTGCTTTGTGTCCCATTAAAAGGCACAGAAATGTGTTTCATCGCAAAGTTTTGATGGAGAGTCATCTGCACAACATTGAATGTGTTTTATTTTACCCCAACTAACCAGTGACTGACTCATTTACCACCGACATATTTTGCCACAGTTCTCCAGTGCTCTCTTATTAGCGGCGAAACGCTCTCTGAAAAGTTCTCTGTTCTTCATGAGGTTTTCCCAACATAGAGAACAATGTCTAAAAGGGAAACATATGTCTAGAGAGAGTACAAAGCAGAGGCTGGTGAGAAAATGAAACCCTGTGCATGTGAATGGAAAATGTTTAATATTTTCCTGCTGAAAGTCTTCTTTAGATGTCATCAAACTCGATGTGTCAAACTATAAGAATAAAAAAAATACTTTTGTGATTTTTAGGCTACACCTATTGGCTTTCTATATGTTATATGTAGTCCAAAAATAGCAAACTAACTAACCTTTATAATTGAAAATTGACATTTTCACTTTTCTAGGGAAGTGGGCAAAAAAAAAACAAAAAAAAAAACATATTGAACACTGATAAAGAACAACACATATTTAGTTCAATTGAAAGCTATATCTAGAATGAAAACGTCCCTCCTGCTAACATCACTACTGCCACTAACTACAGTAGTAAGGGGCAATTCATGTTCACGGATATGACATAAAAACAGAACACTGGCAATTAAAGAAGGGACCATCCCATCTAATTGCTGTTTTTTAAATTGATGTTCAATTGTCTCTTCACTAGACTCCGCAGGTGCAAACTACATATTAAAATATATTTTGTGCATGACAAAAATGTGAGCAATAAAATCACAACAAAACAATTTGAATTATTATTCTTGCATACATGAACTTGTACTCTTCAATGTCCCACCAGCTTTGGCTTTTAGACGGTTGAACTTGGTAAAATTTGCCACTTGCAGTCGAGGAGTGAGAAAAACTGAGGCAAATCAGACACTTTCTGCTTCCAGCAGTGACGCCCATCACAGATTAAGGGGATTAGATGCACTATTTGCTAAATACACAGACATTTCAGAGGTTTTCATGTAGCATTATTAACACTTGTAAGTACAAGAATAAAATTCAGCATAAGACTATACTATTTAAATACCAAAAAAATGGGGTTTATATTTTTATCAGTTTTTTTTTTTTTTTGATAAACATGACACAATATATATATAAAAAGAGTGTTTAATGCTATTAAGGATTTGTGAGCATTAGCTGAACCTGAAAGAGTCAGAATAAACACAAAACATACATCATCATGAATCCGGCCAATCGTGAAACAGCTTGTCATCAGAGCTCGAACAGCCGCTCTGGAGAATCGGTGCAGAATGAGCCAGCCGACTGCTCTCGAATCGCTCTAGCTGTACTTTGATGGCATACGTGACTAAAGCCGCGTTTCAATTACCTTTCAAATTGGGCAAATTGAAATTGCGAATTGAACATACGCCCAATGGAAACACGTCAATTTCACAAAAACTGGCAAATATCATACATTTTTTACGCTCGCATAAGGTGTTTTTTCAGGCAATTCGAAAAAGGAATTTTTTGTAAAACTGCATGGGAAACAGTTTTTCGCATTTACAGGTCACCTGACGTACGCTGAAGTCGATCATTCTTTATGACGTGGTGTGTTTAGACAGAAGACGAGACAGAGTTCTTTATTAAACTCATAAAAGACAAGAATTATGGGAATACTGGATTCTAAACAACAAAGAAATGCCACAATTTATCAAGAGCTTGAAGCAGATATCCAGGAAATCTCTTTCGCAAATCTGTAATGGAAACACAGTGGCATAGCATCAGTGCCGTCTCAGAAATTCTAACCAGCATGCACTGCTTTAAGCACTGACTGGTCTGTGCAGCGCTGCATGAAGTCAAACACACCTAAGGACGAGATTAGGAAACAAGCTAGAGCAGAGAAGAATTAAAAGAAGAGAAAGAAAAGGATTTTCTTAAGTGAAAGTGCATTGGTTACCAGAGCTGAGTGATTTAGTGTTGGCAGAAAACGTGTCTTCAGCTACTTCTTGAAAGTTTTGTTGGTGTCAGCAGTTCAGGTGGAGGTTGGCAACTTATTCCATCAGAGAGGAGCAGAGAGGGTGAACGTTTTTAGAGCAACTTTGTGCTTGCCTCCATTCATTCCCTGACAGGATTGAGGACCAGAAATGCTGCCGGATTGTGGATCTTCTGCAGAGGCTTGGTCGTGCTGGCTGGAAGGCCTGCCAGTAGAGTATTGAAGTAGTCGAGTCTTGAAATGACAAGAGCTTGGACACAGAGTTGTGAGGTGTATTATATTCCTGTTCCTGGAGATCTATCTGTAGAGTTCAGATCCAACACACCTGTCTGTAATTATCAAGTGCTCCTGAAGATCTTCATTAGCTGGTTTGATCAAGGTTGGAGCTGAACTTTGCAGGAAGGTAGATCTCCAGAAACAAGATTGGGCACATCTGACCTAATGTGGGTGGAAAAGCGCTTAGTCACCAAACACTGCCTCAAGGTTCCTTGCTGTCCCTGTTGTAGATCCCTGGTTTGTAGATCCCAGCTGAACAGTGAGTTTGTGTTTGACTGATGGGTTTGCAGGGATTAAAAGTGCTCCGTCTTTTTTTTTTCTGAGCTGTAGATGAGGCTCCTTCATCCAAGCTGTGATGTCTGGAAAGCAAGCAGAGATAAAAGCTGAGGCATTTCCACTGTCGGGCCAGAAGCTCTGCAGCGATTCACTAAACTCCGCCCATAACACGCCTCTCTGGAACAACGTCACACAAACCCATCGTTTCACCAACAAGTGCAAGATTGATCAGAAAACTAATAAAAAAAAGAAATCACAGGAAACATGATAAAAGCGGCAGTTTATTGACATTTTTGTTTACCTAAAGAGACAGAGGACACACGTACTTATTATTTGTACTCAGAGGACAGTATGTTTATGTCACATTTAGAAAGAACAATCATTTCTATAAATTGTCCACCAATAAAACGACCCGAGGAGCTTTAGCACTCTCTCCCAATACAGTATATTTTCAGTCAGAGAAACAGAGGAAGCTTTCAAAATTTATGACATATATGGAGCTAAATCTGGATAACAGACAGTCCGATATAAAGAGACGAGACGAGACGAGACGTACTGACAGAAAAAATAAAAACATGATCGTGATGGACAATATGATTTGTCGGTTACACTTTATTTCAAGGTGTCATTGTTACAATGTAATTATACATTTAAGGACTGAGTAATAATAATTAACTGCATGTACTTACTATAGGGTTAGGGTAGGATTAGGATTTGGTTTAGGATTAGTTGCATATAATTATGCATAAGTTACTGTTGTTACTATGGTAAGTACATGTAACACGTAACAAGGACACTCAAAGTGTTACCGATTTGTCTTGATTTCTTTAAGCGGTCATATTTACCATGTTTACTATGGTGATGATTAGCGTGCATAGTCTTTAGCATCGCTTTTAAATGTTTCTCGCTTATAAGGTGATCAGAATCCACATCAGATCACAAACAGAAGTTATATCAAACACTCACTGCTGTCTGAAAGTGATTTTTGAGCTAAAATGATTTTAAGTCTATGATGTTAGCTGGTATATTGAATCATCCAGCGCTGCCTTCTCCCGACTCAGGTAAACTCGTCCACTGTTCATGACCACTCCTCAAGCCCCAGTGTTAGGAAAAGCCATGTGCCTTTATTATCGTTCCCAGTGTAGATTGAGAAATAAAGAGATCCGAGCACTGAACCCCGAGGCACCCCAGTGATTAGCTGACGTGACTCGGTCACCCCTCGTCTCCCAGAAACCTTGAAAGATCTGCCTGTGAGGTCGGACTAAAGCACCGCACCTGTGATGACTTAGTCATGAAGCTTGGACAGGAGGATCTGCTGGGTTACAGTGTCAAAGGCAGCAGGCAGGTCCAGGAGAATGAGAACAAATGATCTGGACTTTGATCTTGCCAGCCGAAGAGATTCAGCAACAGACAGCAGGGCGGTCATTCTGTCAAAGAAAATACGTTTTGAGATATAACTCATAAGAGTTGATTGAACGCAACTCTTTCAAGAGTTTTTGACAGAAGGAAGAAGAGAGGCTGGTCTGTAGTTTTCAACTGCTATAGATATCAACAAAGTCGAGCTGTACTGTAAACTTGTCCCAGCAGAAGCTGTATTTGTAATGCAATAATAGATCTGAACACAAAGAAGAGCATTCTGTCATTGTAGCAGATCAAGATCAAGGGTCAAGATATTCTCACTTTAGATACATTGTGGTTGAATTGTCTTGACAAGGTATGAGTATTTACCCATTTTTGTTCACATTCATACATTAATTGTACTTTCATTTAATTGATCTCTGAAAATGTCAGGGATATTTGGTCATGTTTGTCCTTAGTTTCACTTTCATGGACTTATAGTTTGTATTCATTGGTTCCCTTGTTCCAGATTTCCGCTCATTGTTTGTCGTCATGGTTGCTAATATGATTTATCATTTGTTTCAGTTGTGTTCACCCCATTTCCATCAGTATTTATATCACTGTTTCAGTTCTCAGTTGTCTGGTCTATGTTATGTTAGAGCTTGTGTTTCTTCTGTTCCCTGCATTTGGATGCATCTCTGAAGCTTATTAAAGCACATTTATCTAATTCGTCATCTTCGGTTTCCTGTTCTCAGTCCTTGCTGGCAGAAAAAAAGTACATGCATTTCACATTTCGTTGATGATTCATTTCGATGATTGAGTATTTATCATTTTATGCTTACAGTATATATTATCAGAGCATATAGCGAAATTGAAAAGGAAAAAAAACTTGTAACACTTTACAGTACAATTACAATGTAATGATTCCACTGGAGGCAAGCTTGACGAACACAAGTGCAGTATTTATTTAACTGCGGTTTACAAAATAAACAAAGATATGACAAAATAAAACTCACCGAACAGTGGTTACACGAACAAAGCTAGACAAGAGACAGTAGGTGTGTTGGACACCGGCTGCGGCTGGATATAACCGATCGGCGAGAGTTGCCGAGTGCAGGCGGGAGGAGCTGCAAACGGAGACGTGAAGTCGGACACTTTCTGTTTCGCTCGCGCTGTGTTTGCATACTTTACCACAGCTGAAGTTAAATAAATGCAATATTTGCCAAAAACACAGATGTTTCAGAGACATTTTAATTCAACACATTATGTACTGCTTCATACAGCGTCTGTTTGAACAATAATAAAGTTCAACATAAGCCTATAACTATAAATGAAGTGGAGTCTATGTTTTTTAATCAGTTTAATTTGATAAACATTACACAATGTAACATCGCGACTACATGAAAAGAGTGTTCACTGTTATAAAAAACTGATTTGTGAGCTTTAGAGGAACTAAAGGTGTGAGAATAATCACGAAACACACGTGATCGTTGTCATGCACGTCATGTCATGGTGGATTTGGCCAATCCTGAAACAGTTGTGTCATCAGAGTTTGTGCACTTTCATGCAACTCTCGCGTACTTTGATGGCAAACGTCAGTCACGTGGCGTCGGCGCTGTATCAAGTTGGACACAATTTCTAACCGGCATGCACTGCTTCAAGTCAGCCGCCGATCGGTCTGCGCAGCGCTGCATAAAGTCGAACAAGCCTAATGAATGAACCAATGACAACATAACACCTGAGACTTGGGAAGCACATGATTAGTTAACTTGAAGTGTGCAATTTCGGAACAACCAATTTTGTACAAAGTGTGTTTTAGTTCTAATAAAATTGTAGTAAAGCATAACTTTAAGTGTATTTAGTATACTTTTGTGTGCTAAATTAGAACACCTTCAAGTACTTAGTATACTTTAAGTATATGCCTGTGTAGGGACTAACTACATGCTTGATTAGTGATATTAAAGTGTACTTTATTTGTGTTACAAGTACATTACAAATTAATTACGAGTGTCTACGAAACATACAAACAATATGCCATTGTTTTATATTTGAGTAAAAAGTATATTCTCAGTAACACCTTTGGCTTATTCCAAATACTACAAATTGCACACTTTGTTTTCAATAACAAATGCACATTAATAAACAAATATTACTTAGCTATACTTTGTACAATATACTATTGTGAAAGTATACATTCAATGCATTGTTGATCATTTTTAGCACACAGTTATAAATATATACCTCAAATATATTTTTAAGTAAAGTGCAAATAAATACACTTTTAAAAAATAAACAGATTTTTCACTTCAAGTATATATTTTTTTTCATTTATTTTTTTAGAAATTATACTAAAGTACAATTACTTTAAAGTGTGTTAAGAGTTGTATTGTGAAAATAGGTCACAGCATTGATGCTAATATACTTTTAATATATTTAAAGATAGTACACCTTTTTAGCCAGTATATTTGCAATGTACTATTGAAAAAGGGAACAAAATACAAATCTCAATGTATCTCAAATACAATAAAGTATACTTTTTTCACTAGGGAAACCATGAACAAAACCAACAACAGACATTTGTTAACACATTATTTAACATGAACTAACAATGAAAAATACTTCTAAAGCATGTACAAATCTGATTTACTTGTAGACAAATAAAATTTACTTATAGATACAACATTTTAAATTATTTATAATAAAAATTATAATTATATTTTAAAGTTGTATCTGTTCATATTATTTAATGGATCTGAGCAAACATGAACTTAATAGTGAACTGTTGTATTTTTATCAACTAGCCTAATGTTTAAAAATATGAATACATGTAATATAAAAAGCATTGCTCATTGTTAGTTAATGAATAAAATAAAGTCAATAAAATCAACTAATATGAACTTACTGTAAAGTGTTACCAATGTTTTTTTTTCAAAATAATAAAAGAAATAGTTTTATAATAAATAGTTTATAATAAATAAATAGATTCATATTTCTTGCAAATAAAATAAGAGTTTGCATTACACACATTACACAAGAAAACTATAAAAACACTCTTGTTTGTTTGAGCTCTTGCTTCTACATTGTTTTGCTCAAATGTGCACACCTGTTTTCATTTTTCTTCTGCTATTCCTTATTATGTAAAATTATTCCAATTAATATATGAGAGTACACCACTAATCCACCTTGTGAGTCTGACCCAAATTCATAGCTTTCCCTTGTGTGCTTCCTTTCCTTTTTTAAAATATTATTAATATTGACGACACATCTAAGAGATCCTTTGACCCACGTTCTTGTTCTGGGGATGAATAAGAAAGAGATGGAAATTAATCTTTTTTCTGAAACTTTTTTTTTTGGTTCAAATGAGAAATCTAGTGTGTTTGAAACCAGTCACGAAGCATAGTGGTGTGAGGCTCTTCACAAGCTAGGACTTCTGCTGAACTCAAACTGAAAACGTTGTCTGAGCAGAATCACTTTGACCAAACTCGGTCTGATATGTGTGAAAGAAGGGTCTATTGTTGCAGCACAGATCGTGTTGGTTCCTGCTGAAGCGGGCCGGGGCCCCAGAGGTATTACTGGGGGAGACACTACTGACACCACTGGGAACAAATGGCTGGACAAACATTTTTTGTTGGCTGAAGTGTTGAGATGACTGCATGGGGCTCAAGTTACCACGGAGTAATGTCTGCCTAATTCCCTCACTCTCCACTTCCTGCTGATCTGACTCTTCTCTAAACCTCCTTCATTTTCCCTGAATGTCCTCCTTTATCTAAGAGAAATGATGCAGCTCGTTTTCATGCTTCAATCCAAAGCACTGTGGGATCAACGTGATGTGCAATAACTGGAATGGCCAAATGTTGTGTGCATATACAACTGCTGTCCTCAACTCAGCTTTATTTATAAAGCGCTTTCAAAACCATTAGAGTGGACAAAAGTGCTGTCCAGAAAAAGCATATCTAACAATCATACAAACACAAAATAACAACAGAATCATAACACCAGGAAAATCATACAACTAACTCACAATTATCAGACCCAATCAAACACAGAAAGCCTGATAAAATCAGAAAGTCTTTTTAAAAATGCTATAAAAGCCACAGGTAAAACCATGGATGCACACTGTAAAATGTAAAAATATGCAATTATTTTTAAAGAGCTTTTGTATATAATATAACCCTTAAACTAATCCTAAAATAGTCTAACCCTTAAAATGATTTAGTCATATTAAAAAACTAAATACTTTGACTCAATTAAAAACAAGTAAATTTAGATGTTAATACCTGAGCGTTTAGGTGACAACCTAGCAGACAAAAATATATTCTAAGAATATATGCTAACGTTCCCATTAAGTTATTAACATTTTTTTTAATTAAAACTTTTTTCTTCTTGGTAATAAAACGTTAAGGAAACATTACATTTTATTATTCTTCAATCATTATTGGAATGTTACTTTTGAATTTTCTCTGAACAATCTGAAACAAGTAACATTTAAAAAATGTTACAAATCAAAACATTTCAGAAAAATGTACAATTTTAATTAACAATTTATACATAACGTTTTTGTGCTAACGTTTTGATAGAAGTATTATATAATATTATTACGTTATTATTATACTATTATTAATATTATTGTAACATTCTATGTTAATGGAAGAACGTTTGTTCATAACTTTGAGATAAACCATGTTGGCATGTATGGCATCTCTTATGAAAAAAAAAAAACAGCCCACAAAACTGTAACCGACTGTAATAGTTGTAGTGAAAATACATGAAAATAAAAAGTTATCATTCTCATGATTGATGATTCAGTACAAATCAAAAATTAGTGTAGTTACTGCAGTTACTAAAATAATTGTGAAGCAATTACACAATTGTATTATGCTTAATAGTGGTTTGTAATCACAGTCAGATGATGTAATAGTGTAGTTGTAGCCTATAGTGCTCACACAGAATTGAGAATAATATGTGTGCATTGTGTGTGTGAGAGGAAGTCAGGGTTTATACCACTAGAGCAGTGTGTTGGCAGTGTTTGAACAGTTGTTGAGGACACAGACTTCCGTGAGGTTTATGGCTCCGCTCCGTGTGAACGGGAACGCGTTCCAGCGCGTGTTTTCCGGCGCGCCTCTGCAGTGAGACACGCAACCGCGCGCTCGCGTCTCTGTGCTCCCGGACCGAGACTCACTTTACGCAGTCCGAAACCAGTGGAATCTCCTCAAGTTTAGAAAAAACACGCTCTCGCGACTGAGTGTGCGGCAGGTCCCGTCCCGGTTTGCAAACGGGGGGTTAGAGGTAAACCTATCGGGCCACCTCGACGACGCACAGGCGCATGGCTTTGATTTAAAGGGGGATTCATCTCGCTCTCCCCTAAACCGAGTGTTGCATGGAGCAGGACAACTACCGGCTGCCGAGAGCGACGAAATGCGCCTTTTAAACGAGAACTCGGGGTTCGTGTTCCTCACCAGTCCGTGTTCGTAGAGGCCTAATGGGTTTATGTGGAGCGCGCGGACCCGAGCTCTACCTGCGCGAGGAGAGTGTTTGTGCGCGGGTGTAGAGGTGACTTATAAACCCTCGCTTTATCGGCCGACAAGGACTGTTCCTCAATCAATCAACCAATCAATCAATCTGTGAGTATTATTCATCTCGCATATTTCCATTGTGTGACTGAATGGCGTGGCTTTGATCATTCCCAGCGACTCCATCGGGTCTTCTGGGACAGCGAGCATCTAAACTGCAGTGTGTGTGTGTGAGTGTGTTTAAAACAAACCATCAGCAGAATGAAGATCTGGCTGAAGACTTTTTAAAGATTGAATCAAGCATAATGATGCGCGCATTGTTTCAGTAGTGTTGATAACACAGCTGTTCATCTTGGAAAGAAAGGGTTTTTTTTTTTTCTTTGGAAAGAACAGGATTGGGGCCAGATGTGAGGCTATACATCATGCTTATCTGTCCTAGAATTATCTCTATTGGAGAAATATAGAGACCTGTGCAATAAAACAAAACATGAGAGACAGTATAGTTATTTCTCAAGCTACAGATGTTATCTATCTATATATAACCAAAGCAACTTGCGTAGAATTTTGAAGCTTTAGTAAAATAAAAGGAATACTGTAGTAACTTTTTATTTAATGGACTGGCTTATAATGGTCCATTAGTTAACATGAGTTAATGTAATTAACTAATGAGCAATTCATTTGTTACAGGATTTAATGTTAGTCAATAAAAACTAGGATTTAATAAAAACAGAATTTAATGTTAGTCGTTCATTGTTTGTTCATGTTAGTTCACAGTGCATTAACTAGCCTTATGTTAACAAATACAACCTTTGATTTTAAAAATGTATTACTAAATGGTGAAATCAATATTAACTAAGATTTATATATGTTGAAGAAGTATTATTCATCTTAGTTCATGTTAACTAATTAATGTTAACTAATGAATCTTATTGTAAAGTGTTACTGGTTAGACAGGGCTCTTCCCAAAATATCCCATTCTTCATAAAATGGGAATGGGTTTACTTGAGTTGATTTCTGAAGGTCTGTGTGCGGCGCTACATTTAGATCATTTCACTGCACATGCATTATTCACCATGATACGAGCGGCACACGTCACAATAGCTCATGAGCCTGTAGTTTGTCATTTGAAGAAGAAGTGCCATTCAGATAAACAGCAAAATGGTTGTCAGATCTGAATTCGGATTAGAATCCGTTCACACTGCATTGGTTTCACTGAGCACAGCGAAATAAAGGTCTGAACGGGACACACGAGCACAAACAATTAAACAACAACTCATGCTGTTTGAATGAAGCTTGTCCTCTAAATGAGCGCGTAACACTTTACAATAACGTTCATTAGTTAACATCAATGTAGTGACGAACATGTACTAACAATGAGCAATACATTTGTTACAGTATTTATGAATCTTTGTTAATGTTAGTTAATAAAAATCCAGCTGTTCATTGTTTGTTCATGTTAGTTCACAGTGCATTAACTAATGTTAACAAATACAACCTTTGATTTTAATAACGTATTAGTAAATGTTGAAATTAATATTAACTAAGATGAATAAATGCTGTAGAAGTATTGTTCATTCTTAGTTCATGTTAACTAATGAACCTTATTGTAAAGTGTTACCAATAATTTAGTATGTGCACAAGATAAAACCTAAGGGTATAGAAAAAGGACAAACGAAGGCCTCATCCATGTGAAAACCCCATAGTTTAGATATTAGATGTGTTATTGTATTATTGAGTCATTGCTTAGCGCTGGTTCATTTGAATTCAGAGAGTGAACTCACATGGACAAATGCGCAGTTGAAGGAAGTGGCGTCTCTGCTCACATCAACCGCCTGTGATTCCTGCCGCTTCATTTCCAAGCCTGCATTTACATAACAAAGTGTTTGAGTTTCAACTGTGAAAAACTTGAGTCTCTCCGCCATCCCCCTCCCGAAAGTCCGGCCCGACTGAGGCTCGGGGTTGTGCTCAGAGAGCGGCCGTTTACACCCGAGGACATTCACTCTGGCTCTCTTTTTCATCCAGCCTTTTGTTTTCAGATTGTAAGATTCAATTAAATTAGATATTTTCCAATTAACCAAAAATAAATAAATCCCTTGTCAGAAAGGCTTAAGAAGACTGTGTAGAGGATCCAGATCTTGATTGTCAGAATATTTTGGATTATCTTAGAATGGTTTGAATTTTTTCAAGTTAAGTAATTTTTTAAGAAATGTCATTTTATTGTGTATTCATAAAAGATGCACCAATGAACTCTGGCCTCTCAGTTTTGCAGCGTTTGTGCTTTGCTCTTCTGTGCATATTAAATCTGATGGTTTGCTTTATTCCAGGGATGCACAATATATTGGCCACCATATCGGTATCGGCTGATATATGATCAATTTTAGTGTAATCGTTATCGGACCGATAAGAATATTTGGCCGATATATTAAAGCCGATAAATAATGTATTATTTCCTTTAGCCGAGACACTTCAGATGCGCCGTTCAACATGATGGGTTTAAATTGCTTGAAATATGATTGGTATCACTGTCAATAAGGAAAATACAGTTCAGTGCAAGTCTGTTATATAGGCTACATAAAATTATATATATATTATTAAAATTATAATGAGAACATTATAATTGCGTGTTTGGAACGTGGCTTTTAATGCTGAGACTTTTGTTTTTGTAATCAGGCTCTCAAAAATTATATAGAAATTTATCGGCCAATATATCGGTTATCGGCTTTCAAATATAAAGTGTTATCGGTATCGGTGCATCCCTACTTTATTCCCATGGCTGATTGTACCATAGTTTTCACCAGTATTGTCAAGTCAAATTTACTTATTAGTATTATATAACGCTTTTCCCAATACATTGTTTCAAAGCAGCTTCACCAAAAATGATGATGTTAATATCTTCATGCCTTAGAGCTGGGCGACGATACAAGCAATCAAGCTGTAAACTCTAGTTTTACAGTAAAACAGTGGTAACTTTCTACCATCCATTACTGGCGTCCAAAAAGAAACACCAAAGTGTTGAAGACGGCTAAACTTCTATATAGTAAGTTATAGTAGTCAATCATTTTACCCCTTAAAACTCATCTTTGATCACCAAAATGACATATTTAAAACTTCATGTCTTTAAATATCTTGAATGTAACTCTAAATCCTTGCCTCATTTAGTATGTGCGGTTCTATGAATATGCAAATGAGCCCCGCCTCCACTCACTCACTCAGCTCAGAGATCCACTGGTTGACGATCACACGTTGATCTGATTGGTTACAAGGTAGTTGTGACGTCAGAAACACCAGCGATTTCAAAGCGTGTTTTTGAGACTGTCTTTGGTTCACTGCAGTTTTAAGGAGGAAATACTTATGAATTTACACATGGTTTGTCTTAAAGCATATTAAAAACACCACATAGACACATAAACTACATTAAAAGCTGGATTTACACCACAGGGGGACTTTAAAATAAATTCTTTGTTATTTGTCTAGATTCTACTTACAAAAGTTGGTGCAAGCTTTGGTTAAACTATTCTAAGTGTGATTCTACAGAGATAACGGTGATCTGATGTATATAGTGATATAGTGATCTGATGTATATAGTGATCTGATATAGTGATCTGATGTAACGGTGATCTGATGTATATAGTGATATAGTGATCTGATTTATATAGTGATCTGATATAGTGATCTGATGTAACGGTGATCTGATGTATATAGTGATATAGTGATCTGATTTATATAGTGATCTGATATAGTGATCTGATGTAACGGTGATCTGATGTCGGGCTTGCTGAAACAGTACTGTAGTCAGTCTTAAGTCTGTAGTCTTCAACACATCCCACGAGCTTGTGGTCCTTCTCCTGATCCCGTCCCCTTACTCGCCTCTTGCCAAGTTCTCCGCTCTGCCCTGTCGAATTAAAGCTGAAGAAAGCATGCATGCATGTGAACATGAAGACAGCATTCAGATGTATCATATTACACCACTGGTTTCTTTTACTAGTATTTACTGACTCCATCCACCAAAAGACTTTGTCTGTCGAAAGCAATAATGGCTGAAGAATTCGGGGTGAAAGGCAGAAGGAGGTTAGTGCTCGCAGTCTGTGGAGAAAATGGTATGGATCTGTGTGTGTGTGTGCGTGTGTGCGCGTGTGTGTGCGCAATGAGGAGCGAAGCATCTGGAAAAGTTCAATAATGTTTTGTACAGTGGGAGAATTCAGTTGTTGCTCTGACTACTTCATGCGTAAGGAATGTTGATTATTATTTAACGTTTCTCATATTAAACCGCACAATGAATGGATGTCATATATGGGTTTTATCTTTAGTATTATGAATAGACAAATGTGTGACTTCCTCACCTGCCACTTGCATAGGTTTCGACAACTTTTGACGTCTAAATGAACGGTTTCCCGGAATTCGTCTTTGAATCTGTTTCAGTCCATAAAGCGGATGAATGGAGATCGATCTCTGTAGTTTGCTCATGTTCCCACAGAAATGATCTGGATTGCTCAAGTTCTTGGCGTATCTTATTCCTGCTGTCCTAGAAAGTCTTGTGTCTTTCTTGTGTTACTTTAGACTTCATGATGCATGTAAGCAAGCTGATGCTATCATGTGTTGTTACACAGAAATCATTTTAAAATGTGTTTTTATGGTTAGTTTCTGTATAACACTACACACACACACACACACACACACACACACACACACACACACACACACACACACACACACACACACACACACACACACACACACACACAACCAGTTGCACTGAACGCAGTTACTACATTAGTAACACATTATCTAAAAAAATTATCGGAACTAAAATGAAGATAAATCATGTGACAAATTCAGTAACATAATAGGAAGAAATCCTGACCGTTGTGCATTCGTCTTGCAGATGTAGGCTATATTATGTAAATGACAAAGCAAACAGAAATGTGGACATAACCTAAAGACAGCTTACAAGTTTGTCAAATTTATATTGCAATTTAATGCTCTTTTCTAAATGTACAGAAATATAACCATACTTAACCATCATGTTTAAGCAGTTTTAATCTATAATCTGGATATTGTACTTTTTTCAGGTACAGAAATTAAAATTTCATATTTTCAAATCAACTCTATTTTAGGACATTGCACACATTATAGAGAATAACAGTAGCCAAAAAATTACATTCATATCATACATCTCATATTAATATTGCTAAATAACCAAAGACAGCATGGAAAGTTACCAGTACAGTAGCTTTTGCTGTATGTCATTTTATACCCTTAAATTATTATTTAGACAATGTTTTTTTTTGTTGTTGATTTATTTTTAAACAAATGTGTGAATGTTGTGAATGTGGGGGAAATATTTTCCATGCTTTCACAAATCTTATTATGCTCATGCAAATAGTTTTTAGCCAATTATTTTATTTTCGCATATGCCAGAAAGCTCAAGTATCTGAAGAGGTACACATGGTGCTCTTTGAGCAACAATAAAAGCTATTGATAATCATATATTTTTTTCCCCATTTTGTTTTTTGTACAAACAACAAAGGCCATTATATTCTATATTTAGCTGTAGCTCAACTGGTGGATCACGGCGCTGAACGCCACTGATTCCTGCAGGGAAACACAAACTGTTCACATGGCCATTGTCACTCGTTATTTCTCTAATGAAGGAGACGTGACCCTGAAGAAGCAGTTCTCCTCCGTGAAGAAAGACGGGAGAAACGTAGGGAAAGAAAATGCTGCTTGAAAGTAGCACTACACAACCTACAGGCTGTCAGAAAACATGTTACGGTTGTGTGCGGATGTTTTAGTACCCACAGCATTAGAGATGTGTGTGTGTGTGTGTGTGTGTGTGTGTGTGTGTGTGTTTGCAATCAGTTGCGAGCAGTCATTAGAAACCTCAGAACAGAATGAAACTGCGATAATCTCTCGATAATCATCTTTAATCTCATTTATTATGAATACACTGAAATGGATTTTGTCACATTTCTGTGTCTGTGAAGGTGTCAGTCAAGTCAGTTTTATTTATTATAGCGCTTTTTGCAAAACACATATTTTCAAAGCAGCTTTACAGAAAATCATGATGCTGATGTTTATAATATCTTAATCTGTTCATGCTTTATAGTCACGTTTCGCAGATTAGAGCTGGCCGATATGAGATAGTTTACATTTTTGTTGGCGATACAATAATGCACTTGAGATTTGCTATATATAAATCACCCGACACGAGTAGGTATTTATGATTTGTATGTGTTTATCTATATAAAATTGGGCATACTTGTATGTCCAGCTTTATATAAAGAGCTGGGCATTAATAAAGTTACATTTTGCGATGATATAAACAAAATTACACAGCTGAGATTTGCTATATAATACTGTTTTATGTGAATATAGTATAAGTTGTGCTTAAAACGCTTTACGTACTGTCAGTATATGTTAACATTGTTCGCTTCTCTTGTGCTAAAACAACTCTTTATACAAACGTATGAAGACTAATAAATCTTGTTGGTGAAAAGAGTTTGGGGAATTACAGAGAAACTTAAGTGTAAAACCAAGCTTCCAGTTTGTTGGGTAATGAATTGTAGCCTCACCTTTGTTCTCTTCTGTAGTCTTGACATTTTAAGGCATGCACTAAGGCATTGTGTGTCAGGACCTGTGTTGCACACCTAGCATGAGCTCTCACACATGAGTCCTCGTGCAGTGTTTTAATCGCACCCCGTTGAGCTGCCGAGAGTGACGGATGGGCGGTTGCGTTATGCAGTGTGTGTTGGTGAGGCTCATCCAGTTGGAGGTTGATGAATGGTTAAAGGTCCCGTATCCGCATCCATCAGGGGATTAGCATTGACCGGTGAGACCTCTCCACCGGCCCCAACAAACGCCTACATTAGCATAGATAAAGACCACAGGCTCGTCATATACCTCTGTGGGAATGTCTAATTATTTATTTATTTATTTATTGAATTAATTGATTTATTTTAGCTGTGAGGATGCACACAGCAGCTGGTAATGCTACATCTGTTGAGTGTGTTTCAGTTAGGGCTGATCGTGACTAGTAACTGTTCATTCAAGCCATCAGTCGACTGATGCACGTTTATGATCTTAATTGCATCGGGACATTTTCAAATTTCAAGTTTAAGTTTCAAGCCTGAGAAAGAATATATTTCTAACATTGTTCTACATGACAGAGAAATACTGAACTAGAGCTGTATGATTCTTTTTTTGTTTGTTAAATTGAGATCTTTATTAGGGTTAGGGATTGTTTTAATTTTAATTATTCCAATTCAGCTTATCGATTCCTAATTTCAAGTCCAATAAAATAAATAAAAAACCCATCAGATATCATTCACATTTATTAAGTCTTATTACCATGAACAAAAATCAACATGCTAAAGAACCCTTACTCAAGGAACGTTTGTCTATGGATTTAACCATAGCAAAAACAGCTAAATAATATACATTTCAAGCATTATTAAATCAGAAGCACTCAGTAATAAAAAAAAAAGAACAAATAAACAAATAAGTAATTACACAAATAAATAAAACTGAACAAAGATACGATTGGTATTCTGGTTCAGAAACTAATCATATGTAAAATAACACTGCACTCTATGAATAAAATATACATTACAAATATAGTTGCAAAAGTTATTCAGTCAAGAACGAGTTAATTTTCTCTTTGTCCTCTATTATTATTATTATTATTTTTATTATTATTTATATTATAGAGACGGCAGCAGGAATATTAGTGTTATTATAGGAATATTAGTGTTATTATAGAGACGGCAGCAGGAATATTAGTGTTATTATAGGAATATTAGTGTTATTATAGAGACGGCAGCAGGAATATTAGTGTTATTATAGGAATATTAGTGTTATTATAGGAATATTAGTGTTATTATAGAGACGGCAGCAGGAATATTAGTGTTATTATAGGAATATTAGTGTTATTATAGAGACGGCAGCAGGAATATTAGTGTTATTATAGGAATATTAGTGTTATTATAGAGACGGCAGCAGGAATATTAGTGTTATTATAGGAATATTAGTGTTATTATAGGAATATTAGTGTTATTATAGAGACGGCAGCAGGAATATTAGTGTTATTATAGGAATATTAGTGTTATTATAGAGACGGCAGCAGGAATATTAGTGTTATTATAGGACTATTAGTGTTATTATAGAGACGGCAGCAGGAATATTAGTGTTATTATAGGAATATTAGTGTTATTATAGAGACGGCAGCAGGAATATTAGTGTTATTATAGGACTATTAGTGTTATTATAGAGACGGCAGCAGGAATATTAGTGTTATTATAGGAATATTAGTGTTATTATAGGAATATTAGTGTTATTATAGAGACGGCAGCAGGAATATTAGTGTTATTATAGGAATATTAGTGTTATTATAGGAATATTAGTGTTATTATAGAGACGGCAGCAGGAATATTAGTGTTATTATAGGAATATTAGTGTTATTATAGAGACGGCAGCAGGAATATTAGGCTGCTGTCACTTTAAGAGCTGCACGGATCCAATACACTGTTACAGACGCGTTTTCTTTGTTTCTTTGTGTTTACGAGGATGTGTTTGTGTGTATTTGTCCATTCAAGTGCAAAAAGACGCGCAAGTCAAGTCACCTTTATTTATACAGCGCTTTTTACAATACAGATTGTTTCAAAGCAGCTTTACAGTGATAAGAGGAAAATAATGCAACAAAGTTTCTTTCGGCTGTACAGCAGATCTCAGTTCAGTTTCGCGCGTATGTGTGCAGCACAGAAAACTGTGCGTCTCGCGCTTGAATGGTTTAAAGTCACATTAAAATGCACACAAAGGAATCGGTAAGAGTAATCGAAGTGTGTGTGTTATCAAACCTCCTGTTTTGGGGATTTCGGAACCGGTTCTCGATAGCCAACCCTAATCGCGGTGTCCCGAGCGTCGGTCGAGATGATACGAGAGTCGTTTGTCTGCGCCGTTTATGCCAGGTTTTCTTCTCGTGGAAGGCAGCACATGTGTTCATGCGTGGCACATGATTTTATGACACTCCTGATGTGCTTCTTGCCAAATGGTTATGAATCATCATCATCATCTTTGTCATAAAGGCTTTGAGAAGGACCTTTATGAAACCGCCTGACAGAAAAAGAGAGAAGAACTGCATATGTGGCGTATTTAATTCCTCTAAAACAGATGTATATTTTGCAGCGTTTGTGCCTGGTAATTATTGTTCTCTGCATTTTTTATTTTCATTGTGCTTTGAATTCTTTTTGTTTTATCCAATATTTTCTGGCCACAGATGCAGAAAGCCACATGGCTGTGGTGTTTAATTCATTCCCTCCCTCTTGATTGCCTCTGATTTGCTCCATTTTAAACAGGCTCGACTGTCTTGCCATAGATGCGCTGCTGAAGCGAGTGTGTTGATCAGCCAGGCGAGCAGAAGCATGATTGCTGATTGCTCAGGGTTTTAATTATGGAAATCATGAGCTCTTAAGAATGCTCAAAGCTATTTGCTAATGGTGCAAGTCATAAAAATGGGGTATCGAATATTGTTGCACTACAAGATGTTTAACGCTTGAGATTGCTTGTGGTTGAAACCTTTAACATACACTTGGAATTATATTGGATTTGAGAAGTAATTTGTGCATTATAATCGCAGACAACACATTATATCTTATTGTGGCTCAAGAGGATTGTAAATTGTGTTTATAAATGTCCTTTTGAGCATCATTCTGGCAGTGTTGTGCGCGAGCTGCAAAATACTTTTTTTTTTTTTGCTTTATACAACCAATAAAATAAATACTTGTATAAAAAAAAAACACTCAGCAATTTTTATCACTGGATACTAACAAAATTTTGCTTGTTTCCGCCACAGAATAAAACAATTTAACCCTCTGGGCTTCTTTGCCCGAAAACGGACGAAAACTTGAACGTTTCGAATTGTTTAATTTTTTTGCTTCATCGGATGGGGGTGAAACTTGGTGACTTTTGTTTTATTACCTATATGAACACACAAAAAAATCAAGGAGATGATTCTGATATGTTAAAGGGTCGTAAAAAAAAAAGTCACACTTAGCTTCCTCCCGCCCGAAAACGGGCGACATAGGAAATGAATGGGAAATACGAAAAAATAGGAAAACTCAGAGAAACTTTTGGTGGTACAAGCTACAGATCAGCCACTGTGCTGAAAAAGTGTACAGCAATGAAGGGGTGACACTCTTGAACATCAAGAGTGCAAATAAGACACCCTCCCCCCCCCACACACACACCTACACACACAAACACACACACAGAGAGAGAGAAAAGAACTGGTAAGACTGAAACAGCAAATTTTGCCCCAAACTATATAAAAATGATATAATCATAATAACTCCAAAACTATAGCAAGGAGAGTCAAAAGGTAGGTATCGTTTGAAAGAACTCTTTTTAAATTTTTTGAAAATATAAATTACATTACATTTGGACATTGTCCTGCCAAGAAACAGCAGATAAAAGACAATATATATATATATAATTTTTATTATGATTTTGCATATCTTTCTTATTTGTCATGGAATAACTCAGGAAGGAAATAAGGTAGGAGGAAAATTCTTTTTTTAGTGAAGTCCCCCTACATGTTAGCTGCATCTGGATAAAAAAATAATAATTTTTGGACAAAGGAATAAAAAGTTACAGCATTTGGAAAAGAGATAGCCTTTTTGTACAGTCTTTGACACCCCCTCATGGGCAATTTTTTCTTCATGAAGAATATCTTGTCATAAAAGCAATAGATTATGTTAATTTTGGGCTCATTTTAATTGTAATAATATGCTGTAAAAAATGAAGTGCCATTTTCAATTATCTGAGAATGTTTCATGAGCTGTATGATGTTTTTGACACATTGCAGTACATTATTTTATAGATTATGAAAAAAAAGAAATTCTATTTATCAGCAAATAACTCAGCAATACTTAAGAGTTTTTCAAAGTGGATACATTCACTGTAAAGTTCAGACTCTAAGCTTTCAAATGACATCAACTTTGTGTTTATCAAGGCAAGATTTTTTAAAAATATGGTAAAGAATATTTTCGCAGCTAGGTGGCGCCTGCTGGCGGTACACTCGGTTTTAGAGGGATTACTCAGCACTCGTTAGGAGTTAATAAATGTAGATGCATTAAAAAGCTGAGATCCTAAGCTTTAAAATGATATATAATTTGTGTTGTTCCATTCAGTGGTTGCTTAGTAATCATTTTTTTTCTTTCCGAATGGGAATAAATCAAATAAATAAATAAAAAAGCTATAGGCCGCCTATGGGCGGTTATAGGACATGACACAAATTAATAGATTTTGAAGCCACTAGATGGCGCTCTTCTCAGTTGAAATTTTTTTTTTTTTAGGCCTGCACTCTATTTTGATGTGAAATGTTGCATTTATTGAAAAATAAAAAAAAATAAAAAAAAATAATATATTAATTCTAATGGAAAAAATAGCTCATAAAAATTATATAATTAATGCAAAATATCATAAAAAATTCCAAAAATTCTAAATAATAATCAGAAAACATTATAGAACAAAAATATATTTGATTGGTTATTCTGGGAAAAAGTAAAGTAAGATTTTAAGGCTTCGCCCGTTTTCGGGCGGGAGGAAGCTAAGTGTGACTATAATACGAAGAAGCCCAGAGGGTTAAAAGATAATTGCGACTTTTTAATCTCACAATTGTGAGTTTACATCTCGCAATTCTGACTTTATTTCTCAGAATTGCGAGATATAAAGTCAGAATTGCGATATATAAAGTCAGAATTGCGTGAAATAATGTCAGAATTCTGACTTTTTTTCTTGCAATTGCGACTTTATTTCACGCAATTCTGACTTTATTATACGCAATTGGGAGATATAAAGTCAGAATTGCGAGATATGAAGTCGAATAGATATGAACTATTCTGAGGTAAAAAAAAAAAAGTCCCGTCTTTTTTTTCCTTAGAGACTTTATATCTCACAATTGTGAGAAAAGATGTCAGAATTGCAAGATATAAACTCACAATTATGTGTTATAAAGTCAGAATTGCGTGATATAAAGTCGCAATTGTGAGAAAAAAAGTCAGAATTCTGACTTTATAAGATGCAATTGCGACCTTATTTCACGCAATTCTGACTTTATATCTCGCAATTCTGACTTTATAAGACGCAATTGCGACCTTATTTCACGCAATTCTAACTTTATATCTCGCAATTCTGACTTTATAAGACGCAATTGCGACTTTATTTCACGCAATTCTGACTTTATATCTCGCAATTCTGAGAAATAAAGTCAGAATTGCGAGATGTACGCTCGCTATTGTGAGATAAAAAGTCACAATTATCTTTTAAAATGTTTTATTCTGTGGCGGAAACAAGCTTCCATACAAAATAGTGTCTTTGATGAAAAGTTCAACTTTTCAGACAGTCGCAACACTTTATCATAAAGGCCTCAGCAACTGAACGTTTGATCAGCTCCGTGAAATGGGGAAATTATAGTAACATTTATTTTTTTATGGATTATTTGCTGTGAAACAAATAATATATAGTATGTGGACCTTTAGGGTCACTACTCTTACTTGCTTTTGCAGTCGAGGAGTATTTTTTATTTTGGTGTAGTGAATCTTATCGAACAAATGAACACAATCACGGCTTTTTTACCCTAGCGGTCCAGCATTACGACTGCGTTAGACATCTCTCAGGAAGGCGTTTTGTTGTCGTTGTTGTCAGTATGGTGCTTTTTCTTAAAAATGTAGGCTGTGCTCTTATCACTGCCACCTTTATCATGTCAAATTCTGTCAATGAAATGTTTAAGGGTTTATTTTATGTAGTTGTTCACAGTAACCTGTTTTCCTCCAGAAGATACCCCCTCGGCTTGCATTGCTCAAGCTGGAAAAGCTCTTAAATCGCTGCTTACAGTTGTGAAACAGGTTCATTTCACTTCGCAACTCTTCAGCTGAGAGTCATTGAGTCATTTTAATTGCTCTGCAAATGAATTTCACCTGTCTTGGTTGCAGAACTGATGCTTTAAACGTTCATGGGTTTCTTATGAAAGAAAGGTCTGCTACACTAAATATAAATACGGATCCGGCTAAATATGAATTGTGCTGATTGCTTCCTTTTTTGGTCTGTTTTCCCAGAACAATCCTGCATATATAATGCTCTGTTCCTGACCTGTCACAGACTATACTAAGAACCAAAAAGTAGATAATGCTGCAAATGACCGTGAATCATTGAATGGTTAGTTTTTTGAGTGGGACCAGGCGTGTTTCTCAAACCGCTGCGTTTCCTTGTTCTCTATGCGGTAACTAAGGGATGGGACACGGACACAAGCAGGAATTATGTTCTGGGGGACAGAAGAGGGAAAAGTGGAGGATTGGGCCAGAAAACGGATTAGACTCCATCCAGCGGCAAGCAGACCCTTCTCTTTTGAAGGGTATCAAAAAAGTTACTTTTGTTCTTTTTATATAAAATACATGGATTCAAAGCCAATGAAGCCGAAGCGACTGTACATTCATCATGATTTTCTTTGCGTTTGAACATTGATAAAAGGAACATTTGAAAGAGTAGTGTCTTCATTATTCATGTGAAATGTAATGCATAAGTGCTTATTCATTCTTAGATGTTAAGAAAGTTCCTCATATCTTCATTCCATACCATGATTTGGTATTTAAGCTCGATGCTAAAATTAGGGATGCACCGAAATGAAAATTCTGAGCCGAAACTGAAACTGAAAATTCTGGATGCTATTGACAAACTGAAACCGTAAATTATTATTACATATTATTTATTTATTTTTGTATAATTGTATTAATATTAGATTATTAATATTGTATTAAATTACTTTTAAATGAAATTCAGTCATTTTAATAATACATGTTAAAAATACAAGCCTGTATATGTATAAATGTATATTTGTTATATTATATTGGGGGAGGCATAGACAGATACATCATAGATAAATACAGTGTTTAACTGTGTCATACAGTGTCATAACAAAGTTACAAATAGAGCAAGGTCTAACTGTAGTGTGTTCAGGTACAGACATGTAATAATTAGGCCTAAATGTCAAATAACACTATTGTGTTCACTGTATAAATGAAGTATAGATTGATCTTTGTTAAAGCCATTGCACAAGCCATTAATCTGGCGTAGTCAACACTGCAACTGGTGCTCCTTCAGTCCCAGTCAAACCAGCGAATCCGGGGTTTGCTTGAAAAAGAACTGGTTTGAACTGAAGTGTGCAGGAGCCGCAAATAAACACTTTCCACTCGAAGTAAACATAATTAGTTTAGTTGTCAGTACAACATAATAATAATAATAATAATATAGCACGTACATTCCTGGACTCTAACAGAGCACCTGTTGTGAAACTGCATCCACTCCAGATAATTGCTTCTTAAATAATTGTGGTTTGTGAATTTAACATGACTGTAATTGGAGAAGCCCGTCAAAAAAATTAAGCAAAATGTTAATGTGCAAATTAACCAATGGCATTTGACGAACAAATTAAGGTTGACTCTCTACATTTATAGATCATAATCAAGTGACCGCATATGTTGGACACAATGATGAACATCACACTGATGTTTTGGATTAGTTAAGTGCTAATGAAAAAAATAAAAAAAATAATAATTTTTACATTTTTTTCGTCTTTGTGAGACTTTTTGGGTCGTATCAATATTATACAGGGCTTGATGCTTTATTTTTCCCAAGAGAACATATGTGCTCCTAAGATTACATTTCAAAAGGTACATTAAAAAAATTCAAAAAGTTCAATGAAATGATCAAATAATGAAAAGAGATAAGATATAAGATATATAAAGATACAGGGAGACTTTTACAAGCAAAGGTACACTAGGTTTTTCAATATTTCTGCTTCAAACTATTTAAATTATGTAATTATAAATATTTATACACACATATACTGTAATAAACAGGTTATTGTGCCAATACTAGTAAAACCTTGAATAGTAATGTTGATGTTCTTTCTGTGACAGGGCAGCACAGACAAAAGTTACAAGAGTTTACATTTAATTAAGTTCTGAAAACAACGTATTACAATATAAACTTCATGAAGTAAACATTGTCATAATTCATCAACAGTAAATCATAAGCAATCTAGTGGCATAAATGCACGGTATTTGTTGATTACGAACTGCTTTGAAAACAGTCTGAAACGCGGATGTGTTTTACTTTGAAACGTCCAGCGCTCATTAATTGAATAAAATCCTAGCCTTTTGAAGTTTAATAATCACTTCAAGTCTTATTGCTATTCCTGTTTTTCATATCCTATCTTAAAATGCAGAATATATTTGTTATTGTGCCTTTCATTGTTGTGACTTTAAATTTCATTTTTTAGACTTTTTAAGAGGGAAGTTTTTAGTTGCACACGTTAAATGCATTAACATACATGTTATAGTTCCACGCATCTCAGTTTAGATGTTATGTCCCTGTCGTGACAGAACATTGTAGCATCCATGTTTGAGAGAGCAAGCGGTGTCCAAAAATGAAAACCACAGCTTGTCGTGTCTTTGTTTAGCTGCGTTTGAGCTTAATTCTGGATGCAGCTTTACATCTCATTTGTGCCTGCTCCGCTTGCTATGCATGCATGTATGCATTCTTTATTTTCTCCCATCTTGGGCCTGGCAATTGAAAATAAATTAACATTCCAGCTCTTTTATGCTGTCCTCCTTTAAGCCTGTCAAGAATACTCGGAGGCGAACCCTGAGAGGTCAAGCGACACTCACTAGTTGTCAATCTTCCCGGTTGACCCGCCCACCCTTTTCTCTTGCTTTTCCATTCTTTTCTGTCCCGTTCATTCAGTTCCAGCCCGTCTTAGAAACCGGGACTCTTGGGCATTCTCTCGGTGTTCTTCTTTCCAGCCTGAGACGGGAAGCTCTGGGATGAATGTCACATTCACAAACGCAGCCATATTTGATCTGAAGTCCTCCTGCCTGCCACCTATTCATTTTAAGAGCATTTCTTTTTGATAAAAATGTCTTATTAATTTAATATGGAAAGTTAATCTAATGGCTAATGGTCCCGAACCGTCAGAATTTGTCCTAGATTCCCAGAAACGTTGCGTTATCATGGTTTGCTGACTCAAAGGGTGTATCTTATCAGAGATTTCCAGCATCTTCGAATGCGGGGTCGAGCAACACTGAATCATTAGGTTTGCATTGTTGGTTTGTCTGGTTTCATGTGCGGAAGTGAATTCCAGATCTCTCCCTCATGCTCAGAAAAAGGCTCAGTCAGGAATGGCGTAAAGCTCTCCAATGCTAATCGCTTAATCCTTTTATTTCAAGTCAGGACAAATCCAGTCTGAAATCTGCCAAACAAAGTGGTGTTTATGGGGATGATAACAGTTGGCTCCTGCGATTAAGCCTCCAGACATAAAGCGAGCATGTTTCTCAGCGGCGTGTGAGGGTTAGCACACACTGATGACGGGAAGTAAAGCATGTTTAGCGGAGCGTCGCCGCACGTCTGCTGTCTGTCGGGATCAGCGGGGTGGGGGATCTTTCCGCTGGTCACGGCCGGGCATAAAAACACTCTGAACTCGTTGATTCGCTCTTTCTTTGGGATGCTTGGAATGCTAATCCCATAATGCAGTGCACTAAATGATTTTCCCACCTGAATGCTCAGTCGGAGATAAGGCTGATTAGCTTTATATGATTAAGTCTTGATTCACCTAATTTAGTGCATTAACGAGAAGTAAAACACATTCAGCCTGAACCCTCTAGAAGGGAATGCTCGATTGTTAAATCATAATCGAGATTATTTTGGCTGATATTGAAATCACTATTATTTAACACCAATATTTGTGGGCGATTTGATGAAACTCTTCTTTCACAATCTTCTTTCACAAGTTATTTTAGACATCTGTGAAATTCACAATTAACAGAATAATTTTGATACTTTAGAAAAAACGAATGCTAGGTTAACTTATTGTCCTGAAACAATGATCATTTCCCGAGGAACGCAAGCTCTCAGCAGGAAGGGGCATTGGAGGAATGCAGCACAATACGGTTGAATTATGTTCATTATGTTGTTTTCATAATTAGTGGAAACCTAGTTAGGGGTGTGTGATGACAAACAAATAACATCGCTATATTCTGGGATTGTGTCGATAGTGATGGTCAGACTCTATTTTTCTGCGTGTGTATTGGCAGCTTTAGGACGTAGACAGCTGACTCTTATAGCTTTTGTTATTCTTCGTATTTTGAGAAGTGGTTAGTTCACAGCTGTAACATTACATTTTCCAATAATTTTAAATAGATTTCTACCTTTTATCTGCATTTTTACCTTTATAAGGGCATACAGTATATTACTTTTTTTTTCTTACCTAATTACATGTAGCCTATGCATCATCTATTATGTCAAATTATTACATTTAATCAATAAGTTTAATCAGAATAATAAGCGACTGTAGGTCTGTTTCTAATCAAATGAAACCAGTATTAACAAAATACATGTTTGCACTGCAGAGGGAACAGAAGTGCATCTGATGACATTTAGATGTGTTTACACAGACTGCTCAACGCCGCTCAGAGGGACAGCAGTGCTGCTACAAATGCAGAAATAATGTTTTATGGGTTTTTTTAAGCATTGAAATGATTTTAAGTTGAGTCATTAATTTAAGCGATTAGTTCAAACGGTTGATCATTTCAGGATCAGGTTCATTTCACAAATCATTATTGAGTGAGTCATTGAATCATTCATTCATCTGATTCATTCAAATGGACTGATTCATTCAGTAACATCGCTGTGTGTGTGTGTGTTGCTCAGATTTAAACCAGTTCTGCCGTGGCTTTGTTTGGAACTATTTTGGTCGGCAAAATAGAGCAAAAATAGGCAAAGTCACTTAATTGTTTTATTAAACTGTTGTATAAAATCAATATTGCATTTGCAATCATGCTGATATCTGGAAAGAAAGCACTATTTGTGTGATTTCTTATATCATATGATATAAATATAGCCTAAAAGACAAATATAGGGACATTTTTACTATATTTTAATGTCAGATTGCACATCGTTAAAACAACGAGGATATTATCGTAGACGATATCGCACATCCCTACCTCTAGATCAGGGGTGGGCAAACTTTTTGGCTCAAGGGCCACACTGGGTTTTAAAATTTGACAGAGGGCCGGCCCAGTAGCAGATTATAAAACACGATCTCATTAAATTGCGTATCTTTATACCACGAATTTAAATTCTCGTGCCATTTATACGCCAAAAATATATTTTTTTTTTTGCGTGCATATGCTGCGCACTGTAAACCCTTTGGTTAGGATTAGGGGTGCAGAGTGCGTGCCTATTACACGCTATTAAAGGGATAGTTCGCCCAAAAATGAAAATTCTGTCATTTACTCACCCTCAAGTTGTTCCTGTATGAATTTCTTTTTTCTGCTGAACACAAAAGAAGATATTTTGAAAAATGTCGGTAACCAAACAGTTGATGGACCCCATTGACTTCCATAGTAGGAAAAAAAATACTATGGAAGTCAATGGAGTCCATCAACTGTTTGGTTTACCCGAGATTTTTCAAAATATCTTCTTTTGTGTTCAGCAGAAAAAAAGAAATTCATACAGGTTTGAAACAACTTGAGGGTGAGTAAATGATGACCGAATTTTCATTTTTGGGCGAACTATCCCTTTAAGTGCGTATCATATGCACGCGAAAACTGCGTTTCATAAGAACTACAATACAATTCGTGGTATTCGCACTTTCATGAGATCGGGCTGGGCAAACACATTTACGTTGTGGCAACGTCTGCGCGAAATTCAACAACTGAGAGACGACATTCTGACAATACATTTTTTTATGCTAGATATCCCCCATTTAGCATGTTATGTTTTGAGGTTAATTTTTAAAAAACGAAAATTTTTAAAAAAACGAAATAAACGAATATACAAATTTATTTTAAGTATAATAAAATAAAACATAAAAAGCAAATGCAGATCAGAACATTTAATGAACAAAACCGGGTTCTGTACATGGCAGACGTCAGGGGAGCGTAGTCGAAAGCCGGGCGATAAAGGTTTTGTAAACGGAATCAGTCAGGAGGATACATCCACAAATCCAGAGTAGCAAAACTAAATAGCAGAAAAATCAAAGGAAAAACTTAACGTGTGCAAGCGGTTACCAAACATTTTTTTCTCTGTGAGTTTTCAAAAAAAGGAAAAAACATTAACGTGCACCAAGTCTATGCGCTTAAGTTGCTGTCTGTTTGGTTTCCATGGTGACGCGTCTAGCTTGTTACGTGACACACCGCAGCCACAACAGCGCTGAATGAATGATGATCTGCTTTTATGTCATTTTTCCTTTTTTTACATTTGTTAGCTATGGCATGAAATATCTGATATTCCGATTGTCAAATATATGCAACGCAATTTATATATAACGCAAAGTATTGCAAGAAAAAGGCTAAATTAATGCGATCTTAAGACAATTTTTTAAATACTCGACGGGCCGGATTAAACAGCCTAACGGGCCGTATGTGGCCCGCGGGCCGTAGTTTGCCCACCCCTGCTCTAGATGCTTCAAAGTTTGCAGTGTTGTTATGCGGTGTTCAATGTCCCCTGCTAATTATTTAACAATAAATGTGCTTGGACAATATGAGTGTTTGATATTTAAAACAACACACAAAAACAATTTTGTGCAATGTCAAAATGTCTTCAGTACATCTGCAAAGGAAAGAACATTTCCTATAGCTGGATTTGTGATGAAACGTAATTAATTTAATTGTCTGCTGTATGCAATGTTTTGTTCCAACTCTTTTTTTGTCTTTTCAACTGCGTCCGCCGAGCGAAGGAAATGTTTTATATGTAGGTTCATTATAAAATAATCAGCGCACTTGATGGCGAGAAAGGCTTTGATGAAACACACTTCAAAGTGCAACTTTCCACAGGATTCTCTACCGATGTGAATGCTGAGCCCGTGCATTATGGAAATGCTCTGAGGAAGATGAAAGTATTGTTTGTGTGCGTGTGTGTGTGTGTGCGCGCGCACAGGTACATGTCAGTGGAAATGAATCTGTAGACAGAGTGAGCGTGACATGTCATCTGTCTTCAGCATTCGACACGGTGTGTTATAAGGACCTTGTACCTTCTGTCATCGCAGGCAGAGCGTCTGTGAATATGAAATAACAGGAAAAAGCAAACGCACACAAAAGAGACCATATAGTTTATCAACTGAACCTGTTGCCATAGTAATTATTATCTACCTCACACAGGGTCAGTGGAGGGGATATGAGAGATCTGTCTGTAATCTTCATAAACACAGTGAAATGTAGATGTAGACTAGGTATGTGAATGCATAGTTCGTATGCAGCTTGTCTTGAAATGCATTGTGCACTGTTGTAGTCACAGATGTATTCAGTGTAGAATTCAAATGGGTCGGGTGTGTGTGTGGTTATGATTAGCTTTATGCTGGAGGTGTGTGAATCTTCACTTCCCTCACGAGTCGATGCGATAACGGGTAACCATTCGATTATAGAACAATATTTCTATTAATAACTACTATTTTAATAATCATAATATATCCAAGTTCTTTTTGTTATTTTATCTTTTGTTATTAAAAATAAGAACATGATGCAAACAAAAAACATTAGAACAAATACAATATAAGAAAGAAACAAGCAGTGAGAAATAATACAGGTATTGAATAATCAAATGTAAAAATAATCACTGCATAGTCTTTAGTGTATTAATTACTAATAGATTGATTATTATTATTAAAACAACAAAAGTTATTCAGTCGAGAGCAGTGAGAGGTTCCCTTAAGACCACATGCACAGATCTAATGTAATGTTACACTTACACTTCAGATTTGAAAGTGTTGACGTGAATAGTCACCAAGACAGATATTTTGAAATAAAAATGTTTATCTAAAAAAATAAATAAAATAAATAAAAATAAATCTGAATTCGGGATCGCACGCTGTCTGAGAGTGGCGTCTCTCTGGTCGAATGATGCGTTGATATATTTTCCGTGGCTTATTGCGCTTAAGAACTGTTATTAACATCAAACACGTCCAGCACTTTATTTTCTCATTCATGCATGTTTTTTTTTTTTTATAATCCAAAACATCCGACGCTCGTGCTTTGCTTCCGGAGGACATGCACAACATTTTTATTAGTAGGCTATATAATAAGAGTAGCCTACTTCATTTACAATAAAACAGGACATTAATATGTATGATAGCCCTATTTAATAATATTTTTTAATTCATCAAGGCAGAATCGTTCATAAAAACGATTATATTCCACAGCTGTACTTTATGCTATCTTGCGACGGCATATTTACACTGAATTATTTTTACACTGGCATATTGGATGCACCGATGCCATTTTTTCAGAATCGATCCGATACCAAAAATTCTGAGTATCGACCGATACCGATCCAATACCAGCGCAGATTTTTTTTTTAATCAAGTAGAATTTCTATAACTCTGATAATCACTATTTTGTGTGTTAAACACAATCTACTTAATACAGACAGCTTCATTATAAATAAAAACAACAACAACAAAAAATATATGATCATAATCTGACATAAATGCTATTATAAACAACTAGATAATTATATAAAATCTGAACATTTTGTGCAAAAAACGTTTAGTGGGGAACAAATAAGAGACAATAAGTATAACACTAAATCTGGTAAAACTTAACACATTGCTCTTTGTATTGTTGTAAAATACATTCATGAAAAACAAGATAACAAAATCAAAAATATCAATTATTTTATATATAGCCTACTATAAAACTGAGACATTTTTTTAAATGTATAGCACAGCTGTTTAATGAGGTAGCAACATATGATAGATAGGACAGAACAAGAACGGCTATTATTAATCTTTCATTGCTTTACTGTATTATGATATGAAAGGCTCCAGTGCGGCACAGAGCGCTTATGCGCATCCCGAGCGCAGAACGATGCGCTTGAAGCAACACGAGTCGCAGCGCGTCGAGTCCGCATTGAAAAGTTTAAAGCACAAAGAAAATACATATTGATGTGTAGTGTATTATACAGTATCTATCTATGCAATAGTTTATTCAGCATTTTCTTTTAACAGTTTTAAATGTTAGTAACTGTGCGCGTAATAGTGCAAATAGTGCTCTGACTTTACTCCAGTGTTGTGATCAAACACATACACCCGGTAGAAAGTAACATGATTAAGTTACAGCAAGATAAAGTTGTTTTATGCGAAACCATAGACCTTTATCTACAGATCAAGTATAATAATAGTAACATTGAATCATCGCGGAGAGCGTTTCATCGTGTTATCGGGAGCTGTAAGTTAACAGTGGAGAATATGAGGAAAATAATCACCGTTCAAGCAGGAAAACCTGTTCTAGTAGAGCCTGAAAACATACATTGGCCATCATTATTAGCAATAACATTCAAAGAATCATTGGGTTGACAGTATCAACATGAAATATAATTAGGCGAGGTATACATTACATCAATCTGTTATAAATGGCCTGTGCAAATCTATATCAGGTGTCAGCAAAGCTTCTACTGTTTCAGAGGAAATCCGAGCTCAACATTTGTGATGTAGTGTTCAGCGTGGTGTAAATTGAAATAGCTTGATGTCGACAGTGATATGATTCCCCATTTACAACACTAATTTTTCTTTCTTCCTTGTGCTTTCAGATGGAGAATGAATGGTGAAAGGTGGAGAACAGATTGCTGATGTCCACGTGACCTGCATACTGTCTAGATCTTCTTTACAATCCAAACTATTGTCCAGCATCTGGAGTTTGTCTTGAATAACCAAAATGGCTCCGTCACTGTGGAAACGTCCCCTCGTGCATGGACTTCTGTTTACTGTGATCTGTTTACAATCTTCAGAAGGTAAGAGCATCTCCTGTTGTCTTGTGTGCAATGGTTTATGGTTCTGAGTGTAGACACGTCATCACAAAGTGACTTTTTTAGAGATGTCCGTGAACGTGGAATACTTTTCTAGCGCACTGTGTTGGTGTTAGTTTGCTAATTTACATAGTTCTGCTTTGATTCTGTGTGTTATTTGATAGCCCAGCACAGTGTTGTTGTCTATAGTCAAACTGTATAAATGTAATGCTACCAGTCTTCCCCTAGTGCCGAGCACAAACTCAATCCAGTACCCGCTTTCAGACTAGACCTGTTGACTAGTCAACTATATGATACTGCTGCTGGTAGCTGACATTGGAAATACTAGTCGTTTACATTGAATCTTCTTTGGACATTTATATATTTTTTTTACTGTAATGGGGAAAAAAAGTACATTTGTAAAATACGATTGTAAGAATACATCAGGTTTGATTTTGCTATACAGAATTTCTTTTTTGACCAGACAGGATGATACTCATTGCACAAAATCATTCTTAAAAAAATACTTTATTTTTATGCAAAACAATGTCTTAGATTTTAAGGTGATATTAATTAATTTTCAGATTTTGGATCGTTAGCCAATTTCCCAATACAGTTGCTCCTTTTTCTGCCCAACATTTCCTGATTATCTCTATTATATTGTACCATATTATGCATAAAATTGGCAAAGCCAATAATGAAAAGCTTCAGAATCCAGTGTTTGTATCTGTTAGCATGGCAGTCGAGACATTCACTGGATTTGAAGATTGGACAGACTCGAGTCCAAGAGTGAAATCAGCACTGTGCGTATTGTCCAGTGGACTGACTCTTCTCAATCTCATAGTCCCATTGTTTTGGTCTTGGATGAGTCCGGTTTGGTGAAGGCTGTTCGTTCCACTACCAGAAACGCCCATCTGTGAAACTCTTTGTGTTTAGTTTAGCTCTTGATAGCTCACGTCTGTTGGGTGTATGTGACACGGCTTTCATGAATTAGCTCTGCATTGCCTTGGGGAAAGTGTCCACAAACACAAAGAAGATATGAGTTATCAATCTTACACACGGCGTCGACTCAATACCAGTCTTCCGTTAACAAGAAAAGCTTCTCAAAACAACATGCCTTTGCCTTTCTGATCTGGATTTTGTGCCATAGTAAATAGATCGTACATTGATTCTCTAGGAATGTCTTGCTTGTCTAACCTTCAAGAAGTTGAGAGGTTCTTTCCTCCTTAAAATGCACCGCTTTGATCAGCCAACACAGTTAATTATGTTTTGATTTTAGTTTATCTTTTATAACTTTGGGAATTGGGAGATTTGTATCTGCAGGCAGCTTTTGTTTGTTTTCATGCATCTCCTAGCAACAAGGCGCATATGTCTGTGTGAGTTTGTTTTGATCTGAAGTTGAACGACTTATGAAATTATGAGAAGCTTAAAAAATAGCTAACTTTTACAATTTTTTCACACCATTAACCCCCAGCTGAGGGCTCGTTTGATTTATCTGTAGAGTTCTCAAGCAGACAAAATGGCGCAATTAAAAGTTGGTGCAATTATTCTGTCATCATTTACTCACCCTCAAGTTGCTCCAAACCTGTGTGAATTTTTTTCTCCTGATGAACACAAAAGAAGATATTTTTGGAGAATATGTGTAATCAAACCGTTGACGGGTCCCATTGACTTCTATAGTATTGGGAAAAAATAGGGTTGCTCGATGTATCAGCCACCGTATCGGCTGATATATGTTCGTTTTTGATGTTATTGTTATCGTGTTATTGTTTGATGTTATTGTTAATATATGGCCGATATATTAAAGCCGATAAATAATGTATTATTTCCTTCACAGGGCTCCAGACTAACTTTTTTTATTAGGAGCGCTGTAGCCCCTGACTTAAAATTTTAGGAGCACAAGCAGAAAATTTAGGGGCGCACCTTAAATCATCTTACAATGCAATTATTCACATTTTCCCCCAAAATAACTGTATTACTGACAAATGCTTTGATAATAAATAGCCTTAACGTACAGAAAGTATGGTGCAGTTTTATTTTAAGATCACAGGCTCCAGACTAACATTTGAGGGCAGCGGCACTAAGTTCTACAGAAAGTATTTGGTAGCACTGTGGGATGACAAAGCACTGAGCTTAATTTGAGGTGTATAGATAAAGTTAACTTTAATTATTATCATTCATAATGTCTTAATAATTCAAAAGCAAAATGAGTGACAAAATAGATATTAGGGAGTGAAAATAGCCAATAAGCGTCCTCTGCAGCTATGTTTACAATAGTAATTTAATATTTTTTTCTTTTCTTTTTTTAAATAAGTGTGAGTTTTCCTACTTCTTGAAACTTTTAGTTTTATAAATAGGGACAATCTTTAAAGGATGAACAAAAAATGTTTTGGTCAACACATTAAAAATAACATTTAAATATGATATTATAGTTTTGAAGTGCTGGAAAAAGATGTGTAGGCTACTGTTATAACCACGATATACCATAGTTACAGTAAGTGGTGTTACTACATTAAATCCAAGATGAATGTTGCTGATCTGTGGACCTAAAGCCTTCTATAACTTGTTCGTTCATGGCACATGTTTCTCCTGGTTTCCACGTCAGCGCTGTTTGATCTGATATATGGTTTATAACAGAGAATTCTGCGTCAAATCTGAATGTTTCTCACTGGATCTCGCAGCAATGTTATTAATTCTGTCGCGAACTCAATGGATTTCTTCACTGGATCTCCACGATGTAACTGTTTCGCGTGATCGCGATCGGCCCGCGACTGGCGAGCAGTAGCGTAGCCAGGAATCACAATGTGGGTGGGCCCAGAGAAAATCAGGTGGGCACAGCCTAAAATGCATCTGTTATCAAAATAGGCCAACACAACTACACCTGCTTGAATACACCACAGTTTAATCAGAGCACAAGCATGCAAGTCATCATAAGCAGTGTTAATAAAGAACAGAACGATAAGAACAGCATTTCCACTGCGCGCGGCCAGGCCACACCACACACACACGCGCATCTGACAGATGCGAAACAACATCATCAAATCAGCAGCAGGACAGTAGTGGACAGTGTGTAAAAACCAAAAACAATGCTTGGTCATAGTCTGGCTCAGCGGCCACATAAACCACGTTATATAAACAACATTGACTAGGCAACTACATAAACGTAGATTGGCTTACTTTTGATGACTAGCTTATAACAGGAGACGACGGGGCTGGGGGTCGCACACAGTTTTAAATTCGAACACATTATTCTCTGAGTGTAGTGTACACTACACACACCGGCGGTGTCTGTCCGCTGCGCCCAGCAACGGCTCACGGCGCTGATCCACTTGTCCGTGCGACACTTCTGTCGCGCCGCGCTCCACTATATTCCTATGGGTGACGTCAAGCGACTTTGTCGCGCCCGCAAAGCATTCCGGGAAGGCGGCGCTTCATTTGAAAAAATGCTGCGCGTCAAAAAGCTGGCCGATGCCCATCTTTATGCAAATGAATTCCGTCAGACGCGACGCGTCTATCCAATAGAAGTAGAGCATATGGAGACGGAGGGAAGTCTCTCGCAGGTCCTCTGTTCTGATACGCTACATTTCCCGCTGGGTCAAAACCACGCCCATAGCGGTAAACCCCCATCAACGTACCAATGTGGGGAGGCGTCGCGACACCACGCGACAGTCGTGTCGGACAAGTGGATCGGGTCCGTCAGGACCTTGTTCAAAATCCTGCCGCGCCACAGAGCGCTATTTACATAGTTTTATATTAAATTTACATTTATTTGTCTCAAATCGTAGTTAATGAATCTGACTTCACCCTGGGCTGCAATATACGTTTAGTTTTATATTCATGTACAGAAATCAGCTGCTTGAATTAAATTTGCTGACATTATCGGATTTTCAGGTGAGAGTTGTCCTAGACGCGGCGCTGCGCGTCCAGTGTGCGACCCCCTTAAGAGTTGAACACTGCAATGATTTCGTTATAGTCCAACGATTCAGTCAATTCTCCTGAACATCTGCATTATCTTCCTCCTGTGGTGGCTGGTGGCCGTGGTCTTTTTGACACAAACTTGTTGCTCTGTTTCATTTTAGTTCCTTAGCTAAACTTCAGTGTCCCTCTGTGAAATGTGCTCGTCGTTGTGAAGGGGGGATGGGCTGTTCGCAATCATCCGAGTCTGCGCGCTACGCGGGCATTTCGTCATCACCATGACAACCAAACAAGAATCAAGAAACATTAAGATTTATTTTTATAGGTCAAAATTGTTATAATCGCAACATAATTTCCTAGGCTACCTTGTGAGGCCACTGAGTGACTAGATGGGCCTGACTGACAGGTGGGTGGGCCCAGGCCCACCCAGGCCCACCCGTAGCTACGCGAGTGCTGGCGAGAGAAGCTCTGCGCTGTCTATTATTGGTTCGAACTATTAAACGGTCTATGAAGTAGAAATGAGTAGCGCAGCGCAGCGCAGTTTTTTTCATTTTATTTAATAACATGTCACGGAATACTCTGCTTGAGGCTGAGATGCGTTTTGTGTTTAAACTGCGAAGTGCCTGCAAACTTCTATTTCCCCGCAGTTCTGGGGTAGCGACTGCAACATTCGCAGCTCATGGAGTTCGTCACCTTACTTACAGTACCTCAACCAGCTGAATTTTCGTAGCCAGTCTTCCCGAAAATAGTGGGTTCAGGCCTTTATCATCATCCGACCGACTGTGTCTGTCCCATAGACTGTAAAAAAATAGGTCTGTCCGTGACATTGATATTTGTCTCCGTCTCCTTCCCACAGACGTTTAACTTACGCGCGCTCGCTTATCTCTAGGACCCTCCCCCTCCACACATTAGCCAGTTACAGTGGCCATTCCCTATTCTTCTCACACTCATTGGCCTGCTACACATTCCGGATTCTTTGACGCGCCCCTTCCACGTTTAACGTAAAAAAAATAATAATTACTGGTCGCACATGTGCGACTGGATGTAAAATTCAGTCGCACATTCTCAAATTTTGGTCGCAAAATGCGACCATTTGGTCGCAGTCTGGAGCCCTGCTTCAGTCGAGACACTTCAGATGCCACTGTTCAACATAATGGGTTTAAATTGCTTGAAACATGATTGGAATCACTTGAAAAAAGTAAATACAGTTCAGTGCAAGTCTGTCATATAGGCTACATAGAATTATTACGGAAACATCCTTATAATTGTGTGCTTGGGACGTGGCTTTTAATGCTGAAACTTTTGTTTTTGTAATCAGGCTCTCAAAATTATATAAAAAATTGGATTTAGATTAATGGGCCAACATATCGATTATCGGCTTTCAAATATAAAGAATTATCGGTTATCGGTATCGGCCAAAATTTTCATAATGGTGCATCCCTAGAAAAAAATTCTATGGAAGTCAATGGCTAACGCCAACTGTTTGATTACTCATATTCTTCAAAATATCATCTTTTGTGTTCAACAGAAGAAAGAAACCCATACAGGTTTGTGGGAGAGTATCCCTTTAAATGCACCACAAGCATGCTTTTATTTTATTCTTCACTATAATGCTGTAGGAAGGGAATGAGTTCATTTTATTTAACAATGGTTTGTTCCAGTTATTAGGGGTGGGAAAATGTGTATTTAAGCCAGTTGTCTCTAGAAGGGAAAGAGCACTACTAGTGAACGGATTGCGTTTTGAGTGGAAAGAAACAAGGTGACTGCCAGAGAGGGCTAAAATAGTCACTTTTAATACACTTTCTACAGTGTCTGACATTGTTCCATTTCATCTTGAATTATTAGGGATCATTTTAAAAGTTTGCGCATAATTTGGTGTACTTATCAAACTGACTAATCGAACTACAGTAAGCCTGAACAATTAGTTTTAAAGCCTTCTCATTTCCTGGAACACGTCCAGTAATTGTAAATTCTACCTCTGTGTTATGAAGAGCCTTATTATAGATTACTTCTGTAATCCTTTGGGGATTATGAGTATATGCTTCATTATGAATCAGCTCCCTGCTGGAAAAACCCGCTTTACATGTGATTGCCTGTGATGCAAGGTCAGCTGGCCTATTAATATAGATTTTAGCTGTACATTAATCAGGATTACTTGAGATTAATCACACCTAACAATTCACTTTTTACCCATAAGATTCAATATGCATTGAATATCCAAGTTAAGTATTATTTTTTTATTTAATTTTTTTTATTTCTGAGGTGAAACCCATTTTTTACATTTAACAGTGTTTTTGTTGACCATTTATTAACTTATTTAGAACATGATGAAAGCTCATAGCTTTTAATCTAAATCAACTTTACAATTGTCACAAACCCATTGCAAAAATAGTTAGTGTTGCCTTTTTTTAGAGCCAAATAACATCATATGTCATTTCTCTCTCTCCAAACAGAGCCTATTTGAAGCAGTAATTTTATTGCTAGATAAGTAATAGGCACTAAATATATAAAAGCACTTAGTATTTTTATTTCTATGATCGACTCAATACGGCATCATTATTGAAGGCATGGATACTTCTACATCTGCATTCAGAGCAGTGATTCTTTGTCCATGGAAGCAAAGATTGGTTTCGGTTGATTTTGTGGCTGAACGAACCTTCATTTGAGGTTGAGGCCAGTGTTGGTCTGGTTTTTATCTGTGCGCACGACAGCTGGAGGGAAAGATCAAGAACTGAGTTCCAGCAAACCACGGCTGGACTTCAAACCCTACAAGCCCTCCTCCCTGGACAATGCATTATATCACTGTACGCTTGAGCAAAACCCTTCCCTGGTTTATGAGGCCCGAATCATTGCACACAGCCTGTAGCCATTCTCTGGCAGTCCTGAGGGGAAAAGAGGCCTGCCATGATTTATAGTCCAATACGACAGACCAGTGTCTCCAACAACGACACACTGGCTTCTAAACTGACAAACTTAACAATTTAAAAAAATACAGTAATGCTTGAAGTGCTTCAGATCAGGACGCTTTTAACAGTGAGAATGCCTAAATAGGGTATCTGGACTAAATGGGTTTATCTTGAATCTTCGCAAGTAAAAATCAGTTTTCAGGTTAAAACCAACCAAGGTTGAAGCAATGTCGCATAACATGCGAGGACATGTTTATGTCATTTAGGTTGTGAGAGTTTCTTCACATTATTCATGAGAGGAAATGCTTCATCTAATCTCCTCTCTGCATCATGCATGAGGTCAGATCACAGACCACTGTAGTTTCAGCTCCGCTCATTCACCTCTGTGCTCATAACACAATACACATTCACTGAACACTATTTGCAGATATAATCTAAACATGCTGGCTTAAAAACAACCCAACTTGAATCTTTTTGGGGGCAAACTCAGGGAACCAATAGGTTGGGGATAAGTGTTCAACAGTTGTTTAAAAATTATAATACAGCTGGGTAAAAACGAATCAAAAATAGCTAGAAATAGACACAAATGGGCAAAAGTAAAAACAACGGACATAAATGTTAAAGCAAATCAACAGTTATGCAATGCAATGCAAAATATTACATTCAAGACCAAATTTGTGACCCTGGCCCACATGGAAGCTGAATAAATATTCTTTCCATTGATGTGTGGTTTGTTAGAATGGGACAATATTTGGCCGAGATACAACTATTGTAAATCTGGAATCTGAGGGTGCAAAAAAATAAAAACATTGAGAAAATCTCCTTTAAAGTTGTCCATTTATGTTGGCGATTGTGCTGCATTCACTCACAAAAATAAATGTTTTATATATTTACGGTCAGAAATTTACAAAATATCTTCATGGAACATGATCTTTACTTAATATCCTAATGATTTTTGGCATAAAAGAAAATGTATAATTTTGACCCATACAATGTATGGTATGCTATTGCCACAAATATACCTGTGCGACATGTGACTGTGATCCAGGGTCACATTTGTCCTCTGAAAATAGTCCCAATATCAAATCTCATTAGATTTTTTTTTTCATGATAGTTGCAAAGTATTATGTCTTTAAATGCTAAAACAGAAAAGATGCTTGACTGTTTGTTGTCAAAAGGTGATATATTAAAAATACAGCCACTGGTTTCTCTGGCTGGATCGTAATGTCGATTCATCCCTGTGTAACAGGTCTGTTGTGGATCAGTCACAGTCTGGAACGCCGCTCTGTCTGTCAGGGTTTCGTTTTGCCCTTCAGTTCCTTCAGAAGCGCTACTGCACACATTGTTCATATTACTGTCATTTCCAGTGGTGGACTGTGTCTTTACTTTGTTTCTGTACTTCACTGCAAATTTGAAATACTATTCTGAGTATTTTTCTTTTGGAAAACTTTAACTACATTCCAAAGTATGATACTTTTTATTCCACAAAAAAGTCCCCTGTGGTGAAAATCCAGCTTTTAATGTTGTTTATATGTCTATGTGGTGTTTTTAATCTGCTTTAAGACAAACCATGTGTAAATTCATAAGTCGACAGCATTGCTGAGTATTTCCTCCTTAAAACTGCAGTGAACCAAAGACAGTCTCAAAAACACGATTGGAAATTGCTGGTGTTTCTGACGTCACAAACTACCTTGTAACCAATCAGATCAACGTGTGATCGTCAACCAGTGGATCTCTGAGCTGAGTGAGTGAGTGGAGGCGGGGCTCATTTGCATATTCATAGAACTGCGCATACTAAATGAGACAAGGGTGTCGAGTTACATTCAAGAACTTTTAAATGTAATTTTGGTGATCAAAGATGATTTTTTAGGGATACAATTGACTACAGAGGGACTTAAAAAATATATGTTACTTATGTTTTCAAACTGCAGCTGATTAATTTTTTTAATGAACCCGTTGAATTAGTTAACAATTGCGAATTGAACTGATATGCCAACAACTCCCGGATTCATTTCTCTGGTCAGAGCGAGTCTCCAGTGAACATCCGGCTCTCGAATTTTAGCGTTGACTATTGTAAATTCAAATCATATTTAGGTCATAGCTGTCAGTTGTTTGTGAACTGAATCTGCTTTTAATGCAGTGTCTGAAATATTTTAATGTTCAGCACACAAAAACATTTGTGTCACTATCTGTATGGATTTGGCCACTGGTACCCGAGCGCTTCACATCGCGAGTGAGCTCCTGAGAAAGATTACTGCATCGAAAAGACACACTGCTTATGTGATGCAAACGTCAAAATGTCATGGTTTATGAAAAAAAAAAAAAAAAAAAAAAATGGCACTATGGTAAAAGTGCTTTAAGTTCATAACATAGCATTGTGCAAGGAATACATCTTTATCAATCATTAATCTGCCCCTATAATCATATTTTGTGTGAAAATGAATAAAAGTTGTTGGTGTTTAAGTGCCTCTAATGTTCATTCCAGCTGGAAAGTATTTTGCAGAAATGTAGGTATGGCGTGTTTTTCCAACGAGACTTGGTTGAAATATAAAAAACATGATTTAAAATAACACACGTTAGCCTATAACCTCGTTCATCTCTCCTCGCTGCTGTAGCAGTTTCAAATGTTATAACTAGTATGTTTGTGTAGCATTTTCCCCCTTTATACTAACACGTTTTGTACCACGTAACATCTGATATTTTAAATACTAATAATGCATAATGTCACACTGAGCTCTCTAACCTATTTAAGCTCTATCTTATCTGTGTGACTGGCACATTAAACCCCTCGCTCCTCTAATATATATATGTTTTTGAGCAAGAGTTGGTGAAAATACTAAAATATAAATGGGAAAGAATACATTTTAAGAAAGGATCTCAAACAACTCCCTCTGTGCCGCTGGTGAACCTGCAACAGTGTTGGAGTCGTTTTCTTTATTATGGTTTTATTAATACTTTTGAATTGGCTTTTATTTGTATCATTTAAGGCTTCCTGTTAAGTTTAGTTATGTACTTTATTTGTCATTTTTATTTTAACATTGCTATTTAGGTTTAATTTATTTTTATTGCAGTTCTATTTTTTGTTTATTTTCAGTTAATAATTTTAGTGTTCCAGCTTAAACTTATTTTTGCCAAAGCAACATTTCTAATTTTCATTTATTTAAAAAAATGTTTTAATTAATTTTTTTATTTATTTCAATGAACAGAAATGTTATTAATAGTTTTATTATTAGTTAATGATAATAACCCTGACCTCCAGCCCTGATATTCGTGACCCAAACCATGATGTGAGTCACTGTGTTGGGATTTTCTGGAAGTTTCTTTGTTTTTTGTTTTCAATTCTTCCTCGAACAACAGCAGAATTTAGTGTTCAAATTGTTTGGAAGAAACCAGCCTTAAAAAGACCCCCCCCCACCCCACCCCAATCCATCCAAATTCCTTTTGTAAAATACAGTACAATACAGTAAGCCCTGTATATTGGATTACAGGCACTTAAGAGCAGTTTGCACATTTCCCTTTTCTCCTGAAGACTCTTGGCGGCCAGTAATAAGGGAACAAAATCACAAAAAAAGACAAGTAGGCTGGAGAAGTTCCTGCTGGGTCTACTGTGGGACTCCTCAAACTTTTCTTAAGATGACACCACCCGTTCCCCCCCTCCACCCGCTTTCCCTCGGAGGAATCCCCCGTGGAGCCCGGAGTCTGGGACACAATGGGGGCTGGTCGAGGGGGAGTGTGTTGGATTTGCATGCAGCTGTTTGCTGTTCCTAAAGCTACAAAGGCCAATACTATTTGCATTAATAGAGGTTGACAGGCAGCGGCCAGCGCAGGAATCCTGCTGGAACCAGCCCTCACACTCGCGCGCTTTGGGTTTCTGCCCATATGGGCACTGGGCTGGGATCTTTCCTAGAGGAAAGCTGGAATGGATTGAAAATGTTAACAAAAAACGGTCTAGGCATTTGGATGAGTTGCACATGCCAGTGTTAGTTTTTTACTGGTTAGTCTAGATAACTGGAGTGACGTGTTTGACATGTCCTGGTTTAGTTATCTATTACCATGAAATCTCTGAATTAAAAGTATCTTCCTTGTATGACTTATGGTTGAGTTTTTAAATGGCGATAGTCTGAGGTATAGTGTGACGTTAATTTTCAAGGATGTTGATGGAAGTGATGCAACCAAAAATATTAGGGTGAAATCATTGACCAAAACAGTGACGTTTAATTTAGGCTCTTCTCCAATGCTGTTTTGATCTGACATAGCTGTGTTTTCATTACAGATTTGCGCAAAACCTTTGCGATATTTTTTAAATGTCGTTAAAAACCGATTGTGAAATGACGGCGTTTCCATCAACCGATGTTATTCGACAAAAACGTCCTTTTTTCCTCTCCCGATAATGGTGTTGGTGGGTTTACGTATATCTCAGTCACCGCACTAGCCATTATGTTTATTGGAAGGAGACGTAGGCGTGTTTCCAAGCATTAATGGCGAGGAAAGATCTTTATACTGGGAGCGGCTCATATGAGGAGTTTCTGGTGTTTCTCCCTCATTTCTGCTTCAAGATCTTGAAATAAATTGTGGCATTTCTTTGTTGTTTAGAATCCAGCATTCCCGCAATTCTTGTACTTTATGAGTTTAACAAAGTCTCGTCTTCTGTCCAAACACACCGCGTCATCTTTAAAGAGTGATCGACTGTTAAGTGCGTCAGGTGACCTGTAAATGCCCAATTTTCCATTGCAGTTTTGCGAAATATTCCTTTTTCAAATTGACTGAAAAACCACCTCACGCGAGCGTAAAAACTTTTTGCGGTCAATGGGAGCTTTCGTGAAATTGACGTGTTTCCATTGAGGCCATCCTTAAAAATATTCTTGTTTGCCGTAACCCGACCGACCCTGTCAATTTAGTACCGACCCAATTATTTATTTTTTTTCCCTTTCAGTCCGACCGACTTGCCGGTTGTAAACTTGCGTTTAGACCGACCGATTTTTTTTTTAACTCGTCAAACAACTAATACAACTGCAATAAAATAATATTAGTTATTAAGTATTGTGAATATAAATTGCCTAGACCTACATACAAACATAAGCTACGTTCTTTCTTTTAAATAAAAACCCGTGGCGCGTCATCTATGATTATGTTTACACCATTGGTTAACCGTAAACGCATGTCACACTACTGCCTTCAAGCTAAGTTTGCTTCGTTTCATTCACTGTCAATGGTTCGCGCTTGGTAATGATGGCTGCGGCTTTACTCTAAAGATTATTTCATTTTTATATGTTGTTGAATATGGTTTATTAAAAATAAACATGCGAGAGCATGTTATAGGCTATATGTCATGTTTTAGTCAGATATGACGACGACGCTACTGCAACACGCATTGCCGCAGATGAGAAGCTAAGCATCAACGTGCTATCGCAAATCAAAGTAAAAGTAAGTCGCTGACGCTTAACACACAATCATCATCATTAAATGTAAAGAAACGAAATGATCTTACCAGGGCTGTTTCCGCTTTCTCTTATTGCGGGCTTTGATTCAGAAATTTTAGCTGATGATAAATAAAATAATGTAGTCATAACTGTTGCTTTCGGTGACGTGCACTCCATTAAATCTACATATAGCGGTAATTGAAGATCGGATTTATATCCGCAAAAAAACAACACACATTTAGCCTATGTAACCAGGTGTAAATGGAATCGTTTTGATAAATCAGATTGCAATCCGATCTGAGAAAACGCATGAAGTGGCCTGGTGTAAACAGCCCTTAGACATAGGTGAAAAATGTCCCCCCCCCCCACCGACCCTGATTTTTTTTTAAAAAATGAAAAAATATATACTTTTTTATATTATTTTTTATATATATAAAAAAATATAGACCGACCTACCGACCCTTTTTTTCTTTTTTTTTGCTGTTACTGCAAACCAAAATATTTTTAAGGATGGCCTGACCCTATTTTCAATTAGGGCTGGTTAGGGCTCACTAGGGCTGGTTATCATTCAAACGTTTTTGATACTGATCCCATGACTTCGATATCGATTCCTGAACAATACTTTTTTCAATAGCAATAATGAACAGATGGTGTTATCACAGAGGCTGTAACATTAATGTGAAGAGGGAAATAAAACAAGAAAGCTAAACTGTTAATGCAGCCAAAGATAAGGATAAGCAAACTTTACAAGATACCTAGTTTAGTGTCACTTAATTCTGTTTTTCCCGTTAAAATTTTTCTGGATTCCGTTTTTTTCTTTTCTTTTTTTTTTCTTTTTCTGAATGGAATTAATCAAAAAGCATGAGTAATTAATTGAAATCATGAAACTTCAATTTAACAGCAATTTGTTAAGTTTAACAAAAATTAAATTCTTAATGGATTTTTTTTTTCAAATTCCATTTTATTTTTACCCAGTTCTGAGCTTTCCGTTTTTTTTTATCCGTATTCCATTTTAATGATTTAATCAAAAACTTATCTAATTAATTGAATGAATAAAAACAACTTAATTTTTTCATTTGTATACAATAATAGGGCCTTTTTATTTTAATGTTTTAAAATGAATTGCATGCCGTTTAGCAACACAAAGCATCCAGCATTTATTAATATGATATTGTAATATCGATCTAGCTCACTGCAGTGTGCCACAAGTGTCTCATAGCAGCCGTGTCTCGCACTCCTCTCTCATTAGAAATCGCTCCTGCTCTGCTTCATACTACAGTAATGTTAATAATCTCATCCATGTATATTATTCCTGCCCGTCGGATTCTTCTCCACCGGCTGTGAGGGGAAGACAACAAATCCCGGCGTCATCAAACTACGCCTTTGTTTTGAATAGGCGACCTCTAGTGGCGGAAAACTACATATCGTGCCTTTAACTGATTATTAAATAAAGTACATTTTCAGTTTTAGTTTATTGGCGAAATGAAAACTTTAATTTTCTAGATTCTGTGTTTTAATTTTAGTGCATCACTTGTTGATAGATTTGCATATAATTGAGATTGGTCCAGCAGAAAATGTGGTTGTGCAAAAGCACGGTAAAACTGGCGAGCGGCGACTCGAGCCCCACAGCAGAATCCAGGAGGACACGCAAGAAAATGACTTTTCCAGCCGCGGACCAGAATTCCTGATAAAATTCTGTGTCAGAAAGAAGAATGAGATCACAGCCAATTGCAATCCAGGTGGAACTGTTGCCATGGCAACACAATCGAGCATTCCATGTGATGATGTATCGTTTATGGCTCAGGGTTCCCCGTTAACATGATTTAACTGAGCGACGGGCTGAGATAAAGAAGCACATGCGTTGGCAGGCTTGTTGTTGCTTCTCTTCTCTCTCTCTTCCCAGCTCAGATGTAAATCTGGACTGCTGTTGGCAGTTCTTTGCCGAGACAAAGGTGAGTTGGAACTTGGAAATAAATAGTTCCTCTAGAGAGCCGGTAGGAAGGACAACATATTTCAGACTAGAACATAAAGCAGGCTTGATTTACGAAAAGTAAAATTGAAACTCTGCTTACTTTGCACTATTCATCTGTGCATGTTTTTCCGAAGAACAACAAAAGCTCATTATCAAAAAGTAGCTTTCTCTTCATCTGAAAGGACATCTGCGGATGCGATCGAGGCCACGTGGGCTGGCATTCAAATCCCCAAGGACACGCATTCTTGCCCACATCATCTTCATATGTCGTTGTCATTTAGCAGATCAAGCCCTGTTAAAGGTGCTAAATAAAAAAACAACAACAGGATATTCTGAGGATGCACATGAAATTGTTCAAGATGCAACTAAAAACCTGTCATAACTCTGCAATAGTTTAATCAAGAAATTTGATTTGATTTGGCAAATCACAGAAAATGGATACCAACAGCCAGTGAAATTATAGCAACTGATAATTATCGGTCCCATCAGCCAATCAGAACACAGATCTGAATTTACATTTGTCCACATCATGTAGCTTCTGTATCCAGATCTGTTTTCCCCACAAAATATTTTAATTACAACTGCACAAATCATAAAAAAAAAAAAAAAGAGTTTGATTGACTAATCGTGCAAAGTGTTGTTAGAACAGCATTCTGTTTAGATGTACTACGGCTGTGTAAAAGTCTTGTATGTGCAGTGTTTTCAGCGTTGAGCATTAATACTCAGTGAATGTCCACAATGAAGGAACTCTGAGCAGACGAGTGTGGAGAAACAGAAACCCTGGAGCGGATCTGGAGCTGCTCACACAGGACTCGGACTCTGTTCTCACACTTCACACTCCACACGGCGGGATTTATGTTCTCTCACACTCTCCTCTCTGTTTTCCCACAGAAGATATGCAGTGAAAGCTTTGAGTTCTTTTATTTGAAGTGTTTCTGGTGGGTGTTCAAGGTTTTACTTTAGATTTAAAGAATATGAGTGTGTGATGGGATGAATGCTGCATACGGCACATTGACTTTTTATACAACATAATTAAATGGGACATTAGTGAATGCATTATGACCAGCACAGAAATCATGTATAATCTAGAAACCCTAATGGAAAAATATAAGTTTTAAAAAAAGTTTGATTCAGCAAATTCAACATTTTGGTAGATGCTATTTACCCTGTGTAAATAAATAGTTGTTAGATGCTATTTATACATAGTGACCAATACTATTTGCTGCTCAGTGTATTGTAGCAAATTATATTAAACTGTATGCAATAACTACATGTTCATTGTATATGACAATATTTATTAAAATCATAAATGCATGCTTCCTTATTAGGACATTAGTTTTCTATATCCCAAATAACCCTCGCCTACACCAACCCCAAAGCCTACCCGATATAAACACTTTATTCCTACTATTAAATACCCGTTAAGAACTTTATTTCAATTCTATTTCTTAACGTTTATTTGAAATAAACACTTCTCTGAGCTGATATGCGATGGGAAAGGGAGAAGAACGGTCTTATCAACCATACAGCTTATCATTTTTATGTTACAAATATTCAAATTATTACAGAAGTACTGGGATAAAAGTTTATAGATCGGATTTAAATGCTGATGTCTACAGTAGTGATCAAAATAGAGTAAATCACATTTTAAAAGTAACTTGACGTTTCAAATAAAGAGTGTATTAATTACATCGATACACCAGTAGGTGGAGACAAGTGACTGTTAAAATGTATTTGTCATGGAGTCATTCACTCAAGAGATTTGTTCAGAAACGCTTTATCGGCCCTGTCCCAAATCGCGCACTTCATGTGGACTTTCGGTCTCGTGGACTTGAATTGCGCGTGCTCGCCGAGTCTACGAGTCCGTAGGCCGTCCCATTCAGCATTTTAACGCTCTGAAGTGTGCTCAGCAGCGCCCCCTTTGTACCCTTGAAGCGGTCTTCCGCGAAGCCCGCATAGATGCAGGCTCCACGCACTTTAACTACCCAGGAATCCTTGCGAAAGGCCAATCAGACAACGAATGGGAGGAGATTTCGCTCACGGATAATTGTTGACATGGCTGAGAAGAAAATATTACGGTTTTTATTACCTAGATGTATATTTTACTTGTTACATACAGTTTATACAAACATTATGGTCATTGAGCAGTGGTTGATGTCTCAAACATAATAGTGTGTTGAATAAATAATACGATCACATTATAATTCATTAAATAAATAGAAACGAATGTCGGGGCTTTACTGAGTCATATGTAAACATAGTATGAATATTGAAACCTGTAAATTCATCTGAATCTCATGCACATTTTCATTATGTGTTAAAATTGTAATCTTAGTTCAAATGGAACATTATGTATTATTATGTAGCTAGCTACAACTGTATACATCTTTTAAATAAGCATGATGTATCTATTGTCTAATGCCCAGGTGGCATGCACAATATCAAAATACAGAACTGTAAAATTAAGCTGTGTAGTTGACATGGAGATAAGACGTCGGAGCGCAAAAATGTGATTTCTCCTTTCCAACAACAACCAGGCCGTTATTTCCGGCGTGACGATCGAGTCTGTCCCAAAAATACCTCTCAATGCGCCCTCGTGGACTCGCGCCAAGGGGCCAATAGGTCTGCACTACATTACGTCACCAAAGTGTGGACTCTGAGGAAGTCCACAAGTCCGGAGTGTGCCATTTGGGACAGGGCCATCATCCAGTAATGAAACAAGTCTTTGAGTGAGTCATTGAATCATTCACTCAAGAGATTTGTTCAGAAACGCTGATTCATCCAGTAATGAAACAAGTCTTTATGAGTGAGTCATTGAATCATTCACTCAAGAGATTTGTTCAGAAACACTGATTCATCCAGTAATGAAACAAGTCTTTATGAGTGAGTCATTGAATCATTCACTCAAGAGATTCGTTCAGAAATGCCGATTCATCCAGTAATGAAACAAGTCTTTATCTGATTCATCCAGTAACAAAACAAGTCTTTATTAGTGAGTCATTGAATCATTCACTCAAGAGATTCGTTCAGAAAATCTGATTCATCCAGTAATTTAACAAGTCTTAATGAGTGAGTCATTGAATCATTTACTCAAGAGATTTGTTCAGAAAATCTGATTCATCAGTAATGAAACAAGTCAAGTCTTCATGAGTGTCATTTTTTTATTATTATTATTCATGCAAATTATTTAAATAGATTCCAGCAATTAACATTTCATCAGAACCTCTAGTAAATTACATGTTATTTTGTTTAGTTATCTGTACAAAATCGTGGGAGAATTGTGATCTCTATTTGAAACCCCCAAAAATTCTGATTCTCAATTTATCCAGAATCGTGCAGCTCCGACATTATATAAATATCTCAAATATGTGATGCCAACAGAAAACACCCTTTTATATTTTGGTCAGTAATAAACTCTTCCTCCCACACTTCACTACTTTCCCTACATCTTACTGAAGTATGCCCAACCATATGGTCATAACCATAACTCCTACATTCACTACAGTATATATATTTATATCATAAAGTATGATGGCCTTTTGAGAAGATGAAAAAGAAGAAAAAAAAAACATGTAATTTTTATAATGGGTAAATGCACGCATGTTGTTATGGATTACAAACAATCAGAAAACATTTCTCTGTTTTGGTTGACATGTTGTCTTTTGGACTAGAAGACAGATGCTGAGCCATATACTTCATATGGGACTCATATGACGCAATTTAATCATATTGTTGGGACAGTAGCGACAGACATAATACATGCTGAAAGTGCAGTTTGTAATTTTATCCTAGTTATTACTTCATGCTAGTAAGCGGCTGGCAGATCAGATATCAAAATAAGTGGACTTGTGGTTAAAATGGAAGCCATTTGCTATTTATATTACAGCTGATAAATATCTAGAAGCTGCTTAGGAATATCTAGTACTTAACATAATACTTTGTGGTTAAATTAATGAAAAAAAAATACTATACTATAGCATTTGTAAAAACATCTTCCGTTTAGTAGATCTGAATTTATTTATATAAGATGCTATCTTTAATTCTGAGATTGCTTTTATACAAGACCTGGCTGCAAAGGACGACACACACATGACAATTCAGTTAAAGTCCTCCTGTGGTGAAAATCAAGTTTTCATGTGGTGTTTTTAATGTGCTTTAAGACAAGCCAAGTGTAAATTCATAAGTCAACAGCATTGCTGAGTATTTTCTCCTTAAAACTGCAGTGAACCAAAGACAGTCTCAAAAACAGTCTTTGAAATCGCTGGTGTTTCTGACGTCACAAACTACCTTGTAACCAATCAGATCAACGTGTGATCGTCAACCAGTGGATCTCTGAGCTGAGTGAGTGGAGGCAGGGCTCATTTGCATATTCATAGAACCGCGCATACTAAATGTGGCAAGGGTGTCGAGTTACATTCAAGATATTTTAAGACGAAGACATTTTTTTCAAGGTAAAACGTTTAAATATGTCATTTTGGTGATCAAAGATGAGTTTTAAGGCATACAATTATTGACTACAGGGGTACTTTAATTTTAAAAGGATATAAAGAAAAAAAGAAATAACAAAGTGGAAAGCACGATTTGCACGTGTGTCACTTTCAGAGTGGGTTCGTTCATTTCATCCATTGTTTTAGGTTTTTCTGTGTTGTTGGGCATTGAGCCTGAACTCGTTTTTGGCCCAGCTAACCTCTGATCTTCCTCTGGTTCCTCTCAGGCTTCAGCCGGGCAGCGCTGCCCTTCGGTCTGGTGCGGAGAGAGCTGTCCTGCGAGGGATACCCCATCGACCTCCGCTGCCCAGGAAGTGATGTCATCATGATCGAGACCGCCAACTACGGCCGCACCGACAACAAGATATGCGACGCCGACACGTTCCAGATGGAAAACACTAATTGCTACCTCCCGGATGCCTATAAAATCGTATCTCAAAGGTAAAGTGTGTGTGCCGAGTGTTGCCTGTAGTCCAAATGTGGATTTTGTTTCCTCCTTTCCTATTGGGTTGTAGATGGTGAAGTCTTGTTTCTGTTAGTGCGCCGGTACAGAAAAGCTCTACACTCTTAAACACTACGAAAAAAGATTTTGTCTCAAAGTTGTGTATAAAACTAGATTATTGAAGTATGTTTTACAATACTTTGAAATGCCATGTTTAATTCAATGTGTTATTCGCTGTTTATTTTAAATTATTTGTGGAATTTACTAGCAATTTCTGAGTGAAAAATGTAAATCCTACATAAAATGTTATTAACTGAAGTTTTAGCACACAAACTCTAGTTCAAGTTCGTTTGTTTTGGCTGACTGTTCTGCTCAGTTCGTCCTGATCAGAAGTTTTTAGACTATATTTAGACCTGTCGCCATTGATTTATCATCTGATCATGGGTGTTCATTCTACTCGCAATTATTTGAGAACCACATCCCATCCAAATATAGGACATTTAAGAGCTCAAAGAAATGCCATCAAATGTGCGATTTCTTGTTTCCCTTTCCAGTACGATAGAGAGAATAAAGAATATAAAGACACTGTTTTAAATTAGACAAAGACAGTCAAAGGTCTGCCTTCATATTGTATATTTTATTATATTATATTATATTATATTTCAATTATTTATTATAAATATATATTATAATTTTTCATATGTGCCTATTTTTTTATTTTCTATTATTATATTAAATATCATACGATTCCATGTAAACAAATAAATAACATATAAGGCTAACACTGTCAGTGACATGAAACAAAACAGAATTAAATCGTTAATCACAACTGTTTGTAAGACAGTCGTCAGCATGAAATGCATGATTGTGACCAGCCTAACCATATAACAGTAAGATTAAAACGGTATATTCTAAGTGCGTTTTCCGCCACTTTGACATTTACACCCCCCCCCCCAAACTCAAAATAACTATAGTGCGTAAATGTTTCTGTGACTGAACAAAGCATGTGAATAAGGTCATTCAAATTATTATTGGTTGTTTGTTGCCAAACAGTTTGCTGTTATATTCTACACACACTATAGCTTTGGCACTGCAATGCGGGATTCACTCTGCCGTGGAGAGATCAGGGTTTAGAGAGAGAATAACAAGAAACACACCATAATGTTTTGTTTTTGAGGCTGAAAATGCAGCGTCCACCAAGTTAAAATCAGCATGACACAGAAGGTGCCGTATATCCGAGTGAATGGAACCAGAACAAATGTCATCAGAGAAGAGATGCTGCAAGAGGAAGTTATTCTGATTCAAGATTACGAGGAACATGAATTTAAGAGAATGTGCATGGATCATTTTTGAGTGAACTGTCCCTTTAAATGTGACATATTATGCCCCTTTTCACAAGATGTAATATAAATCTCTGGTGTCCCCAGAATGTGTCTGGGAAATTTCAGCTCAAAATCACCAAATTTGCCCCTTTTTGGGTGTGAGCAAAAACGCACCGTTTTTGTGTGTGTCTCTTTAAATGCAAATGAGCTGCTGCTCCGGCTACGTTCAGAAGAGGGCGGAGCCTTTACACAAGCTCCAGAAACTCCAACAATAACAAAACATGCAAATAATCTCACTCATCCAGAATCTCAGATATAACCCGTTTGAGTGCAGCCTTCAGAGATGTCCTCTTTAATGGCATGTTGTTCTGCTGGTTAACTCTGCTGGTGCCTGAATTAGTGAGATTACCAGGGTCAAGGTTTAACCTCTGACAATGGCGGTTTCATATGGACATGTGCTCCTCTCAGTTGATTGGTTGATGCGATCTCACCTTTACCTATGAACGGCATCACAGAGAAGGATATCGGTGAGTTGTATTCAGTGCTGGGGGATTTGAAAGTCCTTGAGGGTTTTCTTCTTTTCTGTTTTATATTCCCTGGCAGAATAGCTTGCAGTCGGCTCTGAGATAGAGTTAATGAAATGTCTTGTTTCCTTAACAATTTTTTCCCCGGTTTGCCCAAGGCCGAGCTGTGTGTGCTGGTTAACATCTAGGATGTGTAGTAATGTCGAGTTGTAGAACGTGACGCAAGGAAGGTGCAATTAACAAAAGTAATATAAGATGTCTTTATGCCGAGGCCAGTGTTTGTGAGCTTAATGGACACATAACGAATATAAGGGCTTGGAAAAGGTCATGTAGGGTCAAAGGTGTCTAACTATTGAGGCAGTTCAAAAACACTTCAGTATTTTGGTGAATTCATATGAATTTGTGCCATTTTGTATAATTTTGTGCGATCTGTTTACGCCACACAGCTGGTTAGGTTAAGGGGAGAACATTCCTGCTTATTTTATACAAATCTCATTATGCAAATTTATATGAAAAAGCCAACTCATAAAATAAATATGTTTTCACATGGGATCGGGTTGGTTGTGTTTGATTTCTGGTACGTCTCTTCAAACTTGATTTAAATATTTATTTACTCCATTTGTTAGAGAAGCATGTTGTGCCAATATTGGTCTTTTTATGTTTATTTTGGCAAATTTTAGCAGAATATTGAAGGAATATTGCGCCCTGTCCAAACTCTCTGGACTGTGCATTGATTACCACTAATTCAAATTGAATCTTTCTATATCAAACTAAACAGAATGACAGAAAACTGACTTAATTCATCACCACAAATAGCCATGAAGTTAAGCACTCAAATCAGAAGTAATCAATATATCTATATGCTAATGTTACATCCTCTTTTAATCCGAATGATAGCATAATATACCCTAGTAAACTAACAGTGAGCATGGTGAAGGTTTCAGTCCAGTAATTCCTCTCATTAATGCTTGTTTCGCAGGTGTAACAATCGGACTCAGTGTGTGGTCGTCACTGGCTCGGATGTGTTCCCTGATCCATGTCCCGGGACGTACAAGTATCTTGAGGTCCAGTATGAATGTGTGCCATACAGTAAGTTATCTTCATGCAAATCCTCTGAAATGCTGCACGTGACACCAAAGTTGATCTCGTTTATTTTACTGTAAATTGTTTGCAAAGTAATGCTAGACCAGTAAAATGCTGAAATGTGACATTATGGAATTTGGTGTGACGTTTAAGAAGTTTTTGTAAAGATTTTTACACTAAATGTTTTGATGGTGAACTACAGTAGTTATGGCACCCCACACATAATACAGTTCTTCAGGTAGATGTACTTACTATCAGGTTGAGTGCAGTTCTGTGTCGTATCCTAACATCATTGCTCTGTTTCACATCACAGTGAGCTGCCTACATAGGAAGCCTCATGAGTGATGTCCAGCGCTCCTCATTCATGGGCAGTTGCTCTATTAACAGTCACAACTGCATGATCACATGATCACCTCATAATCAGAACAGAAATACAAAGCACAAACCAATATAATGTGAGAAACTGCATTTCTGTACTGTTGGGAATGCAGATGAATACACTATATGTAGTCTTTATAAATGGCGTTTTCCTAGATCTTGGATAACTTTTTGGGATTGCCTTATTCGTGAAAGAAACGTGCATTTGTGCCTCATATTTGGACCAAAATTTGGCATGTTATGAGCGCAACTATAGCTTTGTTTCCATCCACCTATTTTTATGCACATTTTGGGATATTGCATAAAAACGCTGGATGGTTATGCAAAAATACAAAAAAAAAAAAATGCTCATAAAAACATATATGCTCACTTGAGACGGATTAATTTTTTTATCTGATAATATATGCACATAAACTACGATGAAGACGTGTTTATCGAGTAAATACCCTCGATATCCCCTGACTTTGCCTCATCATAGGCTGTGATTGGATAACTGGAGTAACCAGCGGACCAATGGCGTTGCAGCATCTCAAATGTTGGTTTGATGTTTCTGAAACGCCGTAGTCGAAGTGTGTCATCAGAATGATTTGGTCTAATTCCCTCCAGAAGCGTCTCACACGAGTGTGTTCCCGAACACCAGCATCCGAACGCTAGAGAACATGACAGCGTTAACTGTGTTTCGTCTGACGCTTTGAGACACACTCATTTATGATGGAGGAAACAGCCAGATTGCAGAAACTTACAGTTTATTACTGAGATTTTACACCAATTTCCCAGGAAGTCACGGTTTTGTTCTCTTGAACACATGGGATGGAAACGATGCTTTATTTGCAAATGTTTTATGCCATATTCCAATTTTTGCGCATAAGATAAATTAACAACTTTGGATGGAAACACAGCTGTGTATGTATGTACACTAGGAAGCTCATTAGGATTTGGAACAGAGCCGATGTCTGTTTCAGCGTTTAGCTTCGTGGTTAAATGGAAACGTGTTTACTCTGTGTTTAATATCTTCAGCTGACCTTTTGGATCTCTAGTTCTCCGTCCACATCTGCAGCTGTTAGCCCTGATGAGGAACAATAACACAACTCTCTTCTGTCATCTCTTCTACAGATGCTTTGTTTCTTATGTTTGTCTCTCTATTGAAAGCCTTTATGTTTTCAGATGGTTGTTTCAGGACCATCTCCATGTCACAAAGAACATGTCTGAACATGTTTTAAGGGCTTAATTTTACTTTTATTCATTGAGGATGCATTAAATTGATCGAAAGTGACAGTAAATACATTTATAATGTTAATAAATGCTGTTATTTGAACTTTCTATAAATCAAAGTATCCTGAACTGCTCAACTGTTTTCAACACTGATAATAATCATAAATGTTTCTTGAGCATCAAATCATCATATTAGAATGATTTGTGAAGGATCATGTGACACTGAAGACTGGAGTAATGATGCTGAAAATTCAGCTTTGATCACAGGAATAAATTACAGTTTACTATATATTCACATAGAAAAGATATTTGACAAAATCAGTCAAAACATTTGACAAAAATATCAAATGAATGCAGCCTTGGTGAACATGATACTTCTTTCAAAAGCATAAAAATGTTTACTGGCCCCAAACATTATTTCACTTTACTGGCCAAAGGAATATATATTTTTATTGATACCTTTAAAACCAAGCAGACGACTGCTGGCAATCCAACCTCTTTCTTTTTCACAATTCTGTGACACTTTTTTTGTAATTCACTTAAATTGTCCAAAAAATAATTTTAATTCATATTCATATTGAATTATTATATGCTGATGTATATTAATATATCTTGCATGTTACATTCTGACTTTCCTATAAATATATTATTATTTGTCTTTGTGCCAATGTATGATTCATGTCAAAACAATAATGAAGTTGTTCAGTTGTAATATCTAATCATAGATAAACTTCTAATTTTACATCTTTTTTAATGTTTGGAAGAAAAGATTGTGTGTTTTTCTTCTCTTTATCTTTCAGTTTTTCTTTCTCCTGCTCTCTAACCACTCTAATAGCTTCTCTCTTTGTGTTTAGGTGTCCTCTGATAGCAACATGATTAATTACACCTTATTCTCAGTTACACAGGTGTAGCACCAAAAACGTTTTTCCCCTGAACAGTTTTATTTCTGCATGTGCAGTATACATTTTCCCATTGGATGGTCTCTTCTTTGACGTAAATGTATTGGCCTGTATATGTAAATGTATGTTTTTTTTGGGGGGTGGGGCTCTAATCTTTTCTCTCCCTTGACGCTCTTTCCATTCTCTTGTTTTTCCACGGCTCAAAATAGAAGTGGAGCAAAAAGGTAAATGACTGCTCTGGCTCTCAGTCCTCAGCTCCTTGTTTTGTGTTGTATGGTTTCGAACCCTCCACACTGCTCCCCCACCCCCACCCCATCGCCTACATGATATCAAGATGGACAAGATCTATCTAACCCAAGCCCAGAAAATGTTTGGTCGGAGGTTAAAATGCAATCAACATTTACTGACATAGATATCCCCTGTGGTCTAGACTATATAGTATCATGTGTGTTTTTTAGACTATAAAATACTACCCCAGTTTAATGTGTGGAGCCAACTATAGGTAAGCTGTGAGTAGCCGCGTTTCCATTACAGATTTGCGCAAAACTTTTGTGATATTTTCTAAATGTCGATAAAAAATGATTGCGAAATGATGCCGTTGCCATTAAACAATTTTATTTTTGCCTCTCGTGATAAGTCATTTAAAAAATCATGGCGACGGATGTTGGTGGGTTTACGTATATGCCAGCAACTATACACTGTTTTTAATTGAAGGAGACGTAGGCGTGTATCCAAGCATTGATGGCAAGGAAAGCCCCAAATATGTGTGAGCTTGAGGATATGAGGAGTTTCCGGTGTTTCTCCCTCATATCTGCTTCAAGCTCTTGATATAAATTGTGGCATTTCTTTGTTGTTTAGAATCCAGTACTCCCATGATTCTTTTGTCTTTTATGAGTTTAATAAAGAACTGTCTTGTCTTCTGTCCAAACATACAGCATCATCTTTAAAGAATGATCGACTAACACCAGGTGACCTGTAAATGCGAAAATGCAAAATGCAAAATATTCCTTTTTCGAATTTCCTGAAAAACCACCTCATGCGAGCGTAAGGAGTTTTTGTGAAATCAATGTGTTTCCATTGGGAACATATTTTAAATTTTCAATTTCAATTTGTGCAATTTGAAGGGTAATGGAAATGTGGCTACTGTTGATTCCCTGCAAAGTGTAAACACTTCTGGGCCATCAACACATCTCTCTCCGTGTTTGAGTGTCCCGACCAACCCAACATTGACTCGACCAGTGGTGAGATTGTGGTGGGACTGTTTTGTTTTTAGGACAGGGAATACCAGTTTTGAAAACCTGTTTGGAAACACATTTTTGCCAGTCTAGTCAGTGCCACTAGAAGCACAACACACGAGATACACTTTCTGACATTTCATGTACAGTGAACTCTGGCTTAATGTTATTTGGCTTTTTCCTACAATGGCACCTCTGGCCACATGATATTGCTGGGAGAGAGAGGCCAATTATCTGTAGCCATCTGCATGTGATATGCTGTTCACCACAGACTTTACATTTCTAACTGGTTCAACCCCCAGAGACGGGTGCGTTTGACCTATTCGTTCCTCAGTGACGAGACACTTCCCGTTTGGCTGTCACTCTATCTGTCCTGAACAGCATTGTCATCCTGTCCCCTTGACCTTTGTGTCCTTTCCTCTCGCCTCTCATGTGTTGTCGGTTCTTTCCTCAGACATAATCCTCCATGTATGTGTGCTTACTTTCGAAGGTATGTCTTTTGCGACAAATACGACAATCCCGCCCCCATACTGTTGACGTAAAAGAACCATGGCTATATTCCAGAATGAATTGTGTCTGTCCATTAGCACTGTTTCTCTCATCTTTTTCATTTACAGGACTTTTTTCCCCTTATGTCTGCTCCTCTCAGTTAAACTTGTTTGCGAACAATCTCAAGAAGCAAGGCCATCTCAAACAGTTGCTCTCACTTAACCTCTCGCTTTCTTTCGATTATGCACACAACACCAGATACGACACTCCTAAAAATGATATTGTGGTACATTAGCCTTAGAAACCCTTACACATACACTGGAGCCAAAGAATGCATAGAAGATCATTGCTGGTTTTCATTTTCTAACTCTAGCTCTTGCCTCTTGACCTTTTCCCCCAGTTTTTATTTGCCCTGGGACTCTGAAAGCAGTAGGAGATCCGACCTTTGTGTTTGAGGCTGAACAGCAGTCTGGAGCTTGGTGTAAAGACCCTCTGCAGGCGGGGGACAAGATCTACTTCATGCCCTGGACGCCGTACCGCACCGACACTCTCATAGAGTACGCCTCGCTCGACGACTTGAGGAGTGGCCGACAGACAACTACCTACAAGCTCCCGCACCGCGTGGACGGGACAGGCTTTGTGGCCTATGATGGGGCCATCTTCTTCAACAAGGAGCGTACCCGAAACATCGTCAAGTTTGACTTGCGCACGCGGATAAAGAGCGGGGAGGCCATAGTCGCCAACGCCAACTACCACGACACCTCACCGTATCGCTGGGGTGGGAAAACGGACATCGACTTGGCGGTTGATGAACGGGGACTGTGGGTTATCTATGCCACCGAACAGAATAATGGACGTATCGTTCTCAGCCAACTCAATCCCTATACTCTACGCTTTGAGGCCACATGGGAGACCGCCTACGACAAACGATCGGCCTCCAACGCCTTCATGGTGTGTGGCGTTCTGCACGTTGTGCGATCCACCTATGAGGAGAATGAAAGTGAGGCCAGTAAGAGCCAAATGGACTATGTGTACAACACCAAACTGGGGCAAGGGGAGTATATCAATATCCTCTTTCCTAACCAGTATCAGTACATCGCAGCTGTGGATTACAACCCCAGGGATAACCAGCTATACGTGTGGAATAATTTTTACATCCTGCGATACGATCTGGAGTTTGGGCCCCCCGATCCAGGAGAAGGTAAGACACATTATTGTCTCTGTTTGGTTTTGTGTAGCGGTTGAATTTGTGTCTGCAGAGCATCGGCTTGCTACGGATGATTTACTTTTAATTTTGAGTACTGTAGTGAGACGAGTGTGTGATGGAGGAGAGACCCCTGGAGAGAGTCTTCTAGGCCAAAATTGCTCAAGTGCAGTGGATTATTTAATCATTGTCATGTGTGATAGTCACAGTGGCTGCTTGTAAAGGCCAATTATCATAGTGAGGCAAGCAGCGTTCAATGACTTGACTCAAGAGTGGCTGATGAGACTTTGCAGGCCTATTACCTCACCCATAAACTCCTGTGAATTGAAGGGGGAAATTCACAATTGCCCTGTTTTGCAAAAGTGCGTCATATCTGAGAAGGCTAGTGATTGACCCTACTAAGTTGAAAATTGTCTCAACTTGTTCCCATAGAACATTGATTATTTTCCTAGAGAATATGATTTGCAATTCATTTAGACAGTCTCAATATCATTTGGTGTGTGGTAAAGGAAAATATGTAGCTTATTCATGAAAATATGCTTTTATCATTGACTAGATGTGTTGGAAGCGGGACTTTTATTTTGCCGGCTTCTATTCTCCATCTTCATTAGTTATGGTCTCTGTTTAACAGTTTTGTCTGATATGTAAATAGATAGAACTGTTAAACAAAGAATGTAAACCGTCTACGAAAAAGTATTATAGCATTTGCTTTTATATTGTTAGTAACAGAAAGGCAAACACTAATAATACTTCAGCAAATATGCATATTTAACCAGATCTTTGAATATTTAATAAACTTTTAATTTCACAAACCTTGCAGACTTAGTCGAATCCAGCTGTCAGATATTCTGAAGTGTGCATTTGTAGCCTGCATGATCGGTCGGTCAGTGTGAACTGAGTACGGACAGGAGAGTTCAGCTTCACTGGAGACACATGATCTACAAACTTTATGACTATATTTAGTTGCCCACACTGTCATAATCATGTCATTTTCATTTTGCTGTAGGAAAAATTATCGTTACCTTGTAAATATTTATTTGAAAAAATATGATGCGCACAAATTTAATCAGATTACCACATTTTATTCATATTTTTAGAGATTTATTTTTGACAGGAAAGTGCAAGATTATAATGTGTCTGTAGCACATCAGTTCTAAGTGATATGTAAAGACTCTGGCTCTATGTGTGTGTGAGAGAAACACAGAGCGCTCTCAGCTAAGTGACGGGGATTCGGTTGCCTTCCCACTACAGTTTACGGTGCATCACATACGCTGCACATCCATTGAGATGAATTGCAATAGTGTGCTTTAAAGACGGAGAGCAAAACTCTCAAGAGCTCAGAGTGTTCAAGACGGGTGAAGGCGAGAGAAAAATTACTTGTCAAACTTATACTTAGCCTCTAACTAGAACACTGACGTGTGAAATCTTACAATTTTGCCTAGCATGATTTTTTTTTACTCTCAATGTATAGGGTTGTTGAAGGATTAGTTCACTTAAGAATTAAAATTTCCTGATAATTTACTCACACCCACGTCATCCAATATATTCATGTCTTTCTTTCTTCAGTCGAAAAGAATTTAAGGTTTTTGAGGAAAACATTCCAGGATTTTTCTCCATATAGTGACTTCAGTGGGGTCCAACGGGTCGAAGGTCCAAATGTGAGTTTCAGGGCAGCTTCAAAGTCTCGACACGATCCCAGACGAGGAATAAGAGTCTTATCTAGACAAACCATCCGCCATTTTATAAATAACTAGTGATCGACCGATATATCGGTCGGCCGATAAATCGGGCCGATATTTGCGGGTTTGACGTGTATCGGCATCGGCCGATACGCGGCTGCTGCGTTCGCCGATAGTTTTTTCCGGCATTATTTACAGACAGGCGTCGCAGGCAGCTCTGTGTTGTTCACGCGCAGCCCATGCACTGCCCCTCCCACACTAGCAGAGTGCTGGAAGCCTCTTCAAGACGGCAAGTTTTAAACTTTCAAAGCATGTTTTAACTGTTTGACTTAGCTGAAATATTGCCATACACTTTAAAAGTGGAAACACGTTGCTCTATATGTGCGTGCAACTAAGCAAGTTTGTGGGTCCAAATGGAAAACGCGAATGCCTCATCTATAAAACTGCTTGTCATTGTATTTAAGGAGCTGCAAATAGCTAAGTTTGAGGCTATCCATATGCATATGGCAGCTGTTACGAACACTGGTCATAAGATTAAATAATGCCGACGTTGTTTCGTGATATTTGTGGGAGTTTTATTCAGCGACCACCTGGCTGAGGTTTGGACGTGTGCTCATAAAAGAAGCGACGCGGTTGCGACACGCATGCGATGCAGCGCGCTCGTTTGTCCAGGCGCTTCTATGCCGTGGTGAGATGAAAACAAATACATTTTTTAGGGCCTGTTCACATCGCATCTTTTGCGCGCTCAAGTTCGTTATTTCAAATGTAGGCGCGCGGTATGCGCGCTCATAATGGAAGCGACGCGCTTGTTTTTTCCAAGTGCGTCCGCGCCGCATCGAGATGACAACATCTCAACTTTTCAGAATGCCGCATCCGTGGTGGAATAATACGACAGCATCGAAAACTCGGCCGAACAGCTGATCATAGCTGGACAGGGCGGGTTTTTATTTCTCATCTCCATAAATATATGTAGTCGTAAAGGGCAGGAAATAAATGAATCCTTCCTCCATGTCATCATGGAGAGCGCAGTTCATGGCTGCATAGCAAAGACAGACGTTTATTATGCTGCTTGCTTGTTGCTACTGTGTGCAATAGTGAAATTATTTTATTCATGCTTAAATATTTATTTTCAGAATTTACTTAAAGAATTTGAATTATGCTTAAATATTTATTTTCAGTAATTTTAGCACTGAACTTTTTTTTACTTGTTCTACCTCACATGTTTTTAATATTTGTCAAATATTGTTGTTTTTTTTTAAGTTCAATAAATGCTCCTTTTTTAAATTGAGACTTGTAACGTTTGTTATCATCATTGTGTCATTTTTATGATTTAAATTGAGTGAGCAAAAGCAGTATCGGCTCCAAATATCGGCCCAAGAAAATCGGCAGCCCGTATCGGTCATCGGCTAAGGCTGATGAAAAAAAATCGGTATCGGCATCGGCACTAAAAAATCCATATCGGTCGATCCCTATAAAAAACATAAACATTTATATACTTATATACTTTATATACACAAATGCTGGTCTTACACTAGCTGTGATGCGCCACACATTACGTAGCTAATCACATTGAAAGGTCGTTGTAAATCTTATTAATCAAAGTTAGATTTTAAATCAAGTGATTCTTGTTCACTTTGGACCTGTCATGATTTAATGTAATGTTCATTTAATGTTCTTTTATTCAGCCAGTTTTGAACAAATCAGGTGAATGATTCAATGACTCACTAACATTGACATGATTTGCAGTTTTATTATTTTATAATGTTCAATGAGGTTCATTCGTGCCTTCTCCGAGCTGCATTAAACGGTCTCTCTACACCTAAATTCCACTTCAAATGCAGCTTCTGATCACCTCTGCAGTGCAAAGACAGCTTTTAGTGAAACTGATTTAATTTGATTGGTAACAACCCTAAAGTGTCTTGTTATTCTAATTGAATCGGAAAGATGGTCTATAGAGCTGGTAAGTCCCGCCCCTTCCGTAAAACCCCACTGGACCTCAAAGTTGAAAAACCGTCAATGCAAGTGAATGGGAGAAAATAATTATTTTCTGGTCCCGTTTGAATTGTGCCATGAATGTGAACATATGTTGTCTGTGAATTTTTTTATATAACTTTTCATGTTACGAGTTTGACAGTATATGGTATGATTCTTCGGCTAGCAGTTGTGGAAAAGACATAACGAGAAAGACTACATGTCGCCTATGTGACGTCACCCCATAAAGTTGACTTACCCGTGGTTTTCGCCAACCTCAACGATTTTGTCCTCTCCCTGAAAGAAGGCGGTGAAGTGCACCAAAGACACAGCCATGTTTAGCGGGATCCGTGAGCTAGTGTCCGTGTGCTAGTGGTGTTGACGTTTCAAACGCGTCGAAAGCAGCGAGGAGTTGTAGTCCACAAAGTGCTCACACACAAAGTCTACCCGTATCAAACTTCTACCCGCTAAATTGTAGGATTCTTTACACGAAAAGTTATATAAAAAATTCACAGACAACATATGTTCACATTCATGGCACAATTCAAACGGGACCAGAAAATAATTATTTTCTCCCATTCACTTGCATTGACGTTTTTCAACCTAGAGGTCCAGGGGGATTAGCGGAAGGGGCGGGACTTATCAGCTCTATACATTCAATAAAGTTGAAGTTGAAAAACAGCCATTATAAGTAAAAAATGTCCTTGGAAATCATTTTAAAGGGTCAAAAATGCTTTCTTAAAGGGATGTTTCACCACTGGAAAGATGAATGTGTATTTAAATTGGGTCATTTATGTAGTAGAAATATTGAAATTATTTTAGAAGTTGGAGCCTTCTAGACTGAGAAAAGCCAGAAAATATATTTTTGGCTCATGTGGATGAAAGACAACAACTCCCAGAATGCACTTGCTTCGCTGCCCTACGAGGACACTCCCAAGCTTACAGAGGGCAGTATCGGAAGAAATGATACAACTAGGCTACTAGTTGAGTCGAAACTGAAAAGACGGCGTTTTATCGTGAGATCCCCCTATGGGCGGGTTGAAGACATGCGGAACGAGCTCCTCCTACTGGCTGTAGTCTCTCGCCTCTGGACACAAAAGTCTCGGATGATGCAAAATTACGATTTTTGCGTCATCAGAGTTTTTTTTTCCAGAAACACAATACAGAAATCTCTTGTCTCGGGGGCACATGAGGGAGGGAAGCACGAACATTCGAAAACACTACCGGGTTTCTACTGATACAAAGCTTAAAGGGGTCATGGACTGGATAATTTTATTATTTTATAATTTTTCCTGGGGTGAAAGTTTCCCTTATAATGTTAGTATGATTTTAACATCAACAATTTTCATAATTTAGAAATAAAAGGCATTTTTCCTAGCCTGATTTTAGCCTCTGATTTGAACGCTCTTTTTTAAGGGATGTGTCTTCTTCAGAGACTTCAGTGTAAATGCCCACTGCTGTGATTGGCTGTGAGACTTCAGTGTAAACGCCCACTGCTGTGATTGGCTGTGAGACTTCAGTGTAAACGCCCACTGCTGTGATTGGCTGTGAGACTTCAGTGTGAACGCCCACTGCTGTGATTGGCTGTGAGACTTCAGTGTAAACGCCCACTGCTGTGATTGGCTGTGAGACTTCAGTGTAAACGCCCACTGCTGTGATTGGCTGTGAGACTTCAGTGTGAACGCCCACTGCTGTTATTGGCTGTGAGACTTCAGTGTGAACGCCCACTGCTGTGATTGGCTGTGAGACTTCAGTGTAAACGCCCACTGCTGTGATTGGCTGTGAGACTTCAGTGTAAACGCCCACTGCTGTGATTGGCTGTGAGACTTCAGTGTGAACGCCCACTGCTGTTATTGGCTGTGAGACTTCAGTGTAAACGCCCACTGCTGTGATTGGCTGTGAGACTTCAGTGTAAACGCCCACTGCTGTGATTGGCTGTGAGACTTCAGTGTGAACGCCCACTGCTGTGATTGGCTGTGAAACTTCAGTGTTAACGCCCGCTGCTGTGATTGGCTGACATGTTTGCATATGAAATAGCTAGTATTACATGTGGAACTCTCTCTAAAACTTTTACTAAGTTTTTACTATTACAGCTATCGAGATTAAGGAATCGTGAAAAGTATTGATCATAATGATCTATTCCCACCACATGAAAGGTTGCAGTGATGAGCATTGAGCAGAGGACAGACAGTCTGTTGATCGCGTATGAAATTACACCTCTGGCTTTCACCAAATAACAATGCAAACACGATGTAAATACAGTTGTATTTGGCAAGTGTCCAGATAAACACTGTTTGATTGACAGCTTGGGCAATTGGAAAGGAAGCGTTCTTTGACCGCTTTCTTTATATAATTTAATCACATTTTAAATAAGATTATTTTCATCCTACTAAGAGAAACAACGTGAAATTGATTATTTAGTCACTGGCTTGATTTACTGATGCATAAACATTATTGAACGATATTTTGAGAGATAGCCTAATCTGTCTGAACTTGAATAATTACACCAGAAATCACTGATCACAGATCAGGCATTAGAATAAACATGACTACTTACATGTTTGTGGCGTTGCTGGCAGATCCATATCGAAAAAGTCTGTTTGTAAAGCTTGCGCCGAAATTTACCAAAAAACCCACAGTGAAATACACCGAATACAAACAAATAATGCACTGCTGAGACATTCACATTGTTGGGAAAAACCCCACTATCCTAGCATTAGGATCGTTAGGAAGGTAACGGTATTGATCCTGTATCGATCTTTTCTCGTTCTCATGTCCCTGTTCACTAATGCTCCAGTGGGCGGGGCCAAAGCTGCCCTGTGACGTCACAAGTCTCCACTTCTCAGATCCTGTCGTTTGCTGGCCTTGGTTTCAATAAAAGCAGTTTTTGGATTAACAAGAAAGTTTTGAGTTTTGAAACTTACAGGGTATTTTTATAGTATAACGAACTCTTAACTGTCAAAGGATCAAGGAACATTTGAATTCTCATTTTATGACCCCTTTAATGCTAATCGGTGAAGTATCCCTTTAATGGAAATGTTATTTCTGCCACCACTGTGGTTATAAAACCCGAGCTTAAACTACAACATCTGCTCTGTTGATGAAAAATGATTAGAAAATCCTATTCACAGTAGCAGCTTTACACCAGTGAGCTTGTGCTGAACATACACAAAACACTTTTTATTGCCTTCAAACCTTTAATTTAATGTTAGACATGTAGTTCTTCACCACATTAAAGCTCAACATTGAGCTATTAGTTTTTATTTCAGCTCTCAGTATCGATTGCAACAAAATATTTGTCTTAGAAAATGTATGTAGTGTCTCCTAGCGAGAACGGAATAAAATGAGTCGCTTGCATTAATATTCACTGTGAATGTGATAAAACCCCACGGCAATACCTGCCGGAAATGCATCTGTAGAGTTTCCACCATCCAGAACTGATGACGCGCGATGCATCTAAGGCAGCGATTAAATCTCATTACCAGACTTTATGAGCTATGTATTACGCCTCAACCGTGAGTTGGGTAATTACATGTTAGCTCAATTTCCAGCCTTTAAAAGAGGAGCAGGGACACTGTTGTGCTCTTAAACCGCTGTAACAACACCCTGAAACGCTACTGCAAGCCGAGGAACTGTGCTAAACGTGTGCTGTTGTAATCCTCCTTTACAGTTCTTGTAATTCCATTAGGATGCAGACCGAAATAAAACGCATCTGATTTATAAGGGGAATTGGTGTGCATTGAAAAGCTTATTGGAGTGTTTACCAAGCTTGCTCATATATATAGACTCTAGAGCGAATAGATTTCTGTTTCTTTTCCATAGATAGATAAAAAGAAAGAAAAAATCTTTTCATTTCACACAAATTAGTAAAATGATCTCTTAAAATGATCTATATCAGTGTTTCTATAGTTTTTCTAAGGTGTCTTAAATATGCATCTGCATCTGTTCACACGAAATTTGTTGGGTTAAATGAAGAACAATTGGACCTTAGTTTAACTAATTTGACATTAGGCTGTAACTTTTAATCTTCTGTGTCTTTATATCATTATATCAATGTACTAGATCTGTGACTCCTGTGCATTTATGATTAGTTTCGAGGGGGAATATGATGTTTTGGCTTGAATCTACCTCCAGCCCATGACTTTGGACATTGTAGTAAAACACACATTCATAAACACATTTTTTAAGTCATCTTCACTTTTTAATGATACAATAATAATACAACAGAGATTTAAAATAAGTACAGGTGAAATAATCCAAATACTCATCATGTTTTGGTTTGGAGTTTTGTTTAAAGTCCCCATGAAATCAAAATTGACCCTATTTACTTTGTTAGCGCATATTACTAGTCTTGTGGTGAACAATTAATCCGTGCAAGAAAATATTTAAAAAAAAAATTTTTTAATCTTTAATCAAAATCTGAAAATGCCCCTCCCCTCTGCATTGGAGGACCTTCTCTGATGACGTAGGTTTGAGGAATTGGTTTGGGCAACGCTTAACCACTCCCCTCAAACCGTTAGTCTGTTATGAGCAGAGATGGAGAGGAGGAGCGCTAGAGTAAAACCCTGCCCTCTGTTAGAGTGGGTTAGAGTCCTAACTCAGTCAGTCAGAATATTTCAATTTTACCCTATTAAAAGGATATTATTAATTTTTTTACAGATGTTACTGTTTTTGTAAATTAAAATAAATTTACATCGCATGCCATCTCAAGCTACTGTCAGATGTGCATTTCCAAGAGACAAAGCATATAATATTATTCATTAATATTATTATTATTTTTAAAATGTTAGTCTGGAGCCGTGTTACATTGTAATTTGATGCTAAATTCGAGCATTACTTCATTAACTGTTAGCATAAACCAAAAAATACTCATACCTCAAAGCATTATAAAGAAAAGAGAGCGAGTCAAAGGGAACCAAATTAATTTTCTGATTGATGGCTCTTTCTTCAAAGTGAAGCTACTAAGAACCAGTAATAAAATGCATACCTAACTCCTGACACAACTTCTCATTTGGACACTTTAAAGCCATTGTCAGGGATGCATTTTTTGAGTGATTATTGAGTCTTTGTTCAACAAGGTAAAAAGACGGATCAGAGGAAGCAATTATTGTAGTCAGGTCCGAATCTTCAAGATTGTGTAACCCTGTAGGCATTTTTGAGGAAAAGTTGTTATACCACATTTTTAGAAAGTTCAATGTCTCCTGAATAAGGATCCACCGTATAACATTGAAATAAGGGTCCCATTTTCTTGTAATTGTTATCGAAACAATAGGTGCATTATTCACAGACGAAAAACTACAGGTGGATAGGGTAAAATTTTTAAGTTAAAGATATCACCATAAAACCTTTCCAGTTTTTCACTTACATAGAGACAGACATTTTTTGTATTACAAGTTTTCTGAAATGTCATGTTTACATATGCAAATGAGGCATACTAGTATATATATATATACCAGTACGCGGTTCTCCCTTTCGGGCTAGCCCTGTCTCCTCGCGTCTTCACAAAGGTTGTCGAGGCAGCCCTTGTTCCTCTTCAGGATCTGGCTGATCCTAGCTCACTCTCGAGACAAGGTTTGCGAACACAGGGACCTAGTGCTCCGGCACCTAGCTTGTCTGGGCCTTCGGGTCAACTGGGAGAAGAGCAAACTCTGCTCCGTGCAGAAGATCTCTTTTCTCGGTATGGAAATCGACTCGGTCGCCATGTGCGCGCAGCTTATGAGCGAGCGCGCGCAGTCACTGCTGACTTGCCTTCGTCAGTTCGAGGGCAAGAGTGCGGTTTCACTGAAACTATTTCAGAGGCTCCTGGGGCATATGGCATCCGCAGCCACAGTAACGCCGCTCGGTTTGCTTCATATGAGACCGCTTCAGCTTTGGCTTCGTGATCAAGTCCCGAGGTGGGCATGGCACGCTCAGAGTCGCAGTGTCTTCGACCTGCCGTCAGACCTTCACCCCGTGGACGAACCTCAGTTTTCTATGGGCTGGAGTGCCCATAGAACGAGTTTCCTGGCATGTTGTTGTATTAACAGATGCCTCCACAATGGGCTGGGGTGCCATGTGCAATGGACATGCTGCCGCGGGCTCTTGGACAAGACCCCAGCGCCTTTGGCATGTCAATTGCCTCGAGTTGCTGGCTGTACGTCTCGCCCTGCACCGCTTCTGTGCATTGCTCAGGGGTCGTCACGTACTAGTCCGATCAGACAATACCACAACAGTAGCGTACATCAAGTGACAAGGTGGTCTGCGCTCCCGCCGTATGTCGCAACTCGCCCGCCACCTCCTCATATGGAGTCAGAAGCATCTGAGGTCACTTTATATCCATTTTATATCCTGAGCCATTTATATCCCGGGAGACCTGAACCGTGCAGCCGATCTGTCTCGGTTTCGGCCTCTCACTGGAGAATGGAGACTCCATCCCCAGTCAGTTCAGCTGATTTGGGATCAGTTCGGGGACGCACAGGTAGATCTGTTTGCCTCCCACGACTCGTCCCACTGCGACCTGTTTTATTCTCTGACCGAGGGCACGCTCGGCACGGATGCAGTGGCGCACAGCTGGCCGCGGGTCCTCTGCAAGTATGCGTTTCCCCCAGTGAGCCTTCTTGCGAAGACTTTGCGCAAGATCAGGGAGGACGAGGAGCAGGTCATTTTGGTTGCCCCGTATTGGCACAACCGCACCTGGTTCCCAGAACTAGTACTCCTCGCGACAGCACCTCCCTGGCCAATTCCTCTGAGAAAGAACCTGCTTTCTCAGGGACGGGGCACCCTATGGCACCCTCGTCCCGATCTTTTAAACCTCCATGTGTGGTTCCTGGACGGGACGAGGCAGGTTTGAGTACCCTAACACCAGCGGTGATGGTTACCATCACTTCCGCTAGAGCATCGTCCACGAGACATGCCTATGCGTTGAATTGGAACCTCTTCGTCAATTGGTGTTCTTCTAAACTTCAAGAACCCACGAAAGGCCTGATCAGTGTTGTGCTTTCCTTCCTGCAAGAAGGGTTGGAGCGAAGGCTGTCTCCCTCCACCCTGAAAGTGTATGGTGCCGCCATTGCCGCACATCACGACGCAGTTGAAGGTAAGTCCATTGGAAAGCACGACCTGATCATCAGGTTCCTGAGAGGAGCGAGGAGACTGAATCCTCCTCGCCCTCCTCTCGTTCCCTCCTTGGGACCTCTCAGTGGTTCTAACTGCCCTGCAGAGTGCTCCCTTTGAGCCTCTGCAATCAGTGGAGCTTAAGTTCCTGTCAATGAAGACAGCACTCCTGGTTGCATTGGCCTCCATCAAGAGGGTAGGGGACCTGCAGGCATTTTCGGTTGACGAAGCGTGCCTGGAATTTAACACTTATGTGATCCTGAGACCCCGGCCTGGATATGTGCCCAATGTTCCCACCACACCCTTTCGAGACCAGGTAGTGAACCTGCAAGCGCTGCCCTTGGAAGAGACAGACCCAGCCTTGGCACTGCTCTGTCCAATACGCGCCCTCCGTGCTTACGTAGACAGAACGCAGTGTTTCAGGACTTCAGACCAGCTCTTTGTCTGTCATGGTGGGAAGCTGAAGGGAAAGGCTCTCTCCAAGCAAAGGTTGTCTCACTGGATAGTGGACGCCATTGCTTTGGCTAACCAGCAGCAAGGTCGACCATGCCCCCTTGGTGTGACGGCCCACTCCACCCGGAGTGTGGCATCCTCTTGGGCTCTAGCGCATGGCACCTCGCTAACAGACATCTGTAGAGCTGCAGGCTGGGCAACACCTAACACGGCCTCTGGGCGACCCCCACGTGTGTATTCCACTGTAAGCCTCTCTGAGCATGTGTCTTTCCCTCGGCAAGCCACCTTGCCACCCCTGGGTTTGAAATATTCCACCTGTGGCTGGACACCCTGGGGTCATGTGTATTCCAAGTCCCCCCCTTCGGGCTGGGCATAATTGCATATTTCCACTGATAAATGCTTCCCAGTGTACCTTGGTACCTTGGCATAATTCCAGCAGCCATTAAAAACTGTCCCTTTCATGTTAATGTTGTTTCATTGTTTACATGTTTAAATATTCTGAGAATGCATAGTTTAGTTCTAATGTTTAATGTTTAAACTGCAATAAATGCATTAAAACGTTTTTTTTTTTTTTTTTTTTTTTGCAGCCATTTTGTTTTTATTGTTTATGCCAAAACCGTGATGTTTACAACTTGTTATACGGCAGAAATGGATTCAGCACCTAAAAATCATATAGAAACAACACTTGAAGTACTTTTCCTCAAAAATGCCTACTGCATCTTATCCAGGGCTATTTATCTATTTTGGGACTCGACTATTGTGAGGAATTTTCAGAGGTAAGGCAGGGCATGAAGGAGAACATTTAAAGAGGACCTATTCTGTTTTTTCCTTGTTCATCTTTCTTTTTAGCGTGTAATGTTGCCGTTTAATCATGAAAAAGCTCTGCAAAGGTCCAAAGTCCCTCCAGCAGGAGTTCTTCTCTATATCAGTGTCAGTATTTCTGAACTCCTGAAACGCCTCCATTGTAGTCTTGAGTTTCTTCCGGGAATGAACACGTCACAATATTCCTCATTATAATAATTAATGTGCAGAATAAAGGGGCGGGGCCTGGTTGATTTAGTTAGTAGTGTGTTAAACTGGCGGTTATGGTAAGGGGCGGGATATTTCCCAAACACACTCGAAGCGCTCGACCAATCACAGCACACTGCTCCAGCCAACCAATCAGAGCACAGTGTGCTTTTCAGAAGGAGGGGCTTCATAGAGACAGGAACTAAACAGAGCGTTACTGACAGACTGAGAAGAGAGGAGCTGCAACAATGGAGAATATGAGAGCATGAAAAGCTATTGTAGTAGAGCCCAAAACCCCCAAAAAATCAAGAGTTTGAAAAGGGGCACAATAGGTCTTAGAACTGCAATTTTTCCGAGTGTAAAAGATTCAAAACGATTCGTTCTTATAGGCACAAAGAACCATCCGTACCATTGAATTGGCAGTTGTATTATTTATAGTCATAAAATATAATTAACTAGCCCATTCTGGTGCATATCACTCCAGCTTCTGAGCCAATAAGAGACTAAAATGTGGCTTTGCATGGCCAGTGTCCTCTGAGAATATCTCACAAGAGTGCCTCTGTGTACTTTGAGTTTCAACAACACACATTTCGTGAGGAATCACGGCATTCGCAGCAAACTGAACTGAGAAAAGCAAGCAGGAAAAAAGAGAGTATTGTTCTGTTTTTTTTTTCTCCGCCTCCTCACTGTTTGCCTCGGTTTTTCATCCTCCTGCTTCTCATACGGAGTGTATTCCTAGAGGCAGTGTCAGTTCTGAAGTTAATAAGCCACATTTCAGCTCGCTTTGGTCTTTGGCACACATACATCAGAGTTTCTAAACAGAGCCTCTGACTCGGGCACCAATCCGTCTGGTTTTTATGTGCCTGTGGCTATTCACAGGAACACACCAGTCAAACCTGGAAATGCTGTTGTTTGGTAATGGAGCGTTTGACACCTGTTAGACACGGTGTCTGTGGTGATTAGTGGAAATGGAAAGCCCATGTGGGGTCTAAGACTTTAAACCTTTAAAGATCCTGCAAAACAGGTGTTTCTCTTTACATTTCCACTGAAAATGGCTTTAGGAAGTACTGCATGCTTCAGTTGTTGTAGTTTGTTTGGTTTGTCTTGCACTTCTTACAATACACTTTGGTTTTAGGCAGTTTCACAGAAAACCATGATGTTATACACACACATATATGTGTATAATGCCTTAATTGTCCACATTTATCAGTTTTTCATATTCTACATATGGTGACGATATAAACAATCAAGCAGTTGAGATTTGTATAGCATGCATTTCTTTGATTATTAGAGTAAAATTTGCTTTGTAAATGTTTGTGAAATTTACTAGCACTTTTTTTTCAAATTTACTTTTCTGAGTGAAAATTGTTTCAAAAAACTTTTCCCCCCATTGTTGTACATGATACAAAATATCTTCAAGGCTTCAAACTGGTTTGATGTCCTTTAGAACAAAATCAGGACAAATGGAAGTTTGTTTCTGGAAAGTTTCCACTTTCTGGCTGGCAAACACCTTCGCACTTCCTTTGGTCCGCGGAGATGATGTAATAGGTGGGCGTGGCTCAGAAGCTCCGCCTTTTTTGGCATGGAAATCCTCTCTGGTTCATTTCTTCTGTTCAGTCCGTCGAGGTCAGACGTCTGCGGATAAAACCATGAACACACTGTAGAGCTGCTTTAAAGTAGGAAATGTAGTTGTAATTGTAATTGAAAGCGGCATTGTTTATCATGTTTAATGCTGTAGCAAAAAAGAACTTGGCCTTGAATATATCGGGGTCTTTAGTCCTCTAGTGTGTAAGCCAAAGGCGACTGAGGCAAGGAATCATAACTCCATTTGATGTTGGATAATGGAGAAAAAACTACTTTCTAGAAACCAGCCGACACCAGTTCTCTCCTGGCTAAACACTCAGTAATTAATACTTTACTGCATTTATTGAACTGTAAGATTTAAATGGGTAAATGTCTTTGAAGTCCATTTAGGATTAAACGGTGAAGTCCAGGCAGATGTGCTAGTGTCCATTGGTCATGTTCTACTGTTGAAGGCTGATGGGATGCAGATGTTGATGCACTGAATGCCTCTCGCCGGTTGCTTGTCACTGGCCGTGATCTGCTGTCTTTAAACATCAGTATTGCTATTGCTCATTCTTAGGATTAGGATTTGAACAAAGCACCTTGTGGGTTTTACTGTTTTTTTTTTTTTAAATCCCCCTGTAGTCAATAACTGTATCCCTTAAAACTCAAGGCTGGCTTCTAGGGACTCAACACCCTTGCCTCATTTAGGATACGCGGCTCTATGAATATGCAAATGAGCCCCGCCTCCACTCACTCACTCACTCAGCTCAGCTCAGAGATCCACTCATTGACGATCACACGTTGATCTGATTGGTTACAAGGTAGTTTGTGACGTCAGAAACACCAGCGATTTCAAAGCGTGTTTTTGAGACTGTCTTTGGTTCACTGCAGTTTTAAGGAGAAAATACACAGCAATGCTGTCGACTTATGAATTTACACATGGTTTGTCTTAAAGCAGATTAAAAACACCACATAGACACATAAACAACATTAAAAGCTGGATTTTCACCACAGGGGGACTTTAGCTGAAAATTAGTATTCAGTTTTATAACACATTGAAAGAGACTTGACGTACGATTTATGATTGAATAGTTTCTTAACTATTCCTATTCCCATGATTGTTTGTTCCAGGAACAAACCTGTACCAGACCCCCATACTCCGGTTTGAAGTGTCTTTTCCCCTCAGATGACCAGATAGAGCCCTCATCTGTCTCAGTCTCACATTACTGCTAGAGATGTCAGGGAAGTTGACTCTCAGTTAACAATGGAAACAGATATTCAGTCATTTAATCAATAGTCGAGCTGAAACCCCACTGATGGATTTCCCCCTGGGGATTTTTAGGAGCTGCATAGACTATAAAATGGCAGTCTAAGAGAGACGTTTGTTAGACCTTCCCCTGGTTTCACAGACAAGGCTTAAAGGGTTAGTTCACCCAAAAATGAAAATTATCCCATAATTTACTATCCTAGGGGTATATGACTTTCTTCTTTCAGCCAAACACAATCGGAGTTATATTAATAGCCTAGTTGATATTAATAGCTGAAAGTAATTGTTTATAAATATGGATATTTTTCTTACACAAATGCATATCTTCTCTTCAGAAGGCCTTTATTAACTCCGGAGCCGTATGAATTGCTTTTATGATGGATGTATGCACTTTTATGATGGATAGATGCACTTTTTTGAGCTTCAAAATCTAAGGTAGCATTCACTGCCATTATAAAGCTGGGAAGAGCCAGGATATTATTTAAAGGGATAGTTCACCCAAAAATGAAAATTCTGTCATCATTTACTCTCCCTCAAGTTGTTCCAAACATGTATGATTTCCTTTCTTCTGCTAAACACAAAAGAAGATATTTTAAAGAAGGCTGGTAATTAAACAGTTGCTGGTCCTCATTGACATCCATAGTATTTTTTTTTTCTACTATGGAAGTCAATGGGGTCTATCAGTCGTTTGGTTACCGACTTTCTTCAAAATATCTTCTTTTGTGTTCAGCAGAAGAAAGAAAGTCATACAGGTTTGGAACAACTTGAGGGAGAGTAAAAGATGACAGAATTTTCATTTTTGGGTGAACTATCCCTTTAATATAACTCTGATTGTGTTCGGCTGAAAGAAGATAGTCATATACACCTAGGATGGCTTGAGGATGAGTAAATTATGGGATAATTTTTGGGTGAACTAACTCTTTAAGTCTAGTCTCAGATTATTTCACTAAAATGCATGTTTGAGCTGTTTTAACTGAAAGCATATGTCAGTGCCATTGTTTTATCTCAAGATGCACACCAGTAATGTGTTTTTTCTAAGGCATGTTTTTAAAAGCTACTTAAATGTCCTAATTGAACTAAGGCCTAATCCTGGCTTAGCTAGTATAAGCCCTGTTTGTGAAGCCAGGCTCTTGAGATAGAAATCTTGGAAGCACCGAGAAGTGACACGTATATTTTGTTGCTCCCAGACTGCACAAACACATGCTGGTCCTATGTTTTATGTTGTTGTGACACAGCCAGCCTGAAATAAACCCTCCTCCAAATGACCGCCACCAGAAAACAGAAACTTTGGCAAATCCTGCTTGTTGCCTGAATAAAACAGAGAGAAATAAATTGACACCGTTTTGCCAGTTTTTTTCTGTGTTTTAGTCTGTAAAGGTTCCAGAGCAGTAATAAGCACAAGCCAATGTCAGTGATGTGACAGATTTGTTTAGCTGTCTTACCACTTTTCCTCTTGAAATCCCAATTCCCCAGCAGACCATTCAGGATTGCTCTCACTCTGGGTGTTATTGTTAATCGCTGAGTGGTCTGGTCTTCGATAGGCTACGTGTCCTTGCGTTCTGAGAGGATGATTTCAGTGACACTGACTGAAGTGACAGCTAATTGAGGCTATTTTTCCTGAAAGCTCTGATGGACAATGCTCTGCAATTCCTCCGGTGAAATTGCCTGGCATAATAAAAAGAAAATTGTAGAGGCACGAGTCAGGAGATGTCAAAGTGAAGCAGCGAAGCAGACTCAGCCATTGACAAGCAGTTTACCTCTATTTATTTTTTCGCACTCATTCGCTCTTTGTTTTCCATTTCACCAAGGAACATTTAAGTGGACACAAGGTGAATGCAGTTGTGATGAGGTTCAAGAATTGATCTAGCATAGTTTCAGCGGCATTTATCTTTCCACCTTTCCTCCGTATGATGCCTGTTAAAGTAGTGTTTACAAGCGCCGTGTACTGGGTTAAGTAAGGGTTAATGCCCGACGAGGTGTCCATTATCAGGTATTAATGGACGACGGCGAGGCGTGAACCGTCCGACGCGCAGCGGAGGTCCATTCGGTCCACCTCCGCCGAAGTCCATTAATACCTGACAATGGACACCTCGAAGGGCATTAACCCGCTTATACCATGGTCACTTACGAAAGAAAGAAATATTTAATCAATTAATAATACTTTAATGTGTTTCAGAGTAAAAATCGTGAGGGTTTTTATTTATTAAGTCGAGCGCACTATTTAATATCTCCCGTATACAGGCGTTGCCAAGCAACGTGGCCACAGCGACCCGACCGCAGCAGTTGATCAGTGAGTTTGAGCCAGCGCAATCATTTAGAACTGTCATCAGGCAAATTGATGGGACGCCTTTCCTAGGTGTACATTATCACTTTTTAATGGACACCCTGCAGCCAATCAGAATCGAGTATTCACCCAGACCATGGTATAACCTGTGGTAACCGCTGTATTTCTGCTTTTCCATAAGCGTCAGAGAACGAATGTGCGTTTTCATTCAGCCCTTCTGCTGTTTTTGTAACATACATAATTCTTACATAACATACAAAATATAGCCTATATATAACCAGTGTTGGGAACGTTACTTTAAAAAAGTAATTAGTTATAGTTACTCACTACTTGTTCCAAAAAGTAACTGAGTTAGAAACTGAATTACTCTATAATAAAAGAAACTCGTTACCAGGGAAAGTAACTATTTGCGTTACTGTTAAAAAAAAAAAGTTGCTATAGCCTATGTCAAAGAATTTGGAAACACTTTGCAGTTTGAATGTCCTGTATAAGCAAAATTACTGAGTATGTTTTTATGTTTTCACTGTTCGATCGCGTACGCGCCTCACACACACACACACACACACACACACACACACACACACACACACACACACACACACACACACACACACACACACGCGCACACAAATGTAAACACTTTGCGACTTTTCGATCGCGCCCGCGCCTCTCTCTCTCTCTCTCTCTCACACACACACACACACCACATTCCAGCATTCCAATCTTTACACCGCAGCCTGCTTCAGAGCCATGTTCAGAGCTAAGCCGGGGATACAGATTAGGTGTCCCTAAAGAACCCGCGTATCTAACAGTAGTTCCGCATTACATTAATTAATTTGCACGCGAGTTTTATTTATTTTTATACCGTGTATTCTCCGTGTAAATGTATGCACCGAACCGTGACGCCCGTACCGTTTCGGTTCAATACGAATACATTTACTGTACCGTTCCACCCCTAGTTCTTGCCTTTGTTTGACCTCAATGAATTTGAAGTAGTATATCTTCACCTTGAAAATGCTAACTTTTCATCGGATTGCTCCTGACTCGCCATCTCTGCTGCTTCATCAAATCTCTGTTTAGCTTGTGTGTGTGTGTGGCACGTGTGCTGGCATGTGTGTAAAAACACTGGCTCTGATTGGCTACCATGAAAGACATGAATCTGCGTTCGGATTAGGCTACACAGTTTATCAGAGAATGTCTAATAGAGTTAGTTTATTCAATCAATGCACAGTAACGCACCGCATTTAACGTCCAGTAATGTTAACGGCGTTGTAACGGCGGGAAAAGTAATTAGTTAGATTACCCCGTTACTGAAAAAATAACGTCGTTACCTAACAGCGTTCTTTTAAAAGGCGTTATTCCAAACACTGTATATAACATACATAATCCTACATAAACCCCACTGTAAAAAAAATAATAAAAAATCGGTTAAATTTACGGTAAGAAAACGGGAGCTGTGGTTGCCAGAAAATTTGACTAAAAAATACGGTAGCAACATTTTAGGTTTTACAGATTTAACTTTAACTTACAGTAAAATACTGTATTTCACTAACTGATATAACGTTAATTTACCAATCTATTGAGGAACAAATGTCTGTTTTGTACCTTTGTGGTACACTGACAACCACCAATCACAGTGGTGATGAGAGTCACATGACGGAAGCTCATCACAAGCTGAGAAGGTTCATAGGCCCTGTCCCAAATCGCGCACTTCATGTGGACTTTCGGTCTCGTGGACTTGAATTGCGTGTGCTCGCCGAGTCTACGAGTCCGTAGGCCGTCCCATTCAGCATGTAAACGCTCTGAAGTTTGCTCAGCAGCGCCCCCTTTGTACCCTTGAAGCGGTCTTCCGCGAAGCCCGCATAGATGCAGGCTCCACGCACTTTAACTACCCAGGAATCCTTGCGAAAGGCCAATCAGACAACAGATGGGAGGAGATTTCGCTCACGGATAATTGTTGACATGGCTGAGAAGAAAATATTACGGTTTTTATTACCTAGATGTATATTTTACTTGTTACATACAGTTTATACAAACATTATGTTCATTGAGCAGTGGTTGATGTCTCAAACATAATAGTGTGTTGAATAAATAATACGATCACATTATAATTCATTAAATAAATAGAAACGAATGTCGGGGCTTTACTGAGTCATATGTAAACATAGTATGAATATTGAAACCTGTAAATTCATCTGAATCTCATGCACATTTTCATTATGTGTTAAAATTGTAATCTTAGTTCAAATGGAACATTATGTATTATTATGTAGCTAGCTACAACTGTATACATCTTTTAAATAAGCATGATGTATCTATTGTCTAATGCCCAGGTGGCATGCACAATATCAAAATACAGAACTGTAAAATTAAGCTGTGTAGTTGACATGGAGATAAGACGTCGGAGCGCAAAATCGTGATTTCTCCTGTCCAACAACAACCAGGCCGTTATTTCCGGCGTGACGATCGAGTCTGTCCCAAAAATACCTCTCAGTGCGCCCTCGTGGACTCGCGCCAAGGGCCCTATAGGTCTGCACTACATGACGTCACCAAAGTGTGGACTCTGAGGAAGTCCACAAGTCCGGAGTGTGCCATTTGGGACAGGGCCATAGTAATATCTGGAAGCTGCACAGCGTCATTCACACAAACACTAAACACCATCATGGTAACACACATGACATTAAATGTACATATGATTGGAAAAACTAAGACGAAACAGTTATTTCAACGAAAATACACCAAATGTGAAGTGTGTCACAGGAAATTCTGATCACATGTCAATTTACGTTTTTTTTTTTTTTTTTTTTTTACGGTTTTACACTTGTTCTTTTTTCAACTCCAAAAACTGTAAATTTATCGTTGTACATAAATGTGCGGTTCGATCTATTACAGTTATTCACCGTATATAGTACGTAAACTTGTTAACCAATTAACTGTTCTTCACCATAGCATTTTTACTGTATTTTACCGTTAAAATCGCGTTAGTTTTTTTTTACAGTGTATATGTTGGTGTTGTTTCAAGAGAACATTTTCAATTTCTACCTCTGATTCGAAGAAAACCCCCATCACCTTTATTTCCTGGTCCGGAGTTTAAACCGTTCAGATACAGCAAGCTTTCTGTCCTAAAGACTGCTTCTGTATATCATGTCATTTATAATAATCATTTTACTTTTGGTATCAAAATTGGTGTTGAACACCGTTATACGTGACTGGTTTGGTCAGTGGTTACAGAAACACACACTGGGCTGGCGTCCAAACCACCAATCTGGAACAATTCTGGATTCGTTTCTGCCGCTAACAAAATCAATTTATTGTGATCCAGATCTTCCCTGAACAGCCCAGTGTGCAAAAATACCCAAAGATGAGGTGTACTCACGACCGCTACAACATAGTGAGTCCTGCTTGTGGCAGAATGAGACTATATAGGCCATCTTTGAAGTAGCAGACAGCTTAATTAAACCGGTTCACAGTCAATTAATTAGTTTAATGTGTTGACTGTTCACTCACAATCACAGTGCACATGATACCCCTTCTGGACAGCACTGCAGATTGGAAATAAAGGGTCCAGTGAAAACGTCTAGGCATGTCTAAGACAGCATACTGTTTCTGGTGGGAATGAAGCATTCGTTTCTAGTTGTGTGTCTTTAGAGCAGAGATTTGCACCAAACTTGGGCCGTATCTACAACAAAACAGAGGAGTAAAGTGGAAATCTTCCACGGAGTCGCTCTCAGACGGTCGGAGAAACGTGTACACATTTCCTGCGTTATCTCAGAACTGTATCATCTTATTTCTGTGATGCAAAGTTACAGCTGGATTTCATTGAGTTGCATTACATTCCCACCTGAGAGAGAAGATGAAATGGTTAAAATCCTCAGCGGAGACAGGCATTGACGTATAACCGTTTAAGGGTCTTCAAATGGAGTCTGATGCATGTGTTTTTCTCCTTTACTGTAATAAAAGATGTGAATGTGTCTTTCAACATTCCTCCTCCTTTACCCATGTTTATTTGGTGCTGTAACTCAACCTTTTTTACTCCAAGGCCCCGCTCCTCTCCGAATCAATACTGCAGAATATTACTTTTAAAATTAGATAAGACAGATTTAAGCCTTCAGTATTCTTCTTTGCAAACATGCTTTGCAAAAATGTCATTGCAGACATTCATTACAACATAAAAGTATTTACTCCTCTCATTTATAATAAGCTCAAGTCAACACGCCATACCAAACAAGACGCTAAAGATCTGAATATAGCTCCTATTATGGATACATTCAGAATGATTAAACACCAAATACAAATGAACAATAAAAACACACGCTCTAACATCTAACATCTCTAACACACGCTTCCTCGGCGAGCATCCGTTGTAAAACACACACTGTACATTCATTTCAACTTCGTGAATATATGAGCGGTGTTCATGCAGAAATACGATGTTAAAGCGATCAGTGTGCCGACAGCGCACATCAGTAATAACACACTCCTGTATGTCACTGTAATCGTCTTATTCGTCTTTACCGTCGTCATCCATCAAAGCTTTATTAGTGACACTGGTTTTCTTTCTCCAGCTGAGAGATGTAGGTTGCGTATCCCGTGTTCATGAAGTGGTCGAGTGATTTGAGTCCTAGTTCAGTCTGCATTTCACACAGCTTCGTCACAGACCCTACGGCACATGTGTGATATCTGAACACATTATTGAACACAGTATCACACATTCCTTTGCACACTATTCAGTTTTTGAACATTTTCTGTGCGATGAGTGTGATTTCCTGCAGTCGTCTCTCATGAGTGATTGACATGAAAGGGAATATTTTAATCTGAGCTCATTCCTATCTTTTGAAGTTCATCATCATTATGACTTCAGCCTGTAGCCTGAACATATTAAATCATTAATCGACTTGTTTATCATAGCTTATAGGATGTGTTTATAGTGGTTGGTAGTATTCTGTATTGTATGGTAAAGAAGGCACTTGGGAGTTTTTATTGTATTTCTCACTTTCATTGTTAAATTTCTAGTCATTTTGCTGTCAAGTCTCCTTTATTTATATCTTAGCTTTACAGAGATAACAGGAAAATAATGCAACAAAGTTTGTTTCTAGAAGAAAATTATTTATGTTAGATTTTTTGTTATTTTTTTTCTTTTTACATATATAAAAAAGAAAAAATATTTTTTGTTATTTTTTTATCTTTTTTATTTTATATATATATATATATATATATATATATATATATATATATATATATATATATATATATATATATATATATATATATATTAATAAAAAAGATAAAAAAACAAAAAATCTTATTTTAGCTAATTGCCAAAGCAAATGTTTTTTATATATATATATATATATATATATATATATATATATGTATGTATGTGTGTATATGTGTATATATTTTCTTCTTTTTCCATTTTGTCATTTCATTTCATCATTTCATTTAATCATTAAATTTCATTATTTATTCCATTTCATTTCATTTTTTTTTCAGTTAATGTTCATTTCAAGTTTCAAAAGTGTTTTAGTTTTAGTTAACTATAATAACCCTGTCAAGATTATTAGAATTTTTATTTTATTAACATTTGCTTTTGCAATTAGCTCAAATAAGTTGAAATGAGTTGGTTATTTTTATTTAATTTACTTTTTTATATGTATTTCTTTATTCTTTATTTCTTTATTTCTTTTTTTTATTTTATATTTAATTTTTAATTTTACATTTAATTATTTCTTTTTTCTTTCAGTTAGTTCATGTCATTTCCCAGTATCAAAAGCGTTAGTCAGTGACATGTTCAGGATGTGTTGCGAGTGAGCTGACAGAGGGAAGAGTCTCTGCTGTCGGCTGTGTGTCAGCGTGTCCTGTGTGTTGATCAGATTAAAATGAAAGTGTGTCTTCTCTGCTCACAGTGCCAACGGTCTCAGATGACGTCACGTCCACGCTTCAGCCCAGCAGATCCACGGCTCCTGTGATGGTCAGCACCAGCACCATCACACACGTGACCCCCGCGACCCCTGACCCCGAGCAGCCCGACCCCCCGCCGGACCCCCCCTCCGCCAGCAAGCGCTTCTGCGACGGCACGGAGAGGCGAGGAATCTCCTGGCCTCAGACACACAGAGGAGCGACGGTGGAGCGGCCTTGTCCTACAGGAACTCGAGGTATGTGTGCTATCTCTGCTATTAGCATCAGCATCGCGTTGGCATCTTCGTTAGCGGCGACACCTGTTTCTGCCGGTGCTGCTATCAGACATGTGGCTTTCTTATTTGAACAGGATCCAAGTAGAAAATTACTGGCAAGATTTGCATTCCATAACTGAGTTAATAAGCAAATGTTATGCAGTGCTGTTTGTGATAGAAACTGTTTTGATAGCATGTTTTCAAACTCTTTTATACAGATTCCTCCAGATATAGTCCTAATTTTGAAGTCTTTGGGTGTGTTCACACATGTAGTTCGGTTTGCTTGGTTCAAAAGAAGTCCTGGTCCGCTTAGCGTTCACATTGGTGTTTTTAATACCGAATCTAAAGGTACTGAACATAAAGTCATAGGGATACTGCATGTTCACAGCCTGATTGGTCGTTTTTTTTACGTATATTTCACGACCGAATGTCCAGAACAATGCTGTGTGTGGGATAAATGCGCTTGTTGTGTGTGTGTAGCTGCATATGATGGTATAATGAGTAGCTGAGAACTGGGGAAGAGCTTGTAAAGTGTGTAAAGGAGTCAAAACAGTGGCAGGAATCCCTCTGTCTCACACACACACACACACACCAAGCCACTATAGCCCTATTAGCACAGGATTAGCATTATCTGGTGACCTCTAGTCATCTGTAATGATAGCGGAGGCTGTCTGTGATCTTAATCCCGCTCGAATCGGACATGTCTGTAATTTGTAAAATAAAAATTCCCCCGCAAATGCCCTACCGGATTTCTCCGAACACCGAGGTCCTGTGATGATATTGGTGATTTGACCAGGATTTGGCGGGGCGTATATAATGTTTTCAAGGTTTTTGTTTCCTGTGCGCCTTTTTATCCATCGTTCGTGAAGAATGGAGGCTGAATGTTTCGATGGTATTTTGGATGCTGGGTCATATCGCTATACACCATACAACTATACAATTTACAGAAAGAGAAAACCATCAGAAGAGCAAAAACAAAAATAAAGATTAGATGGAGATGGATGACATGCGGTAAAGGACATTATTCTCTTTATGATATATCATACGGCTAGACCTGTAACGAATAGGGTTGGGAATCGAATACTTGTTATAAAAATTTCCATTCCTCTTATCAATTCCTTTGTGAGGATTTCGATATGACTTTAAAGCATTCGAGCGCGAGACGACTCGTGCGCTGTTTTCTGTGCTGCACACACACACACACACACACACACACACATGTGTAACAGTGTATTGGATCAGTGCAGCTCTTAAAGTGACAGCATCCTAATATTCCTGCTGCCATCTCTATAGTGTTTACTTGAAGAGTTCAGATGCAAAAGCCTCTAAGTGCCATCTGAAATTTTGTTCTAGAATGACCATTTTTATCAAGCTCGTATATTTAAGATCAGTAATTTCACTTAAATGGCAATGAAAATGACCTATTTGTTGTCATTTAAGTGAAATTACTGATCTTAAATATACGAGCTTGATAAAAATGGTCATTCTAGAACAAAATTTCAGATGGCACTTAGAGGCTTTTGCATCTGAACTCTTCACTTGTCTTTAATAATATTCCTTGTGTTAGTGTTCTTTAGCCTGTTGATTTTTGTTCATGATATTCAGCTACAATTAAATGTTTTGCAATAAGGCTAAATTTGAATATCGAAGTGTTTGTTTACCTTATCGGAAAAGAAATTAGGAATCATTAAGCAGAATTGGAATCGTTAAAATTCGAACGATACCCAACCCTTAAAACGACAAGACATTTCCAAGCAATTGCCTTTTGACATCATATCCGGGAGAAGAGTCAGTGAATTCGAGTAAAACCACAGGCTTTGCTTATCCTGTGCGAATGTGAATTCAGATGTGGAGGGGTAATTTCTAAATCACAAGAGGTCCCAGATAATACTAACCTGTGCGAATAGGGCCTATGACGAGAAAACACAGGTTTGCTTCAGCATTCTGTCCTTTAGGGTCGCATCTTCCTGTTTTTGGTTCTTCGGTCCGTGTTGCGTTCATATTTCAGTCGAACCGCACCGAGTTCGTTTAGACCGCTTGTTTGGTTCAGATGGCAGCGTTCACACTTATTCAATTGAAACCAGTCTCACCAGGGTTTGTTTTAATCCAACCACACATGCCAAGTGTGAACACGCTAAATCTTCGAATGAACACATGTTTTATGTGATACTCTCTGAAAGTGAGTGTTGAGCAGATTTGCGTGTGTGTTTGCTCAGGGATGGCGTTGTTCCTCTGCTCGGCTGGCGACGGCACCTGGAGCCCGAAAGGCCCTGATCTCAGCAACTGCACCTCACACTGGGTGAGCCAGGTGGCACAGAAGGTCAGTCCACAATAACTAACATGTTTATTTGTATAGCACTTTCATGATACACATCGTTTCAGAGCAGCTTTACAGAAAATAATGATGTTTTTAAAATCTTAATGTCTTCATGCCGAATAGTCGCATCTAGCATATTAGAGTTGGGTTATATAATACAAGTGATATTTCTAGCAGTTGAGATTTTCCATAGAGTATTGCTTGATATTGAGTGTGTACTGTATGTGGCTAAAATAGGACATCGTTTAATACACTGCTGGTATGATGTGATGCAGTTTAATGTAGCAAAATAGACAGACGTAACATTTAAAAAAAAAAGCACACTTTATTTCATACAGTATCCACGGGTTGAAAATTTTAAGGATTTTAAGCGATTCTCATTTTTGAAGAACCGACATCTATTCTTAAATCCCAAGAAATTAGTTTTTTAGTCTGTGCTGTTTTCAGTTGATTAATGAACATTAACCTCTAATAATAATGCAATAATAGTAATGCACAGACTGACAGTGTTTCCCTGTACAGTTTACAGCTTTAGTTTACAAAGTTTTTTTTTCCTTGAGAAAGATTTACATGTACCGAATCAATATTGAATAGCAAGCTTGAGAACTGAAGTACAGTAGTCAACATTTGAAGTGGATCAAAAAAGTTCATCAAAGTTGTCCTAAGACATGAACGGGTATTGTTCATAATTCATGTGTAACTTTGAAAGGTTTTGATCCACTTCAAATGTTGACTACTGTATTCATGCATACCTATATGGGCTTGGGAAAACAAGAATATCAGTAAATAATGAACTAATCACACATAAGTCATTTTTGCCTCATATGTGTTACTCTCCAACATCAACAAGATTGAGGCGTTTGACCATTAAAACCAGATCGACTCATACTCGTTACATGCATCCATTGATCGGCTTTCTACACGGTTGAGTTAGTTTCAGACAACCATGTGTTTAGCAAATGTTGACTACTGTGGTTGAATGGTGAAATCTGTGCCAATACCCAGCCCTTATTGATATGAGTAACTGTCCAGTTTATTAATGTGTGTTTGACTGGTGTTCTCCAGATCCGCACTGGTGAGAACGCTGCTAACCTGGCGAACGAGTTGGCGCGGCACACGCAGGGCCCGGTGTTCGCCGGGGACATCAGCTGGTCTGTGCGCCTCATGGAGCAGCTGGTGGATATACTGGACGCTCAGCTTCAGGAGCTCAAGCCCAACGATAAAGACACGGCGGGACGCAGCTTCAACAAGGTACAGGACACTCTACTCGTTCTGGCTCATCAGTCACATGACTGAAGCTTGATTTTAGAAAGTCCTAAAAATGTCAACAGTTCTGGTTCGACGGTCTCGGCTGGAGATGCTTTTATCAGGACAAATTCAGTGGCCAGGAAAAGTACATTAATGCTTTAAAACTTTAATGAAGTCCATGACTGAGGGGTCAGTCCCTAATGCTAGAGGTTATTTGGCCTTTCCAGCATGGCTTATATTGCCACGGACACTCCCACGGCTGATTTATCTGTTATTGCACTCTGTCTACACTCTCTAGAAGGTCATCCATCCATCCATCTATCCATATATCCATCCAATCATCCATCCATCCACCCATCCATCCATCCATATATCCACCCATCCATCCATCCATCCATCCATATATCCACCCATCCATCCATCCATCCATCCATCCGCCCATCCACCCATCCATCCATCCATCCATCCATCCATCCATCCATCCATCCATCCATCCATCCTCACATCCAATCATCTATCCATCCAATATTCCATCCATCCAATCACCCATACACCCATCCATCCACACATCCACCCATCCATCAACACATCCAACCATCCATCTATCCATCCATCACTCCACGAATCCCAGAAAATAGAGCTCTAAATAGATTTATAGAATATAAAGTCAATTATTCAACATCTCAATATGAGCATAAACATACAAACTAATAATATTCTCTACAGATTTAGCAGAGATCACGTCTGAACTGTATGTTATCCACGTTAATTGAATAGCTTCGTACTTTTACTGTATGTCATGTAATTTGATACTTAAAGGTGCTGTATGTATGTTTTTTGACTGTACTAAAGCATACCAATACCATAATATGTTCTCAGATATTTAGGAAACATGCTGAGTTTAAATACTTACTTCTAAGAAAAACATTGCTACAACCAGTTATTCTACTTTGAAATGTGCGTTGTAATGTCTGCTTTTGTTTTGGTCTGTGTGATCTCGCTCACTGCCAGTTTATCCAATAGTTGCCAGTTGGCGGAAAACACAACGTATTGGGGAAATGTAAACCATCAAACGAACTGGGTCAGAGGTCGCGGATTCTACCAGAACTAAAAAGCTCTATGACGTTGATAGCCTACTTTAGCTGATCAACTTAGTGTAAAGCTCGTCACTTTCCATTTTGATTGACGCTTGTTCTTGTGGTGTGTCGTCAATCTGGCAACCCGTGTGAGCGTCAAGTCTGGGGAGGAGGAGGTGGGGAAACAACCAGTACCCATTTCAACCACTAGCTGTCAATATTACACACTGCACCTTTAATTGAGGTGACGTATGAAAGATCACCCTCTTAGAAGAACTACGTTCTCGCATGTGGAAATGGTGATCAGTTTATGACTTACTCTGATAAAGGAGAACAGGTTAACACGTTTACATGACCACACACATTGTCAGCTTATTAAGCATTATGGGGTTAAGAATGTAAATGTGCCTAATATTTTAAAATGAAAAAACTGGTTTTCATACAAGAAAAAATAAATCCAAATCACTGGAACAGAGCTGCTAGTTGAACACTTTGAACACTTCACTCCATACTTGAAATGGCTGACACACAGGCTCTTATTTGTTCTGTTTCTCTTTCCCTCTCTTTTTCTCTCTCTCTCTCTGTGTGTGTGTGTGTTGTTCCTAATCTCCCGTCTTTGTGTTTGATAAAAAAAGCGTCAAAAAAGAGAGAGGACTTGCAGGGCCTATACAAAGGTATATACGGACCCCCTCCCAGAACTCCCTTCACCTGCTCTTCTGCATGCAGCTTGCGTGTGTGTGTGTGTGTGTGTGTGTGTGTGTGTGTGTGTGTGTGTGTCTGAAACCCCCATGTCCTGCTGGCCCGTGTGAGTCTGTCTGCTGATGATGGCGTGTGGCTCTTGTCTTCCTGTCCTGCTTTGTGTTGCTTTCCCATCCTCCTCCTCACCGCTTTTCTCCCTAACTCCACACTCTTGTTCTGTGCCTGAGTAATGGACATCCCACAGTCATAATCGCTCTGGTCTGTCAGCTGATATTGTGATCAAAGTGTATATTCCTCAAGTCCACTTCTTCACCAGCTGAGACGTGAGCGTTTCACTCTGCCGCTTTCTCCCCCTGCATTTCTGTCTTGTCTTTAATGCACATCTCTGTAGTGCTGTCATTGTGAATGACGTGTTTCAGTCAGTTATTCAAAGCTCACACACTGTACATAGAAATTCACAACCCCTTTTTTATTAATGTTTTTTTCTTTTTCTGTGTTGACATTTCCTTTTGAAACAGAAAGTTGGACTGGGTTGATAGTTGATTTAAAATAACAATTTAGTTTGACTAACATTGACTATGATTTTCTGCAATTAGAGAATTGTATTGAACTAAATGATGGACACACCTCTGAGTTGTGCTGTTCGATTCTTGAACGAATTGTTAAGCGGTTGCATGAGCCAATGAGCATGTCCAGACGAGTTATTGAACAAATAATAAAAAAAAATGGTTCGAAATGCAAAAAAGATAAATCAAATGAGCCGGTTCTGACTGGAAGTTTTGAATTTTTTTTTGTACAGCAGGAATGAATTTATGCCGTGCAGACTGTTTGATAACTTTATTCAATTTCCGTATATGTCCTATCTTTTAGACAGGAAGGGCAAAGTTAAATCTGACATTTATTATGGGTTTATGTGAGGATTGTTTTGAAGTTCACTTAAATAAATGTAAAAAAATGGATAGCTTTCAATTACACTGTAATGTTGGATGGCTATATTGGATGGGGAATGGGGGGGCATTTTTATCCAGATATCAATAGCTGTATTAGTATCAGTGATACTGGCCTTCATTCATAAAAAGATGCCATTAAAAAGTATTCAAAATATACTGTCTTTATGTTGTCTCTACATTAATTTTATATATAAACTAATATAAACCTATATAAAAGTGTTTTAATTGCGATTAATCACAGAAAATATGTGTGATTAATCGATTCACAGCACTATTTTTTTATATATATTTTATATATATATATAATATCCGTGGTTAGTCATGGGTCATGTATGGCATTAAAAATGTAAAAAATGGCATTAAAAAGCATTAAATTTAATTTGAAGATACCTGCAGAAACCCTGTAGTAGTAAAGATGAAGAGATGATCGGTTCACAAGCCGCTTGAAGTGTGGCACTACAGCGATCCGTCACGCTACATTAAAGACCAACAAAACAAAACTTATGTGAACTTTGCAATGAAATTGAGAGACTTTGAAAGCTGGGAATTTGTTTAATATCAAAAGTAAAAAAGCACAAAGCTTATTGCGATTTATTGGATGGGAGGTGCAACAACGTTTTTTTTTTTTTCATTCATCTACTAAAAACAGCACTGACTAAAATATTGATTCTTGGGGTTTAAGAATGTATATCGGTTCATCAAAATGAGAATCAGAAATGTATATTTTTAACCCAGCCCTACTGGACAGGCTCATTGGCTCATTCGGTGCCTCAGAAATTGCTAGTAAATTTCACAAATAATTACAGCACATTGATTTAAACATCCCAGACAGCAACAAGATGTTGGCCCAGATCCGGGCCACGTCTGGCGCTTGTAGATTCAACGTGTACCAGACGTGGGCCGGGTCTGGGCCGTCACTATGTTGCTGTCTGGGATAATATTCTGAAGTAGAAAGACTGAAATAGTGTTTTCTTGTGAAAATGCTCCCCAGTAAGAAAGCGATCTCTGTTTCCCATACACTAAGGCTGCGTTTGCACTTGGCACTAAGATGCGATGACTGTGATCCGATCAAGCAGATTGGGATCATCAGCCAATCAGGACACGGCACATTTCTGCTTGTCAACGTCAAGTAGCTTCTGTATCTGGAAAGCTGATCAGATCTCTGTGTCCCGTGCATTATTTAAAAGAAGTAATAGAAAGAAAATGGCCCCGGTGTAAAGTCGCACATGAAGTGGCGGGGTTTCTTTTAAAGACTATTTTCAGTCACAGAGCTACACATTGAAATTCTCATAAATGAGGAAGTGGAGGTTGCAAAATAACAATACATTTTAAAGATGCTGTGATAGAAACGCTAACAAGGGACATTTGGGTCTGAAATCATTGCTAGATATGGTGGGAAAATTGCGCATTCTTTTCAGACAATGAATAGGTCCCAGTATATTTCAACAAACTGGCATCAATTCAATAAAAATAAGGATGAAGTTTGTTTTGTGTTTGAAACAGCTTGCCAAAGCTTCTTTGTGGCCCTAAGCAAAGAACGAAGAAGAAATTCGCAGCGAGTATATCGGGACCTTTCTACTCCGCTCCTGATTGTCTCGCAAAAGCGATGGCTTTTTGATTGTGTTAACATTACAATCCAATCACAATCCGCCTTCGACTACATCTGCACCAGGACACACAGAACTGATCACAAACGCATTTACACATCTCCTTTCAGTGTGTATGTGGACAACATCCGGAAACAGGTTGCATGTTAATGCCAAGTTCAAAGGAGCTCAATGATTTTAGAGGTTGAAAATCCTTCACGAACTGAACTGTGGAGAGCTCTTTCTCACTGTTATTTCTGTGTGTGTCTCTTGATAATGGCCGATGCCTTCATAACCAGTAGCAGCGCATATTCAGCAGAGCTTCATCTCTGAAAGAAACGCCACAGCGCACAAGGCCACTCGCACTTCAGCCCGCCCACACACACACACATGCACACGCACACACACCCCTCCATCAGTCGCTGTCCGTCATAACTTGCCAACCAGCTAGAAGAGGCTGTGAACACCTCTTGTGGTTTAGCAGATGCTGTTGACTTACTGTAGACTAATTACAGGAGTCGTCACTGCCGTGATCATGGGGTTAGTGTGCTACAGTTACTCCATGTCATTCAAGAGCTCTGTGGTAATGAGATCCTCTCACAGTCTCAACAGGTAACAGCTCACCCCGTCTGGGAGAGGCCTTTAGTGAAGTGAAGTTAAAGGTGAAGTATGTAGTTCTGCGACACTAGTGGACTATTTCGCAAACTCAAACATCTCAGTCACAGCTCTTACGGTGCTTGTGAAGGCATGGCTCAACATTTAGACGTAGGCTACTTTCAATAACCGGTCCAACGTTTTAGGAATACTTTTAGCTGTGTTGCTACGTGTCACGAGTAAGTAATTGAGTAGCTAACAGTGGGTCTAAAAGTGTCTCGTTTATAATAAACCCATCCGATAGATCTGAACTGGATGCATTTTTTGACATGACGCACCGCAACTGTTGAGTTAACATTAGAAACTGGTACATTTGTCTTTCTGAAAGGATGCATGATGATGCTGTAAAGTATTGACGCATCCACTGTAGTTCATAGCTTTGCATTTCCCTGTTCACTTTGATCGGTTTAATCTTTGAAGATCTAAAAACAGTGAATTTTGTAACCGAAGCTGAATGTCTTTTCCCATTGGTCTAAACACCATGTGGCTCCGCCCACTACTGTAGCCACGCCTCCAAACTCACGCTATTGGTTGAGCTGGAGAGAGATTGACGGATCTGAGCGAGCCCATGAATGACATACTTACTTAATAATAATTTATTTTAACATAAAATATCTTGCATACTTCACCTTTGAAATTGTAAATAATTTTGTTAAATTATCAGTTTTAGACTTTTTAAATGTACGTTTTGTATATTATATTCATTTACGTTTAGCAACATAACATTTTAAAAATGTAAGAAACTTTTTTTTTTTAAGATAATTATTAATTTAGTTTGTAAAACATTCTTACATAAATTAGTGCTTTGAATTCTTTTGAAATCTACACACAAATCTGTTTAATACATTTGCTCTGTTTGAGGCTTTTAAATACTGAAACAGAGCTTTGATCATGAAACTAAGCATTAAATATCATCTTACTGAGACATATTATTGGCAGATATAGTGATGACTGATATTTATATTCGTTTTATGTAAGTATCTGTTATACTCTTATAAAGATCTCGTTGATTTACACTATAAGCATCAGAATTTCATTTACTTTTTTGCCATATAAATTTTAGCATCTGCACCAAATTGCAAATTTTTTCTTCATTTGGGCCTCAATAAAAAAATAGTTTTTCTCTATATTCTAGCTATATCATACTAAATAGACCATAAAAGTTTCAAATATGATACTGAACATAAAACACAATTTGTCTGACTGTGGTTTAATGTGTCGGACGTTAAACCCAGAGGCACTGCAGTGTTGTTAGTCAGCTTGGGATTCTTTAATTGAATTGCATACTAATGATTTTTCTTTGACGCAAATGAGAACGTCCCGTTTTCTGGAGTCCTTCCTATAATCTGCAACCCACTTCCCGTCTGGTCATGTTTTAACTGTACAGGAAGATGTTTTGTGACAGCATTGCAGTCAGATCCAGGGAGGAAGAGATGCATTATTGATCCTAACAGGAAATGAATATGACAATCAAGTAGATGATGTAGCAGTGGAGACTGTACTAGAATTGGATAAGAATGTTATTTGTGTTCACAGTCCCGGCGATCTCGAATGAAAGCTGACATAAACACACACAACACATTAACTGTTGAGCCGTGAAGTCACACAGCATACTACCTTTCAGAAAGTGTGTAATTTCCCATTACAGTTGTTGCGTGTTTCATTTGCTTCTGCTCTTCCCAGCATATTCCTTTTTTTTTTTTTTTTTCAGGGAAAGTGTTGGAAAAATATCAACCGCTTGTCATTTCCCTTGTTTCCATGGTTACAGGCCATCGTGGACACGGTTGACAACCTCCTGAGGCCAGAAGCTCTTAAATCCTGGAAGGACATGAATTCCACAGAGCAAACGCATGCGGCCACTATGTTACTGGATACCCTGGAGGAAGGAGCCTTTGTCCTCGCAGACAACCTGATCGAGCCCGCCGTCGTCAGAGTGCCCGCCGAGAACATCGGTGAGTCTTTCTGTCTAGGAAGTGTGAGCCGCCTGTCACCGCTGACACTGATCAACTAATAGAGTCATGACGGCTCATTATGAAGACCAAAGCTGAAGGAAATAGAATTGGCGGGAATGCTTGAACGGGTTAAAGGTCAGTTCAGCTACTGGTGCCAAACAACTCGGAATTCTAAATTATGTTTCTAAACATTCTAAAACCAACTGCCAATTGACACGGTACAAACTTTTGTACGGGAAACTAGTGCTGCCAAAGATTTCAAATGCCTTTGTGCTCATAGCTCAAAATACCCCACAGATATTTTTATATAGCATGTTAAAGTTGTCACTTTTTGAGCAAAATGCCTCGTTTTGTAGCCTGGTAATACCAAACTCTGCTACTTCGCTTTGCTTCGTAGACAGAGTCTGGAATGGCATAATAGAGAAGTGTTTTCTCTCTCGCGGGGGGTCGCTTGTTTGAAGTTTAAAATCATTGGTTACCCGTAAGCCAATCACATAACGTTTGGTTATGCCGTGTGTTATGCGCATGCTCAGCTGCATCTAACTTCCACTGTAAACACATGTATGATGCGAAAAACAAAACCATCGAGTGAAATACCGGAGTAAACATGGCTGTGAACGACTTTTGCAGATTATGTGAAGTAAATCTAAGCATCCATGGTACAATCAGCATCTACGTCACGGCTCTCAGCCCGCCTTCTGTTCGTTGATTGGCCCGGCTGTTTTCAGGCCGGAGGAAAACGGAAAGCTATGACGCTGTCTCAGACTGAGTACAGAAGCGGAATGAAATTGAGCGGAAGTACGAAGTCTGACGTAGTCAGGCTACTCGTTTTGTGTCTGTTCCTTTAAATGCAAATGAGCTGCTGCTCCCGGCACAGGGGGCGGAGCTTCAACAGCTCGTGTCCTTTTACCTCACACACACATGCTCTGAACATTTCAAAAACTTTTAGCCTTTTATGTTCAAACCGGAGTCAGAAAGATAGAGAGACTCAAGAAGAAGTGACAACATGTAGAAGCAACAGGTATTTCTGAATGGTTGGTTGGTGAATTTATGAAGCTGATGTGTAGTTATCTTCTAGTCATTGATTAGCATATTCTGTCATGATAATCTATAAATCGTGTTCAGGGGGCGGGGTTTATGTAAACTTTAGGGTTAGTGATGTCTCTAACCCGGGAGGAATGTGGTGTAGTCTCTACCAGCCGTTTGTTGTAGTCCTTAAGCGATTTCTGTGAAATAAAATATATCCCTTTGCTTTGAACTTTGAGCGTCATAACTTTGCAGATGTTGTTTATGCTCAAACAGCAACATTACACACTAACGAAAGTTAGAAAAGTGAAATCAATAATCAACCACCCCTTTAAAGAGGATTTATTATTATCACTGTTTCTGAACTCCTGAAACGCCTCCATTGTAGTCTTGAGTTTCTTCCGGAACGAACACGTCACAATATTCCTCATTATAATAATTAATGTGCAGAATAAAGGGGCGGGGCCTGGTTGAGTTAGTTAGTAGTGTGTTAAACTGGCGGTTATGGTAAGGGGCGGGATATTTCCCAAACACACTCGAAGCGCTCGACCAATCACAACACACTGCTCCAGCCGACCAATCAGAGCACAGTGTGCTTTTCAGAAGGAGGGGCTTCATAGAGACAGGAACTAAACAGAGCGTTACTGACAGACTGGGAAGAGAGGAGCCGCAACAATGGAGAATATGAGGAGAATAATCAACATTCAAAACATTTAGAAAATCAGCATAATAGGCTATTTTTAATGTACTGTGTCAGTGTTTGGATGTAGAGATCAGTTTTTCCTTTCCTTTAAGTTCTTATTTTATGAAACTTTAAACGTTTAAGTCTTGTGTGGTACAAATGCCAGTCCACTTGAGTTGAGCTGTTTGTCCATCACTTTGAAGCTCTCACTACAAAGGCTGTCAAATTACATTTTTTTTTTTTTTGAACATTCAGCAAATCTAAGATAAAAGTGCACATTCAAATGCAGAAGTTGGCATATGGCAAACAGCTGAAGAAAAACATGTCTGTTAATATTTCAAATCATCCAATCATAGTCGGTGTCCGGATCGGCTGAAGCTGAACAGTTAATGAACACTGGTACACTAAAGCGCTTTGCTAATGGGTTTATTCATTCAAAGGCATCATCAAATTAATCATATATACACACAAACATACTATTGAACTTGCATTAAGTTGCGTGGGTGTTAAGCGTGAACATCATGCTGTGAATGAAACGCTCTGTTCATTTGCATTGGCCTTAATCAGTGTTCAATTCAGTTAAAGAATCTCAAGCCAACTAATGCTTTTGGTTTACAGCGTCGCCATCTGAAAAGTCTATTGTTAAGTATTTAAAAGCCTCAACCAGAAAACATTTCACGAACAAAACAAATGTGAATGGTTCATTAAATTGTGCAGTGAATGAGCTTTTCCCCCTTGCACATTAAACACATCATGACTAACTAAAGCGAATAGCTATATTTGGAAACAATTAATCATTCTGGAATGAGTGGGATAATTTAGTTCAGCAGTGCAAAATAAAAATGATTTAAAAAAACTAGAAACTTTACTTTTTTTGTGCAAATCATCCTTTTAGGTTTCAGTGACCATAAAGTGAACGGAGTTAAAAAATGAAATAAAACTCATGCATAGGGCACATCCCCACTTTTTGACCAATTTAGTGTAATATAATTATAACAATAATGATTTTTATTATGATTATTATGACAAAATGATTATTATTACTAAATAATATTTAAAAAAAGTATAATATTGTAATTGTTGTACTGTATAATAAGAAATAAAGTTTTTACAAAAATTATTTTATTTTGTAGTACAACTGTAAAATTACATTACTAAAATGTATGTATTAATTTCATTTTCATCGTGACACTGAAGACTGGAGTAATGATGCTGAAAATGCAGCTTTGATCACAGGAATAAATTACACTTTACTATATGATCACACAGAAAACAGTTATTTTAAATTGTAATATTTCAAAATGTTTACTGTGTTTTTGATCAAATAAACGCAGCCTCGGTGAGCAGAAGAGACTTATGACTTCAACAATATCACCTTACTGACCCCAAACTTTTGAGTAGTAGTGCACATTAACATATAAAATGTTTGAATGTTTGGTTTAATTAATCAACTGAAAAAGAGAAAATGTCGAAATATTGACCGAACTAACAAGTCAATCTAGGACTAAAACAACTTGGTGAAAGTGAGCACTGGAACTGGCCTGAGAGCTGAGGCTAAATCTCTTAATTTTATAATTGTATGCAGTTTACTTTCAAATAAATGCATTTGTTCCATACTATATTGTACCATGGTGCAGTTGGGGTTATATCTGTTATTGCCCCCTCTTGTGGACTGTTGTGTTCACTGCTCTCCCTCTATAGCTGAAGCCATGCCTATGGAAATATCTTATTGTTAACTTTTCCCCGCTGTTGACAGCGCTGCTACAGTAAACGTGTGGGCACTGCTGGGCTGCAGTGCGCTGAAACTGGCACATTTAGGTCCTCAGAAGTAAAGAAATATGTATAGAGAGCGGAAACCTGATTAATTATTCAGGCATCTAGCATATTAGACCGTATGCAAATCCAGCACACTGCAGCAGCAGAACGTCTTCAGTGTGTTTCATGGACCCTGTTCAGCGCTCTGAGCGTTTCCGGAGAACTGTGTGTGTGTTCATCTATGAATTTAAACACATGTTTTAAGCACACATGTTTTGTTTCTGACTTTATCTGCTTGCTGTGGTATTTTGTTTCTAATGAAGCTCTTGATTCTGTACATGTTTAGATCTCGCAGAGTCTTTTAGATGACGGTAACACACACTGCTTTTGCTACCACACACATCCATCTCTACAGATATCAGATTCCTGGTGAAGAAACCAAGCAATCCGACACAACGCTTAATTTAGACAAGCTTTCCCGGCAGATTGGATCTGGGCTCAGGAAATGATTGTGCTGATTGATATTTACAGTCACAGATATGAGAATCTGCAGTGAATAATGCAGGAGTCTGACGGCTGTGCAACAGTTTACTCCCAATCTCAGGTTTCTTCTGTCCGTCTGCTTTCAGGCTGGATGTAGAAACTGACCTTTCTGGAGTTTGAGAACCAAGGTTTAGCATTCTTCACTGTTCACAAGCTATGAAGATACACTTATACGCAGTGACACAAGGTTCAAGCTCTACCGTGTTTAAAAATAACGCACGGCCTGTTCATAAAGGGCCAGTTCGCCCAGAAATAAAGATTCTGTCATCATTTATTCTCCCTCAAGTTGTTCCAAACCTGAATGAGTTTCTCTCTTCTGCTGGACACTAAAGAAGATATTTTGACGAATGTTGGTAATCAAACAGATCTCAGTGCTTTACATAGTAGGAACAAATAAAACTAGGCTATGTTAGTTAATGGGGCCTGAGATCTGTTTTCTGTATTTCTGTAACTATCCCTTTAATAAATATTATTTTATTAATTATTAGCTTTCATCAACTCCCGAACTCCCTGCAGTTCTTTCATGAATCCCAGTTTTGGAAAGCTACATTAATGTTTAATGCACTTTTTGTTAATCAAATAGAATGTAATATATTTTCATTCTCTTTGTACTTTTATTCCAAACTAATCCTATGCAGATCTATGTGATCAAGTTAGGTCAAAAATCAACCAACCAGTTGTTTTAAGGCAGCGTGTCAGTAAGAAATATCAGTTTACATTTCCAAACATTCCTTTTGACATTAATTGTGATGATAATCGTATGCATGAGGAATCCTCAATGGTTTCCACACACAGATCTGTTTTCACCATCATTGAGTCTGTCTGGGACAAAAAACTGAGACTAAATCCATAAGAACTGTGGCAACGTCTTCAAGACGCTTGCAGAAATATACCTGTAAAGCCACACTAGTGTGATAGTTTATAGACACATGTGAAATAACAGTCTGTTTCTGGCATGTTCTTTCATCAGTATTGATCATATTACAGCTGCAGGATTGATGGATGGACAGCTGATATTGGGGATACACTGATATGAACATTTTGGCCGATACCGATAACCGATAATTCTTTGTATTTGAAAGCCGACATATTGGCTAATAAATCTAAATCCAAATTGTATATCATTTTTGAGTGCCTGATTACAAAAACAAAAGTCTTATGTCCCAAGCACACAGTTATAATGATGTTCTTATTATAACTTTATGTAGCCGATATGACAGACTTGCACTGAACTGTATTTTCCTTTTCAAACTGATTCCAGTCATATTTCAAGCAATTTAAACCCATCACGTTGAACAGTGGCATCTGAAGTGTCTCGCCTGAAGGAAATAATACATTATTTATCGGCTTTAATATATCAGCCAAACTTTCTTATCGGGCCGATAACGATTACACTAAAAATGAACATATATCGGCCGATACTGATATGGTGGCCGAATATCGTGCATCACTAGTTGACATGTCCAGTGCATGAGGTCATGAGTCATGCAAAACATTGAGAAACGAGAGATTTCATATCTAGTGGTTATTGATCCAAGTGTGTTTGCAATAGTTTTCTAATCTCACACCTGTTCTTTGAGAAATCTTCCTTTAAAAGCTGAAAGACCTTCAGTCTAGTTTGACTTTTAAATGGAGACTAAATCTGAAGTTGAGTGAAATAGCCTTTCAAACTGTTCAGTTATTTAATGAAACGCTGCACAGTTTGACTCCATGTGTTTAGCTCATTCTGGCTGGATTTCAAGTGTTGAAAAACGGACGTCCTTGGGTTGCTTTCTCAGGCATAAGTCACCATGTACAGTTGCTATTCTAACTCTCAATGAATCAGACCGGGAGGAACCGCAAAAATGGCATCTGAACCGCTCACAAAGTTAAAAACGAAATGTTTCTTGTGTACTAGTTTATATATATTTATATTCTAAATAGCAAGAATGAGTGTAAAACAGAAGGCATAATCAAAGCAACCTTTTAAAGAGGATCGATTCTGCTTTTCTCCATCTTCATCTGTCTTTAGTGTGTGGTGTTGCTGTTTAAGAGTGAAAAAGCTCCAGTTCTTCTCTATATCAGTGTCAGTGTTTCTGAACTCCTGAAACGCCTCCATTGTAGTCTTGAGTTTCTTCCGGGAACGAACACGTCACAATATTCCTCATTATAATAATTAATGCGCAGAATAAAGGGGCGGGGCCTGGTTGAGTTAGTTAGTAGTGTGTTAAACTGGCGGTTATGGTAAGGGGCGGGACATTTCCCAAACACACTCGAAGCGCTCGACCAATCGCCTCACACTGCTCTAGCCGACCAATCAGAGCACAGTGTGCTTTTCAGAAGGAGGGGCTTCATAGAGACAGGAAGTAAACAGAGCGTTACTGACAGACTGGGAAGAGAGGAGCCGCAACAATGGATAATATGGAAAATAAAATAATCAACATTCAAGCAGGAAAACCTGTTCTAGAAGAGATCAAAAACAAAATTAAGGGCAAAATCAGTCCTCTTTAAATTCTGAAATCACCAACAGTTAGAATGATTACATTGTGGTAAAGTGCTTACATGCATCAGGGTGAAGTCCATAGAAAAAGCTGACCTGTCACATTACTTTGAGTGCATGTTAATAGGTTGATATTGTTCTGTTTGTAATATTTCATGAATGCATTCTTCACTGGTGAAGTGCTGAAAGCAAATCGGTTTAGCTCCGGTCTCAGCATGTGTCGGCCATGAACCGTCCACATGGTAAAATCCAAACCAGGCCCTGCCAGCTGAATTTATTAGTAACGTGATCTCATTCATAAGTCAGCTTTGTGCTCTCGTCTGTCAGTTCACGGGACAGTCCTCTGGGTTACTGCACCTCTACACCTGGGCTCAGTGCTTTTCCACCTCAGACTTGTGTTTGTGTGCCTGATTTGTGTTGTTGTTTTAAACAAGGTCTGTCAAGTCGTAGCTGTCAGATCTATTGCTTTCACATCAAAAGGGAAATAAATATCAGAAATCACAAAAACTTAAAGTGGACTTACACTTTAAAACTTAAAGTACTTAAAGTGGCGGCTGACAAAGCGACGCCATCTTTCAGTTAAAGGTGCCGATTTTAGTAGAAGGTATTAGATAGGGTTTTTTTTCCTTAAATTTAAGCACAAGTTAAATTAACTTGAGAACAGCATTTATTGTTAAAGTGAAAACATGATCTGCTTACATTAAAGAGTACACCTTTTTTATTCTCTGCCTTGCGTTTGAAAATGATATAATGTGGTGCAAATGCAGAACTGGTTGGCTGTGGCCTGAGGAGCATTAGGAAACCTTGAAGCACAATTAAATTGCTTTCTTCTCAATTCAGTCTCTTTTATGTGCACAATGTCTTGTTTTAATTGAATTACCTCACGTAGACTTAATGAAACTGAGAAACGGTTGTTAATTTCCATCTGACAGAAGAATGTGAGAAAACTTCCTGGGCAGTTTACGCAACTGCAGTTGTTTAGTATTTTGTTCAAAAAATCTTAAATGCACATAGCAATCCATATATATATATGACGGTATATATGATATATATATATATATGACCATATATATATATATATATACAGTATATATATATATGTATATATATGTGTATATATAAAAAATGATTTCTTTCTTTCTTTCAGTGTTGGACGTGTATGTGTTGAGCACCGATGGCCAAATTCAGGACTTCAGGTTTCCACAGACCAGCAAAAGAGGAGCCACAATTCAGCTCTCAGCAAACATGGTCAAGCTCAACAGTAAAAACGGTAAATAAATGCAAGGTTATGCTCGAGTGAAGGATCTTCAGATGCTCAGTTAATGAAGTCAATGATTTCCTGAACTGTAGGATGTAATGGCCATAAACACTCAAGCTTCATTTGCAAGCTACTGTTATACACACTTTACATGCATTCTTGTGTTACTATAGCTGTAATAAACATCAGTACTCAAGGATACCTTTGCGTATCCTTTCAACATGTGTTGGTATTCTGGGTACTGGTAAAAAAAAAAAAAGAAAAGCTTGTAATATCTAATGTTCTCTTCGATCTGTTGATATGACTAGGGTTGGGAATCATAAGACATTTTCCGTGTCCGTTTCCGATTTCGGCTCCATTTAAAATTATTAAACGACTAATAAAAAAATTGTGGTAAGAAATATGGTAAATCGTTTTAATTTTAGCGATTGCGGTCCAATTCCAAAGGTAAAAAAATAGATAAACTTAGATATCATTCACATTTATTCAAAGTCTTATTGCAAAACATGAATATCATGAACATAAATCAACAGGCTAAAGAACACTAACACAAGGAGCGTTTGCCTGTGGTTTAAAAATACCATAAAATATCTAGCCTAACTAATATAAATTGCAAGCATTATTAAAGACAAGTAAACACTCAGTAATTAAAAAATTAGCAATCCCAACAAATAAATACAACTATACAAATATACGATTGAAATAAACAGTGCTTTAATATTTGTAGTTATTTGGGTTGAGAAACTAGAAAGGAAAAAATGTAAAATAGCACTGCACTTAATAAATATAATTTACATTCCAGAAACAGTGAATTTTCTCTTTGTCTTCTGTTGTTTGATTGGTGTTATTATAGAGACGGCAGTGAACCACTGGTTTAAATCACATTAAAAGGCACACAGGAACCAAGAAGCAGAATCGAAATGCGCCAAATTGAATTTACCAAATCAAAAATTTGGAAACGGTTGACCTGAAAGAGAAAGTTCAAAATAAGAAAGAAAATGTCGTAGATATTTTATTAAGGAGAAAAATGAAACCCCAAAGCCATTATACCCAAGTTCTGTTTGTTTGTTTGTCAGTCATGTAGTAACATGGTATGCTCTCTCATTGTTTCTATACTCAAGGCATTGCCAAGCTGGTGTTTGTCCTTTATAAGCACTTGGGGCATTTCCTCAGTACGGAGAACGCCACGGTGAGACTGATGGGCGAGAGTGGAGTCAGAAACCACACGCTGACCGTCAACTCACACATCCTCTCCGCCTCCATCAACAAAGAGTCCAGCCGCGTGTTCGTGTCCGAGCCGGTCGTCTTCACACTCGAGCACTTGGATGTAAGACGCTTAAGGATGTTACTTTTGTTCATTTTTGTGGTAACACTTTACAATAAGGTTCATTAGTTAACATTAGTTTACTACCTTAGTTAACATGATCTAAGAATGAACAATATACTTAAGCCTTTATTAATCTTAGATAATATTAATTTCAACATTTATGAATATGTTATTTAAATCAAAGGGTGTATTTGTTAACATTAATTAATTAGTGCTCTGTGAACCAACATGAAAAAACAATGAACAGCTGGATTTTTATTGACTAACATTAACAAAGATTCATAAATACAGTAACAAATGTATCATGGTTAGTTCATGTTAGTTAACTTAATACATTAACTAATGTTAACTAATTAACCTTATTGTAAAGTGTTACCATTTTTTGTTTTCCTTGTATTGCTTTATTTTGTCTGTTTGTGTGCATCAGTCATTAAACAAGAAAGAAATAAAAACCGTTCACATTTTGACTGCTAAATATTTGGTAACTGGGATGTCTTATTGTTGTAATTTAAAATATGGGGCATGTTATTTTGAATAGGCAAGTAATGATTTGAGTTAAGGTTAGAGTTAAACCTTGAAAAACATTCTTAACTCTTTCCCCGCTATTGACCAGATTTTCCATCATTTATTCAATTCAATTCAATTCACATTTATTTGTAAAGCGCTTTTCACAATACACCTCGTTTCAAAGCAGCTTTACAGAAAATGCACGAGTCCACATTACAATTTAGAGTGATCTGTTATCAGAGGAAACTGTCTAATTTATGTATTTCAGAAATGTACATATACAAATCACACAGTTAGCTAAAAATGTACTAAATTAAACAATATAATAATTTGAGGCATAAACAATGAGCTCAGTGAAGTAATGAATACTTGTTTGTTAACAAATGATTATGACATTTAGAAACATTTAGCATTGGTGCATGTTATCCGACCGTGGAGGCTATGAAAATTTGTTAATATTATCAAAAATGTTGGCGCTGACTGGCGACTTAAAAATAAAAAGAGTAAATTGAGGTTGTTGATCAAGGAAAACACACAGTTTGGGTATAAAACATTAAAACAAATGCCTTTGTTATTAAGAGGGTGCAAATAAAATGTCATGTTTCTTCATTCATCAGACCGAGAACTACTTCAACCCAAACTGCTCGTTCTGGAACTATTCGGAGCGAAGCATGGTAGGATACTGGTCAACACAAGGCTGCAAACTCCTCGACACTAACAAGACTCACACCACCTGCTCCTGCAGTCACCTGACTAACTTCGCAATCCTGATGGCCCATCGAGATGCACATGCGGTGAGTAACCAGACCTGTCCTGTGGTGGGACGTCCGGTCGAGGACATCTACATGTAGTTCTGCTTTCTCCATGCTTTTCATATAACCATATTGAGTCTGTTGAGCCTCCTCATGTCTACAACAGAACAAAGGAATATAATGGAGCACGTTCTTAATAGTAACATAACTCTTAGTCTGCTTTGATGAATGAAGCTCTTGTGTCGCCAGTAGGTTTGTGGGAACAATGCAGTTTTGTCAGTATGACATGACAGTTGTCTGATAACACCTGACACTGTATAATAAAGATAGTGTAGCAATGGTTTAAGCTGTAATGAATGTGGAAGTTATGGGTTTTGTGGTGCATCACTGCAACTGCAGCTTAAATCACATCTATGGAAATACATAAATGACAAAAGTCTTGTATACGATAATCAAAAGCAGTGTTGTGGAGGTGACTTCACAAAGCAAAATATTGAGTGATTAAGATGGTGTTTTTTAAAACGAAATAAACCAATCTGAATTTAAGCTGGTCATTATTTGTTGAACTGACAAAAACAAAATTATCTGAAATGTTTTCAACTTAAATATTGACATATTAAATATAAGCTGTGTAATAAAGTAATTGATTGAGTTGTGTTCAACAAATCCAGCATTTAAATGTAATTTGGTTTTTAAAACCCTTTGCTGCCATTGTTCCATGACACTGTCTTTAAGTTCTTTGAAATTGCAGAAATGTGTGTGGTAAATATTTTTTTTAATGCACATAAAGTGGATGTATTATATTCCCATTATGACAGTAAAATATTTTCTGCCTATATGTAAACATATTGCGAAGATATTTTTTTTCATATTATGTACTGGGGCATGGGCCAAATTGCGTTCTGGGGGTCATTATATCATTATTTCAATTTAACTCTAAATATGGTGAGGTAAAAACAACCCAATTTGGGTCATTTTGGCAACACAGCTCTGGGTCAAAAGGGAAACTCAAAAGTTTGAAATTAAAATCGCACAGGAAATTACTCCAGTAAAAACACAGGCAACAGTAATGGGCTATTTATGGGCTACATTTATTTATAACGGACAAAAAAAATAGACGAGGAGAAGCAACATGAAAACGTATGCGAGTAAGAAAAAGTGCAGAAAAGAATACAAACTTAAACTCTGTTATACGTCTTATAACGGAATTGTGTTTTTATAATCAAAAGTTTAATAATCAATAATGTTTAAGAACAGATTTGATCAGTTATTTAGTTTATTTTTTTTCTCCCGCTAACGAACATTAGATGCCAAACCATCAGGCTGAGTGTCACCAAGAAATACAGTCTGAACGTCCTGAAATTTGGGAATTATGTATTACAGTGAATCGACAGGATTTTACTCTCTCTGTTTAATGGGTTTATAATCACTCACTTCACTCTCAAGCATTAGTCCGGCTTGTTCAGTTCCAGCTCATCAGTCACTGTTTGAGAGAAAACACTCTGACAAAAACTTCCAGTTTAGTTTCTGATTAGTTTTCTTCTATTTTCCACATATATTCCTGTCATGATCTCCGCGAACACGGATAGGCGAAGACTTTCTCGTACCCAAACTCTTGTGCCATTGCTTCAAAAATGCACCGGCCCACAATGCATTGTGACTTAATACAGAAATACAGTAGATTACTGTTGAAAATGGGCTGTAAATTAGCAGCCGTTGCTTACTGTGCAAATTATTGCCCAGAATGCTTTGTTTTCTACAGTACATTACTGTTTTAGTGGAAAACTTTAGTGGTTGTTTTTTACAGCAATTTTTTCCAGTTGACAGTGCTGGAGATACCAATTAAAAGCTTTGGATGCTGGCCTGATGTGAACCGAAACAACATGCAAGTGAAACAAATAAGAGAGGATATAATCCCTGGCCTCAAGCACATCAACAGTACCAAATTAGAGGAGCCAAAGTTTCATCTGCCCTATCTTTCTGGCCAATTACCTTGTGCAAAGTCACCCTTTCACAGGTCAGCAAGCGGGACTGTTTGATTGGCTCGCACACGAGAAAGTTGCTTGGATTACCAAAATGTCTCGGCATTATGGGACCGTATGGAAACAGGGTCATTTCACTCGCAATTACTAACCTTGCTGAGGAAAACAGATGTGCTAAAGTTGAGTTAGACATGATACTCAGACAGTCCAAGGATATTGTAGTGGGAAAGCCCGCTCCAATCATTACGGAAGGAAGTGCAATCCAGCATTAGCGGTCCATGGCACAAAATCAGCCCTTTTACGGAAGAAAATGGGTAAGAATATGGAAGAATGGAAGAATGGGTTTTAGGCGAAGAACAAACAAGCCCACCATGCGAAAGGCAACAGCAGCTGAATATGCTGAACTTGTGGTGGAGGATGTTTACCATCAAAAAGTGACCGGGATCACTAAAGCCGTATCTCAAGCCAAGCAAGACTGCCGGATGAGATGGGAGGAATTACCTGGAAAGACCTGTGGTGGAAAACAGAAGGGGTTGTCCAGCAGACCAACAATAAAAGGCATTCTTGGAGGCCACCATGTGAAGCAGTCATTGGCTATGGCTGAAAAGGAGCAGTACCACAAGGTCCAACAATTGAGCACTGTAAGAAACCAAAAAGTGGCTTGGGGACGTGCATCAGAGCTTGATCGGCCCACTGCTTGTTTCTAGATGGCTTCTCTCAATGTCAAACTTTGTGTAATGGCAGTCATGCACTCTGAGAAACTACTAAAGATAAAGAGGGGTTTGCAAATTTCTGTAGGACACACATCTGAGCCTGTGGTGGGTCTGCCTGAGCAGAGGGTGTATTAAACTAAACCCAACTAAAGATATGTCTCAATAAAAACCTTTAACCTTTCCGCCCAGCATCAGAAGATCCCTAGTTTAAATGGAAGGCTGATCCACAGGGATTGTACTATCTAGGCTACGTTTGCACCAGTGAATTTACGTTTTAAAAAGCATAACTTCTGCTACGGTTGCGCCTGGCGTCTACACTACTCCGGAGTTTTCGACCCTCGAAAATGGAGACTTTTGGAAATGCTGGAGATCCTGTTTTAGTTGGGGTTTGCGTTTCAGTGTAGATGGACCAAAACGGAGACTTCTGAAAGTGAAGGCGTGGCTGTCCTCATTCGCTCCCTGATTAGTTATCCTTCCCCAATCCGTCAAGCCCCTATCATATGACTATTACGCTACCAAAACACCACAATCGAAATCTCACTAGTGTGGGCATAATCCTAGTCCTATTAACTAATCAAAATATGTATCAATTAAACATTGGTTCAAGATTGTCCTGATTTAAACAGTCATAGTTTAATACAGTGTCATTGAAGATACAAGCCAATTGTTGGTGTTTTCATGCTAGACACCCTTTCAGTAAATTTAACAGAATTGTTTTTTGTTTGGACGATGTGTGAATAGAACCTGTTGTCAAAGTTAAAATGTGATAGGCAATATTTATCTAATTTGAAAAAATCTGTATTGATGCTGTGTGATGTAAGGTGGATGATATAAGCACTAGGAGATTTGAGCGGTCTTATTTAAGATGTCTGCTGTCAAACACTCGCTCGATACCAGACGTGAGCTTCCGTTGTAGTCTATGTAAGTGCCCTGGAGTCTACGCTGGAAGTGCCCAGTTTTAACGGACTCTTGTTACTGATGTGTAAATAGTAGAAATGCATAAACAAGATGGAAAGCCTATGCATGTGTGACTAGCAGATGTGGTACATTTACTGGAAAAGGTAATTAAGGTTTTTGCATTTGAAACTGGGCCAGTTTTTCTAGTCTCTACACATTCAAAAACAAAAAATCAATTCTCACTCATATTCTGACAAGTGAAGCGTTAGGACTTAAGTACATGGCATAAATGCTAATGTTAATCTTTACTTTTCCAGGGTGAGGGGAGCGTTCACGAGCTCCTGCTGACAGTCATCACACGAATGGGCATCGCCGTCTCGCTTGTCTGCCTCGCCATTAGCATTTTCACCTTCTGCTTCTTCCGTGGCCTTCAGAGTGACCGCAACACCATCCACAAGAACCTGTGCATCAACCTCTTTCTTGCAGAGCTGCTCTTTCTAGTGGGCATCAACATGACCGAACCTCCGGTGGGTATTCTTCCTAAATCGTGATATCCAAAACGCTTGTGAAAAGCACCAAACAATAAACTGTAACTGTATTGAATTAAATGTGTTTGTAATATATCAGTCTCAACCCTAGTAAGCTGCAATATTTATAGGCATCACATGCACGCCCACAAGAGCCAGCACAACCCACAGCCACATGATGTGATTGAGTAGAAATGCCTACTGGAGACCAACAGAATGACAACTCGCCAACCTCTAGATAGTGTGAGCACCTTAAAGTAGTAGTTCACTTCAGAATTAAAACGTCCTAATAATTTACTCTCCCCCAAGTCATCCAAGACGTTCATTTTTACATTTACATTTATTCATTTAGCAGACGCTTTTATCCAAAGCGACTTACAGTTGCTATATATGTCAGAGGTCGCACGCCTCTGGAGCAACTAGGGGTTAAGTGTCTTGCTCAGGGACACATTGGTGTCTCACAGTGGATTCGAACCCGGGTCTCTCACACCAAAGGCATGTGTCTTATCCACTGCGCCACACCACCCCGCTATGTCACCCGTTCATGTCTTTCTTTCTTCAGTCGAAAAGAATTGAAGGTTTTTGAGGAAAACACTCCAGGATGTTTCTTCATATAGTGACTTCAATGGGGTCCAACGGGTTGAAGGTCCAGATGTGAGTTTCAGTGCAGTTTCAAAGTCTCGACACGATCCAGCCGAGGAATAAGAGTCTTATCTAGACAAACCAGCGGTTATTTTATATACATAAAATATAACATTATAACATTTATATACTTTTAACCACAAATGCTCATCTTGCACGAGCTGTGATGCGCCACACATTACGGAATCAGGTTGAAAGGTCATCCTGAAGAAAGAAGGACATGAACATCTTTGATGACAGGGGTGTGAGTAAATTATCAGGAAATTTTCATTCTGAAGTGAACTACTCTTTTAACATTCACTTTGAGTAATTTGACCACTGAAGTAGTTTTAACGATGCTACTGTCCAGGGCTTGACATTAGCTTGTTTGCTCACAAAGTTACGAGCCACTCAGCATTTTCACTGGCCACATTTTTGACATCGATACCATGGGGGAAAAACTGCCATATTTATATTTTTAATATTATCTCATAATGTTGGCTGCTGTCACTTTAAGTCCTGACGCACGGATCCATCATACTGTTTTATATAGCCAATATACTTGTATTTATGTGCGCGCACTTTGGTGTGAACACAAAATCTGCAGGAATGAGTTTAATTATGCACAATACGTGCAATCCCACGCCGAAATTCAAGCCCTGTAACACCAACAATATTCATCCGGAGCAAATGAAGTGAGTGAGTAAAGGGTTTATGTGTCACTCGCTGTCGGAGAGATTAGAGAGCGAGAATGGGCAGCTGGTGTTGTGTATCCTGCGGAAGAGTTTGAGATATTACAGTATCGATATGTGTCGAAAAATCTAGTTTTGACAACACTTGATTGCACTTCGTTTATTATTTCAGATGCCTTTTTAAAAAAGACTACAATTAAAAAAAATATATATATATATATTCTACAGTATATAAAATTCAACCCGCCAAAGTGTCATGTAGGAGTGACTGCGTTACATGCCGCTGCTGAAATACACACACATTTGGCAGGTTGGCGGGTGTTAATGTCAAGCCGTGCTACTGACTATGAATAGAGTTTCAAAATGGGTTGGGATACTCACTTAGTAAGTTTTATTCACACACTACAGGGACGAAGCTCATAACTTTTTTGATACAAATTAAAAATGAGAGATGTTAAAGATGTTCAGTGAGATGTTATAACAGCAGTTTCCAAACCAGTAGTTTTGACTCAAATAACATTTTTGGTGAATAAAGATCTTCTATAAATAGCTTTGAAGATTAAGCTCCTGTAATATCTTTCTGTGCAGATGATTTGCTCTGTGATCGCTGGAGTTCTGCATTTCTTCTTTCTTGCTGCGTTTTCCTGGATGTGTCTGGAGGGCGTTCAGTTGTTCCTCATGCTTGTGGAAGTCTTTGAGAGCGAATTCTCTCGACGGAAATACTACTACGCGTCTGGCTACCTGTTCCCCTGTGTGGTGGTCGGCATTTCGGCAGCCATCGACTATAAGAGCTATGGGACGAGGAAAGCGTGAGTAATGTTCTTTGTTTATATCAAAATATTGATCTGTGCTTTGGGTCATGCAGTTTAAATGCAGATACAGACTTGAATGTGTCTATTATGGCATTAATATTAATAATAAAATTACTCCAAAACTTGTATTGGGACGGTCAGATTAGTTAGACATTGTAAATGTTTGCTGTTGGTGTGCCTCTAGGAACACGGTTGGGAAACACAGTTTTGAGATTTAATTCTGTCCAATGAAAGTGGTTGTCACTCTCAAGACTTTGCAGTGTGTTCATGGTTGTCAGTAATTGTTTCTGTGATGGTTAATTATCTTGTTCCCTCTTTCCAGCTGTTGGTTGAGGGTTGATAATCATTTCATTTGGAGTTTCATCGGCCCTGTTACGTTCATCATTATGGTAAGTTTTGCACATTTAATATGACTACCTTTATTTAGGTGTTTAGAACTTGTATCAGAAAGGTTACAGAAACATTGAAATTACTCACGTGATGATGTACTTCCTTTTGGCCAGCATTGAGAGAGATTGGTGTGGTTTATTGTGTTATGTTGAATTGTGAGGCATCACATTGTCTGTGGTTTCTTGAGATATCTGACAATACCCAACCCTGATGTGTATGGTGTTCCCATTTCTTGGTAAAATATGCTGTTTTCCAGTAATATAAGCTTTCTTTCCATCGGTTGATAATTGATGCTGTTTTTTTGTTGCTTCGTTTTGATTGGTCAGTAATGTATACTGTCTTCCCATGGGTCAGTCTTCATTCCTAGAGCGATGTACTACGTATTTACTACCCATATTCCTGGAAAATGACTCCAATGTGATGGAAAAATGAAAAAATGGAATTTGAATTGTTGACAATGGGAGTAGAGATGAATGATTGTATGGAGAGACAGTGCCCTTTGACACACGTATTCAGACTTAATTACAGCCTCAGGTCTTTCTGGGTTCAGGCACACCTGGATTTGGGGATTTTCTACCATTCACTTCTGCAGATCATCTTAAGCTTTGTCAGGTTGAATGTGGATTGTCAGCCATGTTGAGGTCATGAGGAGATGTTCGATTGGATTCAAGTCCACTATATTTAGAGTTGTCCCTAGGGTTGGGAATCGAATACTTGAGGTCAGGAATCAGATACTTTCAAAAATTTCGATTCCTCTTATCGATTCCTTTGTGAGCAATTTAAAATGACTTTAAACCATTCGATCGTGAGGAGACTCGCGCGCTGTTTTCTGTGCTGCACACACACACACACACACACACACACACACACACACACACACACACGTGTGTAACAGTGTATTGGATCCATGCAGCTCTTAAAGTGACAGCATCCTAATATTCCTGCTGCCGTCTCTATAATAATAGAGGACAAAGAGAAAATTCACTCACTGTTCTTGACTGAATAACTTTTGCAACTATATTTGTAATGTATATTTTATATTAAAGTGCTGTTATTTTACATTTGATTAGTTTCTGAACCTGAATACCTGAAAATCCTAAATCACTGTTTGTTTCAGTCGTATCTTTGTTCAGTTGTATCTATTTGTGCGATTGCAAATTTTTAATGGTCTTTTGTAATTACTGAGTGTTTACTTGTCTTTAAAAAATGCTTGAAATTTATATTGGTTAGGCTATTTGTTTCTATGGTATTTTTAAACCACAGGCAAACGCTCCTTGTTTAAGTGTCCTTTAGCCTGTTGATTTTTGTTCATGATATTCAGCTACTAAATGTGAATGATATCTACGTTTTTTTGTTTTTTTTTTACCTTATTGGAATCGAAATTAGGAATCGATAAGAATCGAAATCGGAATCATTAATTCAAATGAAACCCAACCCTAGTCGTCTGTCCCTAAGCCACTCTTGCACTGTCTTAGCTGAGTGTTTAGGGTCATTGTCCTGTTAAAAGGTATACCTTCGGCCCAGTCCGAGGTCTTGAGCGTTCAGGTTTTCCTTAAGGATATCTCTGTATTTTGCTGCGTTCGGCTTCTACCCTGGCTAGTGCCCAGTCCCTGCACTGCATGACACAACCATCACCTTTGACCTCCTCCAGATCTGATGCTTGTAGTGATGCTGCCTGGGTGGCCAGCTCTGGGAAGAGTCCTGGTTGTTCCAAACTTCTTCCATTAGAGAAGCACGGAGGCCACTGTGCTCTTGGGAACCTTAATGCATATATATATTTATATATTTATAGCCTTCCCCAGATCAGTGCCTGTACAGAACCGTTTCTCAGCTCTTTTCACCTCATGACTCTGATTTGCATTTCCAGCTGTTAGATCTTATATAGACTGTGTGTGCTTTTCTAAATCATTTCCAATCAATTGAATTTGCCACAGCTTTACTCCAATCAAAGTGTAGAAACAACATGATCCAGAGAAATTGGATGCACTTTAGTTAAAAGGGTCTGAATACTTATGTCAGTGTTGTTTTTTAATTCATTTGCAAAGTTATCACATCCGTTTAGTTTTGTCGTTATGGGGTATGGAGTGTAGATTGATGTGATGTGAATATTTTCCCAAAGCGTTTTAGCATAAGGTTGCAACATTACAAAATGTGAAGAAAGCAAAACAAAGGGGATATTGTTGAATGCACTGGAACAATATGGATAGCTAAACTTGTTTCCATACTGATAAGAATTATGGCATCACTATGAGGATAAAGATCTGCCCAAAAGAGAGATACAAAAATATGGCAAAAGAAGAAAAATCCAGGCTATTTTCCAAAAAAAAGGTGCTGTGAGATGCTGTTATACTAAAGTGTGAAGTCAGTGCTGTATATATGTAATTAAGTATTTAGTTTATATATGCAGTTTGTTTATAGCCGGGTTCCTCAATTAGTTTTTACCAAGGGCCAAATTCTGCCGACAAAGCAAAGCCAAGGGCCACCGACCACAATGTCATCGCCTCAATGTTTGCTCTGCTATTATTGTTGTTGTTTTGTTAAGAGTCCCAAATCACAATATAATTATTCTGATTTTATTTATTTTTCTTATTTTAGTTTCATTAGTCTGTTTTATTCCACCAATTATGAGCATGTTTGTATCCAGATCCAGAAAACTAAAGACCTTTGAATGGTGGATATTAAAAACAAATGAACAAACAGCAACTCTGGATCTCCATGTGTGACTGATCCTGCTCATCACCACACTGGATCTCTTCCCATCAATTCCCCTCATAGCAGATTCAAGTATTAGACATACCAGCATTCACATTTTATTGTTCTTACTTGGATCAAAGTAAAAGTATTAGCTGGCACGTACTCAGCGTTCAGTGAGAGAAGTGACGGCGACGGGCTGAAGCAGTACGTCTGAGGTTAGGGCTACAGTGCTGAGACGCTGATCGAGATGCGCACTGGACAGCCTGTTCATGTCCTGCTTCTTGATGATGTGCATCATAGAGAACGATGACTCACAGATGTAAGTGGATGGGAACATTGAAAGAAGGAACATTGCAGTAATTCTGCTGTTCTTGAATTTAGCTTGAGAAACCACTTTTGTTTCACACCAGCCTCCTTGTGTTGCTCTGACATTTCCAAAATCTCCAGCTGCAAAGATGCTTCATCTGAGGATGAAACCAGGCGTTTGGCCTCAGCATTGTCCATCAGCTGGGATGGAAAATGTCTGTCTTAGGAAGAGGAGTTCACTTGACTGATTAAAGCTGAAATTCTCTGCCAGTCTCTTAACCGGTCCTCTTGCACCTGGTGTTTCTCGCAATACTGTTGTAAATACGGAAAGTGCCGCTTTCTCCCTTGAAGATCCCGCTCAAAAGGGTTCAACCGCTACGTACATGTCAGCAATCGTGTGGTTCTTGCCTTGCGATTGCAAATTAAGCTGATTTAGGTGAGACATGATATCGCACAAAAAAAGCACGAATGTCGCTCGAAAACCTCAGAAACGTCTCTGCTTTTGGCATTGAAGGCTGCTTGAAAATGAACAAAGTTGATTTTGAAGTTCACACACTCTTTCCAGCACACGGCCCTCGCTCGGCCATCGGACAAGATCGTGCCGTTCTGCAGACCTTTCCTCCAGCAAGGCTCGGATAAGTTGTTGCATGACCAGAACTCACGCAAATAAAGTCTACCAGCCTCATCACAGTATCCATTTTCTCTTTCATTTTTCCAGACAATTTGGCGCACAACGGCGATTTATGAATTATGCAGTGAAATGCCATTGACATCAGCTAGCCTGCTCATCAGGGGTATGTGATGTCCAATCATTGACCCGTCAGTGACAACTGACACAACTTTGCTTAATACAATCCGTTCTTTTCAAATAATTGCATTAGTTTGTTTCGTTAAAAACTATTTCTCTGGTTGCGCGTCCCATTATTGGGAGCAAAAAGAAAGAAAACAGAAAACCTTCCCATCAAAAACTCTGTCGAACACTGACAACTGACAGTTCGGTCGCAAGACGAGTCTATTGCAGGTCTATTGTACTTCGGCTTTCATGTCGGATAAAAGATTGGACAGACACTCACCCGCCAGTGCCTCTGCTCTTCTTGTTGTCGCACAGCCGGATAATGGCTCCTTCTGGAATAGGTGATTTAAAACTTCATCCACCTGTCAATCGCACAGGTTTAATTAATTCGGCCTCCGTGAACGGCTTTTTGGCCTGTGCCAGGTTCTGAGCCACACGTAGGGAAGCTGCGGTGCATTCTGCTGTATGGATGTGGTTTATGAATAACTGCAACTGATTGCTACTGAAGCTGCTACCAATTGTGTTACCAAAAGAAATTATATTTTGCACAAAGCCTATTTTGGGACTCATATATCAATCACGCAATACAAATATATGCACTACCAGTCAAAAGTTTCAGATATCATTCTAATATGCGGATTTGATGCTCAAAAAACATTCAATATTATTATTATCAATGTTGAAAAAAGTTTGAAAACAGTTATTTACATATTTATTTCAGGATTCTTTGATGAAAAGAAAGTTCAAAAGAACAGCATTTATTTTAAATACAATTTTTGTAACATTATGAATGTCTTTACTGTCACTTTTGATCAATTTAATTCATCTTTGATGAGTAAAAGTACTTATTTATTTTATTTCTTTGCCCCAAAAAATAAAATAGAAATCCTTACTGACCCCAAACTTTTGAACGGTAGTGTTTAATGTTACAAAAGCTTCTGTTTCAGATAAATGCTGTTCTTTTTAACTTTCTATTCATCAAAAAATCTTGAAATATAAATGTAAATAACTGTTTTCAACACTAATAATAATCATAAATGTTTCTTGATCCTCAAATCCTCATATTAGAGTGATTTCTGCAGGATCATGTGACACTGAAGACTGGAGTAATGATGCTGAAAACTCAGCTTTGATCACAGGAGTAAATTACACTTTACATTCACATAGACAACAGCTGATTTACATTGAAATAATTTTTAATAATATTACTGGTTTTTTATTATTTATTTATTTATTTATTTTATCAAATAAATGCTGCCTTGGTGAGCAGAAGAGACTTCTTTTAAAAACGTTAAAAATCTTCCGATCTAAAGCGTGACTTAGTGTGGTTGAGTGCAGACTCAGAGAAGCGTGTCCTCCTCAGGACTCTGAACACCTGCTGCTTTATTAACCTTCTGCTGGTTGGTGTGTTTGGGGAATGAATGTAAGGGTGAGATGGAGGAGTGTTGAGGTGTTTGTGCGAGCCTGGCTTCATAATTAATAACTCAGCGTTTCTCTGAAGACCCTCTCTCTCTCTCTCTCTCTCTCTCTCTCTCTCTCTCTCTCTCTCTCTCTCTCTCTCTCTCTCTCTCTCTCTCTCTCTCTCTCTCTCTCTCTCTCTTTTTTTGGTTGGGTATCATTTAGCGATTGCGATTCTTATCAATTCCGCTTCTGCTTATTAATTCCGATTATCAATTGGCATTTTCGATTCAAATTTTGTAAAAAAAAAAAAAAAAAAAAATGAAGTCGTTTATGTTCAAACATATTTACTTATATTTGTCTCCTCTCTTCCAATAAGCTGGTGTGTGTTGAAGTGTTTGGTGTGTGTTGAAGTGTTTGGTGTGTGTTGGGCAGGGCCGGCGCTAGCCATTTGGGTGCCCTAAGCACAAATGCTTGGTGGTGCCCCCCCCCACCCACCAAGGGAATAACAACCATTCAGAATTTCTTAGTTAGGTTCTCTTTACTTCCAAAATAACTGCTGCAAATAAATAATTTTACATTAACAATGGCACCAAACATGAAAATAAATAAATAATATAAAGGTTAAAATTATAAATACCAAATACCACCACAATTACTAAAAACACAGATTTGGAACTGAACAATGTAAACACAGAAAGTTAAAAGTGCAAAGGTCAGGCACAATATAATAATTCTGTACATAATTTGACAACTCTGTGAATATGAAAATATACAAACACTGAGATTGTGGGTTTTTTTTTTATTCTAATTGCAGTTTCAAAGTAAAAAAAAAAAAAAAAAAAGATTTTAGCCATGCAGGGCTAAAGCCTCGGATCTTTTGCACTACTATAGCGACGCCCCTGGACATGCATACGCATAGGCGTAATTTGCGGGTAGGACATGTCCCCACCACTTTTGAAACATCTCGCGGCACGAATGTACCAATACAAACAAACAAAACATCTCCAGTTAACCAGCAGAGCATTCATTTCATTCGTTTTTTAAATAAGAGTCGATTTAGCGCTGAAATGTGTTGTTTTTTTAAATCAACTGATCAAAGTGGCGCGGATACTATGTTTGTTTCTGGCTCGCGCACAGCCTTCACTCAGACGCGCGTTTCAATCCGTTGTGGAGAGACTCTCTATTCGCTCCGGTACAATTAGAAAACAAAAAGCACAAAAAGTGTCCCTGCCTGATATACAACCACTAAAAAACATAATCGGTTTTGATGAGAAAAAAAAAAAAAAAAAACTATATGAGTGCGGATTAGAACTCAGAACCTCTGACACGCTTGGCAAAAATTCTACCACTGGACCACTTAAATACACACATAATTTTCGTCGGATCAACATATAATAGGCCTCATTGAACGACCACTTAAACCCAATATTAACATGTTTTAGACATATTTTATTTGTTATTTATACTAGTACCCTATTGTGATGATTTTTCACGACCCAGATTTTTTGGTGCCCCCCCAAGCACTTGGTGCCCTACGCGCAGTGCGTGATGTGCGTGTGCGGAGCGCCGGCCCTGGTGTTGGGCGTTCTGCCATCGCATCATTCACGTGTAAGCGTTTTGAGTCCAGAGAAAAGCACTCCACAAATGTGACAAGTTATTGTTATTATTATCATTAAAGTGGTGGAAAAAGAGGTGAGCATTTCTCCAAACTGAACACAAGCTGACGTATGGCTAAATCCTGTCTCTCCTTCCTCACAAATCCAGATGTTTCCAGATTCACAATGTCATATTTGGTTGCTAAACTATTATTTATTTATTAAACAAAGCTTGTGTCCCAATATCCACATATGATATAAACCTTCACATGCGCAAACATGTGTTTGCTGTCCCACCATCGGCACAGCTCTGCTGTACAACACAGCTTTAAACAGAGCCGTGCAACTATTCTTATGCTGTGTGCGTTTCTTTTTGAGCAGGCTGAAAATGTCAAAATAATACAGTCTACTTTATTATATGTTGTATTATATGGCATTATAGATTATATAGATTTTGCAGCTTTCAAAAAATATTTTTCCCCCAGTAACTCTTTCTCTCTCTCCTTCCTTCTGTCTGTTAGTGAGCAGGGCTGATCCGCTTCTGAAAGCCTCTGAAACACTGAGTTCTGTGCTGTTTACATGTGTGTGTGTGTGTGTGTGTGTGTGTGTGTGTGTGTGTGTGTGTGTGTGTGTGTAGGTCTGTTAGTGAGCAGGGCTGATCCGCTTCTGAAAGCCTCTGAAACACTGAGTTCTGTGCTGTTTACATGTGTGTGTGTGTGTGTGTGTGAGTGTGTGTGTGTGTGTGTGTGTGTGTGTGTGTGTGTAGGTCTGTTAGTGAGCAGGGCTGATCCGCTTCTGAAAGCCTCTGAAACACTGAGTTCTGTGCTGTTTACATGTGTGTGTGTGTGTGTGTGTGTGTGTGTGTGTGTGTGTGTGTGTGTGTGTGTGTGTACACGTGCTCCTGTAACCTCTACAGAGAATCAGTGCTTAAATCAAACGTTTCCCAGATATTGTTACAGTGTCGATATTTTGAAATCAAATATGTAGATTTTCAACACTTAATATAACCTCAAGTTTTCCTCTCATTTAATGTCATTTTACAGTGTTTTATTTTTAAGCATTTGATGGAAAGAGGCTTGAGAGAGCTTCTAAAACCAGGATCATGTTTTTATATTGAAGGGTGTGTTGTGGAAGTCAGGAGACACACTTCTTTTACCAGAGCGCGCTCTCTTCTGTTCCACATACTTACAATAGATGAAACTTTTTCTTTTCTTTTTTTTTTCGGGACTCATTTTTCTGTGAGTTTCTTTAAGAGGTCTTCTCTGGTCAGCCTGAATTACATCCCCATGTTCGGGGCGGTGAAGAAAAACAGGAGCTCTCGCCAGAAGCAGACGTTTCCCGGGCCAGAGTTATGACTTACACTCGTCTGAGGCGCCGCTACTCTCACAGCGTCTTTATACGTCCGCATCAGGAGCGACTGGAAGCACTCGATCTTCCTGCTGATAGTTTAAGTCTCCAGAAATATTAACATTCTTACAAGCTTCTGTCCTAAGATCTATCTGAATTGAATTGAACATCTTTCCATCTCTTTCCAGTTCAGAAGACGTCTTGGAAACTCCCGGTAGAGTTCATCCACTGGGAACACTTTACAATAACGTTCATTAGTTAACATGAACTAATAATGAACAATACTTCTACAGCATTAATTAATCTTAGTTAATATTAATTTCAACATTTACTAATACATTATTAAAATCAAAGGTTGTATGTGTTAACATTAGTTAATGCACTGTGAACTAACATGAACAAAGATTAATAAATGCTGTAAAAAATATATTTCTCATTGTTAGTTCATGTTGGTTAATACATTAATGTTAACTAATAAACCTTATTGTAGAGTGTTCCCCATCCATTCTTGCTTTGTGACATTTTTGCAGTTGCTGTCTACTTTATGAATTATTGAAGGCCATACTTCACCGTTCAGATCATAGTGTGCCAGAGCCAAAATAAACCACGCTTTATTTTTATTTAATGCCTTTGCTACAGTCGTCTAATAGCCCGGTGATCACATGACCCGAGAGAGACGTCCCTGCCTCATCAAACTGTTGCTGTTGCTGTCCAGAAAGTGCAGCTGCAAATATGAATATTAAATGATGTTTGATAAATACTTCATCTGAGTGATGAATGGCAGATGTGCTTTCCCAGAACTGTGTGGTCTTCTCAACACACACACTTCATCTTCTCCCACAGCTCAATCTCATCTTTCTGGCGGTGACGATGTACAAGATGGTGAAACACTCGATGTCTATGAAACCCGACTCCAGCAGACTGGAGAACATACGGTAAGACCTCACAGCTCAACTTATCATCATGATCGCTTTATTCAAAGTGGCAAGACTTTAAAGGGATAGTTCACCCAAAAATGAACATTCTGTCAGTAATTACTCTCCCTCATGTTGTTCCAACCCCGTCAGACCTTCGTTCATCTTCAGACACAAATTAAGATATTTTTGATTAAATCTGAGAGCTGTCTCACTCCTCCATAGGCTTCTATGTTATTGCATCTTGCCGGCCGAGAAAGTTAGTACAGACATTGTAAAAATAGTCCTACAGCGGCTCAACCTTAAGTTTATCAAGCAATGAGAATACTTTTTGTGCGCAAAACCCCCCAAAAAGAACGACTTTATTCAACTATTCTCTGTGTTTCTGTGTGTGAGTTCACGTAGTGTAACAACGCAGCGCTTCTGGGTTGTACATCAGAACGGAGGCTCACTATTGGCCGACGTTTGTCATGTGTGTGATGCTGGCCAATAGTGAGCCTCCGTTCACCTGGTACACTACGTGAACTCACTCAGAGAAACACAAAAAGCCTAAACACTCTCAATAATCCGGCCGTTTGGGTTTTCATCATGTCATAATGCTCATGCTCCGCCCACGACCACTGACGGACTGTCCCGTATTAGCATATTTCCCGTATTAGCATATTTCCGCCCTCAGCCATTCGCGCACCCACGGGGACAGTTGCTCATTATCATTTAAAGAGACAGAGCTGTTTTGGAGGAGGTAAAAGGGTGTTGTTTGCACAACCATTGAGGAATTTTAACCAAAGTATGTTCCAAACTTTACATGAAGACCCGAAAGAATCACACCAACTTGTGGAAACTGTGCATCCGATGACCCCTTTAAAATGATGATTGTGTGATTTGTATCTCCACTATCATCTGGGTTTTGTGCGTTTCTAAGATAGAGGTTTCATCTGGATCTGTAAATGCTCCAACACGGCTAATAGGGGTTTATGGGAATAATTAGAGGAAGCATTAACTTTTCAAGCAGCGTGTTATTAGCGCATTGCTTCACTTCCTGCAATGCGATATCACAGTCTGACCCGCTCATAAACATTAACTCCATGCATGTTTCCAGATGGGCCGTGATACGCAAGATGTTTTATTGCACCCAGAGTCATGATAAATTGTAAGAAACCTCCCCTCGTCGTGTCCGTTTGAAGGATCATCCGTTCAGGACATGTGATCCACAGGAATAGTTGCAGGAATCTCTGCTGGGAACGAGTGTGGTAATAAACTGCCGTCTTAGACTCGTCTGTATCTGGGTGGTCTAATCGTTGGAGTGGATTATATTTATATAACAAATCATGCTCTTTTTTTGAAATCATTAATTTGTGTGTTTGTGTATTCCGTGTAAAACTGAGCAAATGAATGCAATAGCTAATCAAAGGCAATTAAAACACTGCGAGCGAGGAAATAATCTCAGATCAGCATGAGCCGCTTCACTCCTGCGAATGCTCTCGGTACAATCAACAAGTGCGGAGACACTGTAAATAAGATTAATCAATGCAGACAGCGGGAACACTTTACCATAACGTTCGTTAGTTAATGTATGTATTAGCTAACATGAACTAACAATGTGCAATACATTTGTTACTGTATTAGTTCATTTTTGCTAATAGAAGTCCAGCTGTTCATTGTTTGTTCATGTTAGTTCACAGTGCATTAACTAATGTTAACAAATACAACCTTTGATATTAATAAAATTGATATTAACTAAGCTTAATAAATGCTGTAGAAGTTCATTCTTAGTTCACGTTAAGTAGTTAACTAATGTTATTACACGGCTCTCTTGCTCTCTCTTGTTTCATACAAACGCTCTGCTGCCGTTTTGTGACTTGTATTTGCTGTTGGATTATGAGATACAATAAGATACGATTTTAAAACAGTTTGATCTGAAATCAGTATCTCTTATCCTTAAAATTATTAATGTGGTGAATGCTGTGTAATAAGTGGAATGACTGTAAACCGTATCTCTTAAATGTCCGTCTAGTTTGATCTGAAACTGCTCTCTCCACTGAAGCTTTGCGTTTAAAGAGCTAATAAAACATTTAGACTCAGATCAAGATTTCATGTCTAAGTATTTACATATGTGGCAAGTAGCCGTGTAATGTGCGGGATAATGTCCATCCAGCCGGTTGTTATCTCAGAATAAACCCCTTCAGTGTCCGCTTATTTTGAGAAAACCGTTGGCTGGATGTACATTATCTCTTCTTTAACTAATGAACCTTATTGTAAAGTGTTACCAGAACAGCTGTAAACTAGTTCAGAAAGGCACACACAAAGTTTTCTGTGTGTAAATATGCACAAACAGAAGCAGTTGATTGGCTGATGAGTCTAACAGTCTGAGAGTAGATTGTAATCATTCACTGGAAACTTGTTGCTCACGCTTCACTGGTCGAGGAAGACGCCACCACTCGTCTGTACACTGATAACGTCTAACGGACACAAGCGGGATTGGAAATTTTGTTTTGTTTTACATGTATTTACATAAGGTAATAGAGAAAAATGAGAAATAAAGAGACAAATGTAAAAGTCCCCCTGTAGTCAATATTTGTATCCCTTAAAACTCATCTTTGATCACCAAAATGACATATTTAAATGTTTTATCTTTAAAAAAAATTATTCATGCCTTAAAATATCTTGAATGTAACTCGAAACCCTTGCCTCATTTAGTATGCATGGTTCTGTGAATATGCAAATGAGCCCTGCCTCCACTCACTCACTCAGCTCAGAGATCCACTCGTTGACGATCACACGTTGATCTGATTGGTTACAAGGTAGTTTGTGACGTCAGAGACACCAGCGATTTCAAAGCGTGTTTTTGAGACTGTCTTTGGTTCACTGCAGTTTTAAGGAGAAAATACTTATGAATTTACACATGGTTTGTCTTAAAGCAGATTAAAAACACCACATAGACACATAAACAACATTAAAAGCTGGATTTACACCACAGGGATTAATGTTTCGAGCTGATATTGTCTTTAAAGCGCTGTGCTGTTGTTTCAGGTGCTGGGTGTTCGGTGCGTTCACACTGCTGTGTCTTCTCTGCCTGACGTGGTCGTTTGGTCTGCTCTTCTTGAACGACTCCTCAGTCATTATGGCGTATCTCTTCACTATCTTCAACACCTTACAAGGGATGTTCATCTTCATCTTCCACTGTCTTCTGCAGAAGAAGGTAAACCATAGACCGCCTGTGAAAAGCATACACTTCACTGAAGGCTGCTGAACGTATTAAATATTGATTCATAATTACATTTTCTATTTTCCCTATCAAGTTAAACTAGGCTTCTTTGAGCTTATGGTACTTTAAGTTAAAAAAATTCAAGGTTGTCTTTTTAAAGGCTTGTTTTAAGGCACATTTGTGAATGAAACGTCTGTCAGTGGATGAAAAAATTCAATAGTGAAAGGCGTTTTCTTAAAGAGTATTCAATCCAATTTAAAGCGTTACACAGTGAAATAATTTTAGAGACAGAATTGCCCAGCTTTTGCTGACGATTATCATATTAATTATGAATCATATATTTTTTATATTATACTTTTAATACACTACATGTGAGCAGTTATATTTTCACAACATCAAGCTTTTCATTAAAAATATGTACATATAAATAGCCTTTAAGATCCTTTCACACCATCAAACAATGCAAAAAAGTGAAACATCTTGCAGAAAAACGCTCCTTTCACACCAAGATGGAAACGAATGTGCGTAAGGTCAAAGGAAAGGCAAATTCACACTCGTACAATAAAATAGGGCTGGTGTCACGGAGACTAAACCATGAAGATGAATACAACATAAACTTTAAGTGAAAGCAAACCATAACCAAACTCAGGACAAGCAGAACTGGGAACACAGGAACTAAATCCTCAGACGAAGTTCATTAATGACAAACAGCTCAACCGAATGACCAATCATCTCAGTAACCATGACGACTCACAAGTGGCGGGAAACTAGAACAAAGGAAACATAAACAAACTAAAAGTTAGACCTAAAAAAGATTGATCTCTCAATTTTAATCAATTCTCATTTTTATAAATTGACACTTGCCAATTTGTGTAATTTAAGTGTGTACTTTAAGTGTTTGTATACAAATCAGTTCATGTTAATCATCAATATTATAGTAGTGTAGTACCAACTGACTCCCGGTATAGCTTACATCATTGAGATTTGTTTTGGTTACACTTTATTTTAAGGTGTCGTTGTATCATATATTTTAGTACTGAGTAATATTAATTAACTACATGTACTTACTGTAGGGTTAGGGTAGGATTAGGGTTTGGTTGAGGGTTAGTTGCATGTAATTATGCATAAATTATAGTCATTTCTATACTAACTACATGTAATAAGGACACTGTAAAATAAAGTGTTACCGATTATTTATTTATTTTCTTGAGAAGATTTGCCATGTACTGTACCTGATATATATCCAGAATCATCAGTGTCGAATGTGAAAAGAGTGTCAGTCTCCAGCCCTAGACACAAGCTCATCATTCCTGATATTAAAGTAAACCTCTAGTTGAATTAAAGTTCAACACTCTCATTTCAGCCAGAAACAAAGAAATGAAACAGGCGTGATATTTAACACTAATAAATACAGTGAGGTTAAATCCATAAAGTGTATTTGTATTAATTAACATATTTAATTACTGCAGGTGTGCATAAAGTTCCATGTTTATACTTGCCTTTTTTTAATTAATTTGAAGCAATATTGAATCTTGTTTTTGCGCTAGTGAGACAAGTGAAGAACATCTGTTGCAGAAATCAGCATCTGTCTGTATTTAAGCAGCAGGTTATGGCATATTTTACCACGAGACTGATTTAAATGAGTTGTTGAACTCAAGCGTTGAATCTGTGCATGCTGTATTTACACTAAAGCTGAGATAAATGTTAAATCTCACACAGGGCAAAAGCATGAATGTTTGAGGAATATTATGCAAACACATGCTAATGCCTTCGGTTCAGAGGCTTCATCATTTATTGGATAGTAATATTCTGGCTTATTCTCAAGACTTCAGTGTGTCAGTGCCATCAGAGCTGAGCTGGGAGTCAGTTGTTTTATTTGTCATAACACAAATTATGAACAAAATGCTTGTTTTTCTATGCATTTTATTTTTACTTGATCTTTTTTGCCTTGTAAATGTAAACCTGTTGCTGCAGTTCAGCCTTTTTTTGCCATACAATTTTGTCAGATAAATCGCTTATCCAAGTTTAGTGTTTTGTTGTTCTCTCATATATGAGGTGTTTATTATGCTGATGTTTTGTCACAGGTGCGTAAAGAGTACAGCAAGTGTGTGCGTCAGTCTCAGTGCTGTCGCGCTCTTCCGTCTGAAGGAGCTCACGCTGCTAACAAACCCTCGGGCTCCAGGTCCAGCGCTCGATACTCGTCTGCCACACAGGTACATCTACATTTATGCATTTGGCAGACGCTTTTATCCCAATGCATTTCAAGTACACATTTACATTGTTATCAGTTCTTGCTTTCCCTGGGAATCGAACCCATGAGCTTGGCGCTGCGAGCACCACCGCTCTACTGTTTGAGCTACAGGAGTGCATCCTATACACCATCCAAAGCTACATCTATAACCTCTCAGGCTCTGTGTTAGGGTCCTGGAAGCCCACTGACCTGCGTAATGTTATCCTGATCTACAGTGTTTGCCAAGCCTACCTGTACAGACAGTGATGTGGGGATGAGCTCATTTAAACCACATCCAAGGGTTTCATACTCTCATCCTTTTTTGTGTTTTTTAAAACTTCTGCTCACAGAGGCTGCATTTACTTGATTAAAAATACTGAAAAAACAGTAATATTGTACAGTATTTCAATGTAAATCAGCTGTTGTCTATGTGAGTGTAAAGTGTAATTTATTCCTGTGATCAAAGCTGAATTTACAGCATCATTACTCCAGTCTTCAGTGTCACATGATCCTTCAGAAATCACTCTAATATGATGATTTGATGATCAAGAAACATTTATGATTATCATCAATGTTGAAAACAGATGTGTACAATTTGTTTTCAGGATTCTTTGATGAATAGAAAGTTCTGTTTCATTTATTTGAAATATAATCTTTTGTAACATTATAAATGTCTTTACTGTAACTTTTGATCAATTTAATGCATCCTTGCTGAATAAAAGTATTGATTTCTTTTATTCCAAAACATTTTTGGATTTCCTCTCCAAAAAAAAAAAAAAACATTCTTACTGACCCCGAAGTTTTGAACGGTAGTGGTTACAAAAGCTTCTGTTTCAGATAAATGCTGTTCTTTTGAACTTTCTATTCATCAAAGAATCCTGGAATAAAAATGTATAAAACTGTTTTCAACACTGATCACTGAAGACTGGAGTAATGATGCTGTAAGTTCAGCTTTGATCACAGGAATAAATTACACTTTACTATATATTCACATAGACAACAGCTGATTTACATTGGAATAATACTTAACAATATTACTGTGTTTTGGGTTTTTTTTTTTTTTTTTTTTTGGTATTTTTAATCAAATAAATGCAGCCTCGGTGAGCAAAAAAGATTTCTTTCAAAAACATTAAAAATCGCACCGATCCCAAACTTTTGAACGGCAGAGTACGTCACAAACAACTGACAGTCATAACCTAAATACATAACTAAAAACGTACTTTTCTCAGCATCTGTCACTCAACGTTTCATTTTGAGCCAGACACGAGGAATTCAGTGAGTCTTGCTCCGACCGGATCATGATATCAGTGAGTGGTTGACAGGAGAACCGCTGCCGTTGGGATCAGTCCAGTTCACATTTAATATTATTGAAAACTATCCGCTCGATCGTATCCTATTTCTTCTGTTCCAAATAATGAGTAACTGCTTTATATAACTATAACTATATAAAAAAACAGTGCTTTCCTTAAGGGTTAAGGGTGTGATTTCAGACACAGCCCGAGACTGTGAAGCGCTTTGCTCGTTCTGCATGAATATCACCTGTATTAAACACTGAACGTGTGTGTGTGTGTGTGTGTGTGTGTCGTGCCACAGAGCCGCATCAGGAGGATGTGGAACGACACCGTGAGGAAACAGTCCGAGTCTTCCTTCATCTCTGGAGATATCAACAGCACTTCCACACTAAACCAAGGTGAGCGATCTAACCTGGTGAACGCTGAGCTCTCACACACACTACTGGACATTTGTAGACACTCTTCATGTTGACTGTGAGTCGGGTGTTTAGGAGGAAGTTTTTCTTGTATCTTAGGATCTTACCATAGGGTTTGGCATATGGTATGTGAGAGTAATAATGCACAATTTATTGTGATTATTTCAGGAAGTACATGTAGCGGAGGACACAGCGCAGGAGATCATTAAGAAACTATGATGATTTATCACAGAATGATGATCTATATATGAACTGCTGAAGTGAGGACGTTTGCTGAATGCAGAATAAAAGTTGCTGATATATATGAATACAGATCAAATTGTTTTATATAGATCCACACTGAGAACATCATATTAATTTAAAATGTAAAAAAAAAATTGGCAACAGTTTACTTAAAGTCTTTGTGTATAAAGGTGTTCATTATGTATATTATAAGTAAGGGATAATGTATAGTGAGCCGGTTGTTATAGTGAATAACAACCCCGACAGGCTGAACGGGATCCCGACGCGAAGCGGAGGGATCTTGAATCAGCCTGAAGGGGTTGTTATTCACTATAACAACCGGCTCACTATACATTATCCCGCTTATTACATGGCTACCTACAAAATAAATAAATAATTTGCCGCAAATTATTGATTTAAAAAGGGGTTATTGATTTAAAAACGATTGTATTGCTTCCGCTAAAGAAAATAGTCCGTTCCGCGTCCATAGCAACGCGCTGTTTTTCATGGCAACGGTCTGTTATACTTCGCAGCGGTCTGTTATAAAGAAATAACAGACCGCATTCTATATTGGAATTCAGCCAAGCCATGTAATAATGCTTTATATCTTTTCATAAGATAAGATAAGATTTTTTAACAACAAATAGATGAGTATTATAATATATTATCACTGAGGTTACAGTTATTCATGAGATCATCTAATGCGTTATAGGGTGCTTTACAAGGCATAATTAATGCATTAAAACAAATTAAAGTGTGACCTAGTAATTAAATTAATAATTACTGTAATTTTGCTTCTACAGCTCCAGCAGCAGATGAAAGAAAATACAAAGTGAACAATGCTTGCAATGACCATAGATTATTTAAAAACTGAACACTTTCTTTCTAGCAACACAAGTGGTGAAGATACATCTGGTGTCTCTTTTTTAACTGATATACTGTTTCCATCTAACCAGCGATTTTATCAGCCTGTATTTTATAGCACTGCAAAGAGTATTTTTTAGGTTATTCCCATCGCATGCTACTGCATACAGGTTTGTAAAAATTATAAAGAAATAAATCAGTTGATAGTTTTCAGTCACATGGCTGGCGCAGAGACCAGAAGAACAAAGCATCCATCAACGGCAGCACAGGCCTGTCAAGCCCCATCTGCTACCAGCCGTCACCTCTCAGAGGAGGACAAACAAACCTGTGAACTAAAAGCAAGTTTTTTACCTGCTTAAGCATTTTAGTCACTCAAAACGGGACTAAAACACTTAAAGGATTCGTTCACTTTCAAAACAATTTTTGCTGATAATTTACTCACTCCGATGTCATCCAAGATATCCATGTGTTTCTTTCTTCAGTCGAAAAGAAATGAAGGTTTTTGAGGAAAACATTCCAGGATTTTTCTCCATATAATGGACTTACACGGCAACCAACGGTTTGAAGGTTCAAATGTCTGTCTCAATGCAGCTTCAAAGTCTCTACACGACACAGTCGAGAAATAAGGGTCTCATCTAACAAATAAGTACTTTTTTTGTACTTCATTCAACAGTTTTTGCTCTGGTACTGAAACTGGTACTAAGAACTGCAAAATTTGACTGGTATTGGTCCTGACTTCTGAAATGTTGGTAGCACTTTATTTTACAGTCCTATTCCCCTTGTACATACTATGCAGTTAACATAGTAATTACAATAACTGGGTAACAACTAAGTACTTAAAAGTGCAAGTACTAAGTACTATAAAATAAAGTGCAACTGAAATTTTGTTATCATGACAACCCTAGTATGCATTAATAAGGTATACTGTATATTGAATTATTATAATGATGCATGCAGGGAAGCTGAAGATAGTAGACTCAGGCTCTCACGAAACACTAATAAGTTTCATTCTGACTCAAAACGCAAGCAAACAGGCAGTGCAAACACATCTCAACATAACTGAGACTGGACCAACAGTGAAGGCGAGCGTGAGGCTTAAATAACACACTGAAACGAGCTAGTAAATGACACACAGCTGAAACCAATGAACTAATAATGACGGTCAAAACTGAAGAAAGGAACATGTGAAACTCAGACATGAACAGAACAGGGAAACAGATCAAAACCAAACATAACTCTGACAATTATGTGTTTTAACATCACTGTCTTTCTACATTAGTACCCAGTTCAAAGCTGTTATAAATGTCTGGTTGTCAGTGGGGGAAAGCCTGGTTTGGGCGTTCCTGAAAGGGTGTGACGTCTATTACAAACTATGAATAGTAGAATTTGTGGCTTTACATGCGTAATTGGATATATATTTTTTGTTTAATTTTCTTAATTTTCAGCTTTCATTGCATTGGGATGGGTGCAAATCAAGTGAGGTTCTAGTGGGATCAGGCGACACTAATAGTTGCAATGCAAATAGTCACTTATTATTAAAGTCACTTATCACACCATTATTAAGGCTTTGCAAAAGTGTTGGTGTTGAGGATGATGTTCAGATCTGAGCGAGAGTTCGAGTGTGTGTTCGAGTCGCTCTTATGCTCAGCTATGATGCAGGACAAGTTTGGCTTCTCCAGTCTTCTTTGCTGCTCTCAGACCTGTTCACACTCGCTAGTAAGATGTGTTTTGGTGGATCGGATCACAAGTAGACCAGGGAAACACATTCCCATTCACACCTGGTGTTTTAATCCGTCTTCTGTCCACTTTCACCCTCTTCTGTCCTGATTTCTTCGAGGGGAGGGTCTGTGGCCGGGTGAATGTAGTGTTTTTTTCAGATCTTTCAGTCTAATGGATGAAATAAGCTCGTGCAATTTACATATGAACACGACCAGAGACGACAGAAGAACACACAGAGAGCTTCAGCTTTAGTTTCTGCTCTGATAATCTCAAGACCAGCCGAACGCTGTGAGTGTGTTAGAGATCAGGAATGATGAGAAAACATTGTGTTGGTATGTTTTTCCTCTTCAAACCAAACTTGGGTCTTCAGCCGACAGTTTAAATCCCGCCTGGCTCGAGCTCTTCCCATAATGTTTATGCATTAGATCAGTAGACAGAGAGGAGACGGTCTTTAGTGGCTGTTGAACACATCCGATCACATGAGCGTTTACACTATGAAAGCAATCCGGTCTAATGTGTTTTCAGCTAGATCTGGAAGCGGTGGAAACTGGACAAGTGTATTTAGCCTGTCCACCTGTGATCCGATCGACCAGACACATCTTAACACCAGTTGCCATGCCTAGTTTTCAGATGGAGTGTTCTTGTAGCTCGTCCCAGTGGATGCTCACACTGCTGGTGTTGAGGAGGGATGCCCTGATATGATTGTAAAGTGCTTTGAGTGTACAGTAGCGCTATATAAACGCCTCATTCATTCACTGAAGTATAATCTAAAAACATTTCTCATTTGGCATGGTGAACGGTTGCATGCTGTAAACAGAGACATGAACGCCAGTATCTGAAGTCAAACATCATATCAGTTCTAGAGAATAATGAAGAGATATTCTTGTTTATGTCTGTCCAAGCACAGCATTTGGTTCTGTTCACTTTCTGAAATGTGGGATCAGTCAACATTTGTTCTTCTGATCCACTCGGGGAAACTTCGCCTCATGTAATCCTGTTTTCTTCTGCTCTGTTTTCCTAAAGCTCTCTTCTTATCTCACGCTCCTCTCTTTATCTATTCAACAGGAATGACGGGCAACTATCTGCTAACTAACCCTCTCCTCAGGCCTCACGACACTAACAGCCGCTATAACAACCTCCTGGCGGAGACCCTGGTGTGCAGCGCTGCGTCTCCTGCAGGTGCTCCACGGGCCGCTCCGGTCCTCCGTAACACACACACGCTGGGACCTTTCAAAACACTTCATCTTCAGATGCATGACACTCTTGCTTTCACCTCTAACTTATTATTCACGCTTTAAATTCTGCTTTTTTGTTTTGTTTCCTGCTTTGTATTGTTCGGCGCGCAGCCAGCGTTAGCGTTATATCAGCAGGGTTATTATCATTAACTAATACTATTATAAACATTTATGTTTATTTAAATGAATGATGAAAACACTGCGGACGCTCTTCCTTTAAAAACATTTCATTTTCAGCTGTATGAAACTTTTGCTTTTTCTATATTACCATTACCTCCAATTTATTAGTTCACGCTTTAAATTCTGATTTATTTTTAACTTTACATTCATGCTTTATATCGTGTCCTGCTTTATGTTGTTCGACGCGCAGTCTGCATTTGCATTATATCAGCAGGGTTATTATCACTAACTAAAACTATTAAAAACATTTCTGTTCGTCGAAATGAAGAGGAAATCAAATAAAATATGAATATTAGTTGAAAAACTTAAACTGAACGTAAGTGAGAAATGTTGCCTCGGCAATAAACTGAAATATGTTTAAGCTGCAGCACTAAAATTATTAACTGGAAATAAATAAAAACTAAAACTGAAATAAAAATAAATGAAACCTAAATGGCAATATTTAAGAAAAAAACTAATAAAATGTCAAAAGCACATAATAAAATGTGGTGCTGCAGCCAAACACAATCTTACTGAAAGCTCTTTTTTTTTTTTTTTTGAGATATCAGGCTCAAATTTTGAACACAACTTGTTTAGATTCATGGTTTTGGTTTTCTTGCAGTCTTCGAGTAAAATGTGATTTTTAATGTATATATATATATATATATATATATATATATATCATATAAAAATTTAAAGTAGTATTTTTGTGCATTTTTCATAACAATACTTTTTTTAAGTTAATTTTTTACAACTGTTTTCAAAGTTAAAACTTCAGTCTGTCGCTCTGAAGCATTCAAGACGCATGACAGTTTAAGTTGGACATTTAATGTTCAGGTCTATACTCAAAAAGGGAATAAATGGATTATAAATACAGCATAAATATAATTTAGTATAAAGACAAAACAAAATATGACAAAAACAATTATCAAACTAAAATATAGTACAATAATTTCATTGACCAAAAAAGAAATAAAATCTGGTAGTATTTGCCCGACAGGTGCAGAGCAGCGGAGGGTTAAGGCTGATACCGTTGCACTTCCACATCCTGCGTGTATTCAGCGTGTTGTGAAGCTTATATACAGTGACGAATGGATTTAAACCATCGGCTCTGTAGAAGATAGAGGGAAATGTTTTGTGTCTGTAGTGCCGATGTTAGAGAGTGTTATGAGCAGGATGTGATGTGCTTTTGATCGCTTCAGATCCAGACACAGAGAAAACAATGCCAGACCTCCTTCATGCAGCAGAACAATAGATGTGTTAGATGAGGAAAAGACCCACTGATGAGTCAGCATTTGCCTTTTCATATTAGATTATCAAAAAAATAAAAACTGCATTTGATCAACTTTTTAAGCCATTTCAAGGATAAAGCTAAGTGATGATCTACTGTAGCTCCAACAGTCTAAGTAGACCCGAATTTAATCAATTATACACTCAGTCAAACCAAACATTATTCAGACACCAGATGTCATTTGTGATATTTTTTTACTAGTGTGTGCAGGACACTATAGTTCATTTCTGTAAGTGAGGAGAGGAAAATATAGTAAACTCTGATATATTATACCCAAAAATTCTTCATACAGTGACTTCCAGTGACAATTATAACCAAAAATTATTCGGACTCTTTGACCTGATCATGTTTTGCTGAAGTGTTTTCTCTTTAATTGCTAATGCTCTTTTCACACACAGACTGAACACAATGAAGCATTGCTTGGTGATTGGTTGAGCTAAACTGGTATTATCTAATAGTGTAGTTAAATTTAACAGCTGACAGATATTCAACATAATTCATGTGTGAGACAGTCTAACAGAAGGACGGACAAAACCAGTCAAATATCAACTGATATGATAACTCTGAGTTCTTCTCATATTTTATTACCATTTTATAAACTATAGCGAATTTACTGTGATAATGTGAGAAATGTTGAAGGAGTCAGAATAAAGTTTGGTTTGACTGTATATGGTAGATATTTTTATATATGTAAAATGAGGTATTCTGAACTTCAGCAGTTCTGTGGTAGAATATGCAAACTCTCAAACTGTGAATCTCTCTAATAGTGTAGACGTACTGACTCCACTGATTAAGTCGAGTTGTGTGAGGGCCGACTGCAGTGTGAACACTCTGTGTGATTCCTGAAGCAGAAGAAGTGAACAAAAGAAACTCTTCAGTAATTGCGTCTGAACAGAGAAAGAGCCGAGACCTTCGCTCGTAGACGAACACCAAGAGCAGAATAGCTGAGGCCGTTGTGGACTGATGCATGCGGACATTTCCGACAGCGAACAATCAAAGATCTGGCCTGGCTTTTCTCCCAGAATCCCTGCTTTCTGTCCGCATCTGTTGGCCAGGCTCTCCAGTCTGGATTAAACCCTTCGCCAGGGTATAAACAAATGCAAATAACCTTGGCTCAGATGATGTTTTATGCTTGTGTGCTTTATTTCCGTCCCCCTCGGTCTCGCTCAGTCCTTTGATGCCTGTTTCACGCTCTAAAACCAGACTCTCCTTCTGTCTCCGCAGAACACAGATATGGTTTCCACATCCCTGCTATCTGATGTTATTAACATCCGTGCTGTGCTCTGCATGACTTTCTGCTCTGTCACCAATTTGTTTTTATTACTCAAGTAACACTGTTGATATTTCGTACCTTTTTGTAATTATGACTGAAGATGTTTATGCTTTCATATAGGCCTAAACCATCTATTTTTAATTCATTTGATTAACTTGTCCTGCATTCAGTCTTCTGAAAGATTCACTCACTACTGAAGAAATTATTTTTTAGAATATATATATATATATATATATATATATATATATATATATATAAAAAACAATTTCATTATTTTCGAATAATTTCAACATTGTGTCATATATATATATATATATATATATTACGGGTGTCCCCGACTAAGGATTTTCATAGTTGAAAATCAAATTAAATCGGCTAAATTGCCTGTGTGAGCACTCTCGAAGTACAGCGCAATATCAATGCACCAAAATACAATCAAAAAATGACTTTACAGAATTAAAATAGAACAAAATATACCTTTCTAATAAATAAAAATACCAAACGAAAGTCAGAATCAAGTCACAAGGTGCAGAACAAATGTGTGCAAACTGCCTAAAGTGCGGGGGAACATGTATTCAAAACACAAGCCACAAATAGTTAAATTAGATAACCCTAAGTGATCAATAAATAAAATAAAAATAAATAAATTATTAAAATAACAAAAGTATAGCCTGAATTGTCAACTTTTGTCTTTTTAACTGCAGAGACTAAAGTGGAGTGGTCTTTTTAGATTAACATGTTCACAGCATCCAGAAATCAAATTAGAAATGTTTTGAAATTACTTTTACCCTAAAAAAATATAGTCTGTGTTAGTTTGAGTGTTTTCAAATAAATATATATATATATATATATATATATATATATATATATATATATATATATATATATATATATATATATATATATATATTAATAGCATTGGTTAAACACATTGGCATTTTATTGATGGCACTTCTGTCATGGACATTTACTGGAATCAATGGCTGGAATAATCTTTGAGCCAAATTAAAATATTGATTATATTTTGTTGACTATTTATGACTCTGGGAGCCATTCAAAATTTAACTGGGACATACATCTTAAATTTCAATTCCTGAATTCCTAAAAAAAAAAAAAAAAACGCATGCCATTTCTCTGGATCATCTTTGAGAACGTTTCTGCACTTTTGTTGCAGTAAATCTGTGGCGAATTCAATTGAATAGATACGATTTATAAAAGCACACAACTGTCTGTATAAGGTCTCAGAGCTGAAAATGTATTTTAGAGTAAAAAGCAAGTCATGAGTCAGAAACTGAGTCCTGCGGAGCTGAGAGACAGCATTGTGTCGAGCACAAGAGCACAGCGGCCCGCGTTATTCTTCACTGAAAGAAGTCTGGGACACCCAGGACTGCCGGAAACAGTGGGAAACAGGAGAGTTCAGTGAAAGAGGCAATGTAGAAGAATTCAGATTTAAAGAAATTCATATCGTTGCTCTGAGTGTAGTTTTAATACTTAATGAATAATTCATAATTACTCCATAGACAAATTGATATTAAGAAGTGTTCGAAATGCTACAAATGGATGTATACTTTATATACATGTAATATATCGTTAATAAATCAACTTGTTTTTATGGACAGGGTGTATTATTATGTTGGTTATAGTTCAAATCACTAAAATGATAATCGATTTTTATAGCTGTTAATAGTTTTGATCATGTTGAACCTGATTTATGTCATTGCAAGTTTGCTAATTTACTTTAGAGAGGGTTAAAGCAAAATACACATTTATATGAAAATGGCCAATTCAAATGAAACTCATGAACTGAAGCAAAAAAAAAAAAAAGCCCATTTTTAAATGTTGTATTTTTCCCAATGCTAAATTAGGGGGAAATACAATCACTTTGATTCTGGCTTTCAATGTGTAACATTAAAATTCTTGAATATTTGTTTATTACTTTTATTTGGTCTAATTGTAAGTGAAATTAAATGTGTGTTGGATCTTGATGGACTGAATTCAGAAGTCTGTAATTTGCAAGCTTTTCTGCTTGATGATTTGTCACTCTTCTGTCTTCGCTGCGACTCTCTAAAGAAGGCGTTTGTTTGACTCTTTTTCTTTTGGCACATGGGCAGTTCTCAGGTCAGCTAGCCTGAGCAGACACACATGATGTGAGTGTTTGCACAAACATGCCTCCATTTCTCCTAAGTTCGATACACACACTTACAGCATGTTTTGTGTGGATGTTTTTCGCTGTTGCATCTGGCATTCATTTACAATAATGGCTCTTTTTGTGTTTGTGCAAGAGGTTTTTTGGCGCCTTTTAACATTCTTTCTCTCTGTGCTGTACGGTTACGGACATCAGTTTCTGGAACGCTTTGTTTGAACAGTTTCTGTCTAGTGACATGCATCACTACTCTTTCAAAGAGGACCTATTATACTTGAATGTTGATCATTTTCCTCATATTCTCCATTGTTGCGGCTCCTCTCTTCCCAGTCTGTCAGTAACGCTCTGTTTAGTTCCTGTCTCTATGAAGCCCCTCCTTCTGAAAAGCACACTGTGCTCTGATTGGTCGGTTGGAGCAGTGTGTTGTGATTGGTCGAGCGCTTCTGGTGTGTTTGGGAAATGTCCCGCCCCTTACCATAACCGCCAGTTTCAAACATAGACTGCCATCTTGGCAGCGCGTCACTTCCGGATAACCGAAAATGGGCTAAGACGCGGTGACGTTATGCTAACAGACAGCAGACAAACGGCTAGTAGTGACATCAGCGGCAATCCACCTGTCAATCAAGTGGCCACGCCCTTAATTATGCTGAACTTTAAGGCTCAATATAATTTAAACGCTTGTTATAAAAAAATTAACCCCCCTTCACAGTCGTCATGAAGAGCAAAATTTGCTATATCGACCAAAACCACTTTTTGCACCAGGCTGTAAACATATATATTTTTTTCTTTTGTAAAGTTGGGGATTTTAACATGGGGGGTTTATGGGATTGACTCTCTTTTGGAGCCCGTCTCTAGTGGCCAGGCGATGAAGTGCAGTTTAAGTCACTTCCGTGTCAGATTCAAGAGAGAGACCGGGATGTTGCCGCTTGGTTTCAACGCACTACTAACTAACTCAACCAGGCCCCGCCCCTTTATTCTGCGTATGAATTATTATAATGAGGAATATTGTGACGTGTTCGTTCCCGGAAGAAACTCAAGACTACAATGGAGGCGTTTCAGGAGTTCAGAAACACTGACACTGATATAGAGAAGAAGGGACTTTGGAAACTTTGCTGAGCTTTTTCATGATTAATCAGCAACATTACACGCTAAAGACAGATGAACATGGAAAAAAAAAATGCATAATAGGTCCTCTTTGATGTATCATTTTAGTTTTTAATGAGTTATCTTTAGTTGCATTTGGCATGTAATGAATGTGATGACAAATATCATGTCCTTAATAGTAATGCCATGTCTGTTGATCGTTCCAGGCCAGCCTTCGCTGACCAACAGCCGTGATGTCAGCACCATGGACACACTCCCTCTGAGCGACAACTTCAACACCAGTTACTCCCGGCGGGAGGACGAGTACGAGGACCCCGCGTTGAGCTGCCCGACCGCATGCCTGGACGACGCCGCCCTGGAGAAGAAGATCATCTCAGAGCTGGTCCACAACAACCTGAGGCCTCGCAGGCTCAACCAAACCAGCTCCAAAACCCAACCCCGAGACCCGGCTCCACAGGACACCGGCGTGAGCGGAGACGGGGGTGTCGGGAACGAGGTCGAGGTCACAGTCGCTGATTCCGACACCCCCGCCCTCCCGGCCTCCGCCAGCCAAACGCTGGAGCTCCTCCTCCTCCACCCGAACGACCGGGACGCCCTCGACGCCCCGCTCCTGCCCCAGCGGACTCATTCACTGCTTTACTGCGCTCAGAAGGCGTCTCAGCGGGCCGTCAGGCCACAGAAGGACAGCAGAGAGTCTGAAGGAGAAGAAGAAGAAGAAGAAGAGCGAAGAGAGGAAGACGACGCGCCCTCGCCGAATCACAGGGACTCGTTGTACACAAGCATGCCTGATCTCAGAGACTCTCCGTCGTCCTCAGCTCCCGAATCCCCAGACCTCGTCAGCGGACGGGACGACGGTTCCCCCGCTCAAAGTGAACTCGAGGAACACTGTTACAAGAGCTTACCTGACCTGGGAGACGGGACTCGAGCGCTCTCCTACTATCAGATCAGCCGAGGGGGCGCTAGCGAGGGCTGTGGCGAACCCGCGAGCGATGGACAGATGCAGCTAATCACCAGCCTCTGAGACAACAATAGCCCTTTTCCTCTCGTTCTGGGGTGCGTTTCCCCAAAACATCGTTAGCCAACTGTGCTCGCAAGCTCTGACGTCATCAGCAGTTCGAGTCGGTGTTTCCCGAAACCATCATTCTAATGAAGATTCGCAAACATCATCGCAAAGTTGTGTGTTTGGAACGACAGCTCTCGACCTGTGGTTAGAAGAAGAGTTTCTAGTTTTCATGAATCCTTATTTTGAGCCAAACAAGCAATCAGACATTCAGAACAATCTGTGTCTTTATTTAGAATACATACAAATGTCATTTACATCTTTTAGTTTGTCAAGAGATTTAAAGCGTCGTTTTTGAAGAGTGCGCATATGCGAACGTGATCTAGTACGTAAGAACGAGCCTATGATTGAATCTGGAAATAAATCAAAATAACTGAGAAATGGTCCTCAGATGCCATGTCCGTAATTTATTTTAAAAAATCTAGCAGTAATTCGATCTCAAACAGATTCATTAAAAGTAGTTATTACTCCAACACCTGCATGACATCAACTAACGTGGTTGAACGACCAATTTGCGACAATATGGTTTCGGGAAACAGTCGTGACTCGCTAGTTGATTTCTTCAACTATGATAGTGAAGCAGCGACTTACGTTGTTGTACGGGAAACGCACCCCTGTCAGTCAGACGCTAACGACAGGAAGAGAGACTCGTCAACGGCACAATGACTCTTTCTCACTTGTGTTTTGTGTTTTTTGAACCAGAACTGACGGTCTGGTCAAACTCGAGCAGAAAGTGTCAAGACTGGCGTCGTCCACGTCTGCCAAAAGCTTTGTACAGTATCATGTAAAAAAAGAAAAAAGAAACATGCCGATGTCTGATTTTTGTAGAACTTTGAAAACTCTCCTAGTCAGTTTGCAGGCGAGTTTTCCCTTCTTTGGAAATCCAGAATGAACGGAGAGAGAGAAAAAATTAAAAGAATTAATATCCCAGACTCAGGCCTTATATTTTCTGTATTGCACAAAGAACTGTTGTACGAATGACAACTAAAGAAAATATATTTTGCAGTACCAAGTGTAAAGACCCATGATCACCACATCTCCACTTGTGACTGATGTGTTCAGTTATGGATTTTACCATGAAAATTGTATTTTGCCAACATATATGTACAAAAAAAAGAAGCTTCCTTATTTTTTTAGCTTAACGGAAGCTGTGTCTTGCACAAATTTGGACTGAATTAGACTAATATGTAATTTCTTTTACTTAAAAAAAAAAAAAAAAATGCTTTGACTTTGTCAGGGATCATAACATTCATGTGTCAACGCGACGTCTTACGAACAACATATCTCATTATTTGGCACTAAATAATTTATTGTATGAAGTATGGAAATGAAAAGGGTTGGAATGGAAGTAGGTGTGATGTAACACTGTTGATATTCATTTCAGTCTTTTCTAAGAGCCCATTGCAGATGTACATTCAACTGTTGTTTGATATTGAATAAATGTGAGAATTTTTTCTCGTTTGCAGATGTATCATTCTCATTCAGTGCGGCGTTAAACAAGCAACATGATTTTGTTAGAAGTATGACAAATGAAAAGAAAAACTTGAATGATTACTTATTTGCAAGTTTTGTATTGTTTTTAGGGATGCACAATAAATCGTCCACCATATTGGTATTGGCCGATATATGTTCATTTTTAATGTTATCAGCCAGATAAGAAAATTTGGCTGATATATTAAAGCCAATAAATAATGGATTATGGAGACACTTCAGATGTGCACTGTTCGCCATGATGGTTTTGAATTGCTTGAAATATGATTGAAATCACTTGAAAAAAAAGGAAAATACAGTTCATGTGTAGCACAAGTAACATACAGTTACATGAGAACATTATACTTGTGTGCTTTGGACATGGTGAGACTTTTGTTTTTGTTATAAGGCTCTCCAAAATTATATAAAAATTTGGATTTAGATTTATCGGCCAATATATCAATTATCGGCTTTCAAATATAAAGAATTATCGATTATCGTTTTTGGCCAAAATTTTCATATCGGTGCATTTTTTTAAATATATTGTCAAGTCAGCATGAAACTCCATTCATAACCCATTTTACTACACAAATGTGCTGCATTTCCGAGGGAAAAACACTTTCTTCATCTGTCTAAATCTGGTATGGAATAAATAGCTGGTGTATTTGACGGCTGATTTTGCCTTAAAGCTGCAGTCGCATTAGTGAAATTTTGCTGGGAAAAAAGGTGCATCTCACACTCGCTTTGTGTTCGTCAACCTGCCAAAATCATGAGACCAATTTGAACCCATGGGGAAATCTTTCACTCTCGCGTGAAATTCACAATCGCATGGATTCATATTGAAATTACTGTATTTTGGCTGTGAAAACTTGCCGAACAATGGTAAATATGACCACAACTTCAGAGAAATTAAAAGTTCCAGTATGATGAACCACACATTTCTGCCACAGTTCATGCAATCCCGACTATAACAGCAGTTAAAGCTCAAAAGCTTAAACACAAAGAAACTGATCTCTTACATTTTCCTTATTATGAACACATTAGCTAGCCTGGGAAAACCCAGACGAACTTCCGGCAAATTTAGATTTGCTCTGCAAGTCAGTCTGGCCAAGAGCCCATTCAAGCCCATTTCCAATCTTTCCAAATCTTGGCACCAATCACAAACATTTAGGCGGGCTTTACACGATGACGACGATCGCTCTGATTGGTTTTAGGTCTATCCAATAGCGCCTAGAGGCATTTGAGCGACGTCCGTGAATGGGCTGTGAATGAAGCTTCCCCAGACCCAGTTACGACTGAGAAGAGTCTGGTGTCAGCCAGGCTAGACATTAGCCAGAAAAGGACATGACATTTTTCTATTTTTTTACATATCCAGAAGGTTTTCATATTGATATTTTAATTTTGTAGGGTTATTCTGTAACCTTCCATGCCCAGTTTTTTAATAATATTCTTTTGGTAACACTTTACAATAAGGTTCATTAGTTAACTGCCTTAGTTAACATGAACTAAGAATGAACAATACTTCTACAGTATTTATTCATCTTAGTTAATATTAATTTCAACATTTACATTATTACATTATTAAATACATTATTAAAATCAAAGGTTGTATGTGTTAACATTAGTTAATGCACTGTGAACTAACATGAACAAACAATGAACAGCTGCATTTAATTAACATTAACAAAAATGAATAAATACTGTAACAAATGTGTCGCTCATTGTTAGTTCATGTTAGTAAATAAATACAATTATGTTAACTAATTAACCTTATTGTAAAGTGTTGCATTTTTTTCTAATTCTTCACATTAAATGGCAGTGTTAAAAACGGACAAATCAGACGGCACATGATGTCAAGGGACAAAACCCTTGACATCCTTTTTTTTTTTTTTTACAAGTTAAATATTAAATTTAGTTACATTGTGGAAATAATTAACTCTTTCTCCATCAGCATTTTATTTTTAAGTTTTTAATTTTTTTTCATATTCACCAAACTTTCATGGCCGCCAGAATATTTTTGTTGAATGAATATGTAAACAGTCAATACATCAAGAAAGAACAGAAAAAAAGAAACTATTGTAGCTTTATTATTTTTTTCTTTTTTAAAAAATAAATATTTTGAGGGGAAAAAGCTGAGAAAATCACGTTTTTGTCAAAAATCGCCTGGATGGGATTCAGAACAATGATCAACACTGCATTTGTGAATGATTTGAGGTGTTGAGACTTGAGTGTGTGCAAAATGAAGCTGAACGCAGAACATTAGGTGTACCTGAGCCTTGAGTATCTTCTTCTTAAGTACGTGTGCTTCCTCAAACTTGAAGTGAACACCTGATCAGCGCCTGAAAGTGCAGCCTTCGCTCCTCAGCCATCGTGATGAAAGTGCAGCTCTTCAGTCTTCAGCCATGAGTCTCTGATGCGAGAGCAAGTGTGCTCCACGATTCAGGAGAGCTGGCTCTGCACTGAACACACACACACACACACACAACAGCTGACGAGAACATGCACTGCCAAATCTAATGACGTACTGATGTAGACTGTCTCAGTACGGTCAGACTCCATCCGCATGTGAAATCACAGAGCAAATGAGTGAAAAGCTTTGAAAGCTATGAACACAAACAGGATTATATGCCATTAGACAGACCAGATGACCAACACACACCATTTTAAGAGTGCATCCGCCATGACAGCTTTGCACCGGGACCTTTGACCCAAGACAAGCTCCTCTTAGACAGTCTCTCTCACCAAGGATTGCTGAGATCCTAAGAGCGTGACATGAGGTGTCTCTCCATCAACTGCTTTAACAGAAACCACAAGACTTCTTGTATCAGGACATTTATCACGTAACTCGATCTCTTTCCCGCCTTTGAGAGTCCTGAAAACACAGTGTTAGGGGTGAAACACTGACGCAGGGCTTGTTGTAACACACATGGTTTAAAACCTTTCACACGTGCCAGCATGACCAAACTGCCAACACCATTTCACCAGTTCACACTTACAAATAAGTCAGATAGAATAAAAGTGTATTTGGTGTGCTGTCCGAGGAGAGGCTCCGGCTCGGTATTCGGCCCGAACCCTGAGTACTCCCCCCGTATTCCAGGCTGTGGAAGAACAAGCCGAGAGTGAGTGGAGGGATGCTGAAAACTGTCAAGGAATGTTAGGTGAGTTGACAGAGTGAATATATGCTTCTTGTCATGCTGATTAGGGTAGACATAATTGTTTGATGACAAGTAGATTGGATTGATTATTTTAACGTGCTCCTCCCGAACTTTGTTTATAAAACATCATATAGAGAAAAAAATGCACAAAAATTCTGAAATCTTTGAAGGATATCACATTTATTTATCCATCCAACATGCAGGCAGGGCATGTTGTCACACTGCGTTACAATGAGCCCCTATTAGAAATATGATATTCTATTCTATACGTTTCTGAATTCTGTTGAGAAACCATGAGAAAAAGGTGAATAAAGACTCAGAGACAATGTTTAAAAAAAAATCATTATTATTATATTTTGAACTATGCTGTATAGCTGTGTTTTTTCGGTGTGTTTGTTGTATTAATTATTAAAAAATGACATTATTTCATATGAAAAAGTTAATAATTGTATTGTGTTGACAATTTTTTTTAATAATAATAATAATAATACATTTTATTTAAAGGCGCCTTTCTCGGCACTCAAGGACACCGTACAAAGATACATAATACATTAAAAACAGCGCAGAATAAGAAAAATAGAGAATAAAACAATATTAAGAACAATTAAAAGAGGCAGAGCATGTTACAGTACATTAGATATGATAGGCAGTTTTAAACAGATGTGTTTTAAGTTGAATTTTAAAGTGACAGAACGAATCAATGTTTCTGAGTTGTGGTGGTAGTGCATTCCAGAGTCGGGGAGCAGAACGGCTAAAAGCTCTGCTCCCCATAGTGGTGAGATGGGCACAGGGGACAGAGAGGTGTGTGGAGGAGGATGATCTGAGTGAGCGGGAGGTGGTTGGAACCTGGAGGAGATCGGACAGATATGGGGGGGACAGGTTGTGAATGGCTTTGAATGTTAATAAAAGGACTTTGAATTGGATACGAAACTGGACCGGGAGCCAGTGAACCTGTTGGAGAACAGGGGTGATGTGGTGAATGGATGGTGTTCGTGTTATTATGCGGGCAGCTGAATTCTGGACCAGTTGAAGTTTATGAAGGGATTTGTGAGGGAGACCGAAAAGAAGAGAGTTGCAGTAGTCTAGGCGTGAAGTGACGAGACTGTGGACAAGGATGGAGGCTGTGTGGGGGGTAAGGGAGGGGCGGAGACGATTAATGTTTCTTAGGTGGAAGTAGGCAGACCGGGTAATGTTATTGATGTGAGATTAAAAAGATAATGTGCTGTCAAGGATGACACCTAGACTCTTAACCTGGGGGGAGGGTGAAACGGAGGAACTATCAATAGTGAGAGAAAAACAGTTGGTTTTGGATAAAGTGGATTTAGTGCCAATGAGGAGAACCTCAGTTTTATTACTATTTAATTTGAGGAAGTTCTGTGTAAACCAAATTTTTATTTCTGAGATGCAGTCAGTAAGGGAGGTGGGTGGGAGAGAGGATGAGGGTTTGGTCGAGAGGTAGAGCTGGGTGTCATCAGCATAACAGTGGAATTGAATGTTAAACTTACGGAAAATACTACCCAGGGGAAGGAGGTAAATGATGAAAAGCAAGGGCCCCAGGACAGAGCCCTGGGGAACACCTGAAGTGACATTGAAGGGACTGGATTTAAAAGATTTAAATTGAATGAACTGAGTGCGGCCAGAGAGATAGGAAGTGAACCAGTCTAACGGAGTGTGAGTGATACCAATGGCAGATAACCTGTTGAGGAGGGTGGTGTGACAGATGGTATCAAAAGCTGAACTTAGGTCGAGGAGAATGAGAATGGTAAGGAGTCCAGAATCCGCTGCCATAAGGAGGTCATTGGTGATTTTGATAAGTGCTGTTTCAGTGCTGTGAAGTGGACGGAAACCAGACTGGAACTGTTCATACAGGTTATTTTGGGATAAATGAGATTGGAGTTGAGAGGCAACTGTTTTTTCTAGGATTTTGGAAATGAATGGTAAATTTGAAATTGGACGGAAGTTATTGTAGTCAGAGGGATTGGCACCAACTTTTTTCAAAATTGGAGTAATGGAAGCAGTTTTGAATGATGTTGGAACAGTTCCAGTGGTGAGAGAGGAGTGGATGATAGCAGAAATGTGGGGAACCAGGGATGGGAGACAAGTTTTAACAAGTTGTGTGGGGAAGGGGTCAAGTTGGCAAGTGGAAGCCTTAGATTTCCTGATCAGTTCAGTGATTTCAGAGATAGCTGGGAGGTGGAAGGAAGAGAATGAATGTGTGAATGGGTGAAAATCGGCTGAGATGCTGAGGTGAGGGATAGTTTTTAGTTTGTGTTGTATATTTTTTAATTAGATCAGACAACATTTTAATCTGTCATATGGTCATTTTATAATCTATGGGGCATGTTGTCACATTCACTTCCATTCTTTCAGGGTAAATCAAGAAAAAAGTATTCACTGTAATGAAACAAAACATGTGTGAAATTAAAGGGATAGTTCACTTTGAAATTAATTTTTGATATGTTTTAGCTTACCTCAAGGGCATCCAAGATGTAGGTGTCTTTGTTTCCGCAGTAGTTTAAAGTTTCAATGTTGATATTTTTAGGTCAAACCGTTCTTGTCTGTCAGTCATATAATGCAGGTCGATGGTCACTGTATCAAAACACAAGCACAGAGTCCAAATTAAAACAATTCCCCATCGTCCAAATGAAACAATTCCCCATCATAAGTACACATTGATGGCCTAAGACACGAAACGAGCGGTTTATGTGAGCTATACCCGCGGGCGGGTATAGATCATAGACTGTAAAAAAATATGGACGTAGTGTCCGTGACGTCACCCGTAGGTTTCTGAAGAGCATTTTTGAAGCCTAAAGTGGGCGGAGCCGGCCGTCGCCATCTTGGCCTCACGTCACTCCCGGATAACAGAAAATAGACAAACAGGCGGGGCGTGAGTGGAGCTGAGGAACCTGGCCTGGCTATCTGAAATCACCTAGCTCGACGTGATCGAGTTAGCTGATGATGTAAAGCCAATTAAACGTTCCTATTTTTGCCCTTCGAAATATTATAATAGTTAAAAGACATGGCTACAAGTGAGACTGTGTATTACTTCAAGAGTGTTTGTGTGTGACAGTGATTTATGTGCATACATGTCCGTCACTCTTTCATGGTCCGTCAGCGCGGCATCGCTCAAGTTCGTAGAGAGCTTATTCAGTCCATTTTAAATTCTGATGTTGGCCGTCTCTCAAATGGGTTATGGTTTAACCGTTAAACCATAGATATATTGCCTTTGAAGTGCAAGTAAATGCGCTAGAAAATCCGCGCTCATTCACGGACGGAGAAAGCGCCGACGCCCGCATGATTTCATCTGACGGTAACTTACATAAGCATATTATAATCCATCTGTTCCATGGGAGCAGAACGAACAAGCATTTATTGACGTTTTAAATTTGAAAACCCCAAAAAGCAACGAAATTGTCAGACATCCATTAGTGCATGTTCACAGAGGAAAACAACTGAAATACAGCGCTGGTTTTTCTTTCGAACGATAACTCCAAAGACGTGGGCTTTGTAACGTTACCCAAGTATTAAATTGTATGAAATAATAATCCCGAAAAAAAGCACAAACACTGCAGAGATGGCAAGTTCAGCAGCTAACATTGCTGAGGTGAAGTGACGGCTAGTAACAGCAGACAAACTGCTAGCACTGACAGCGGCAATCCATCTGTCACTCAAGTGGCTTGGCCACACCCTTAAATTTAAATATTAATCAACTAAACGGACGAGTTATAAAATAATTCACCCCCCTCACAGTTGTTATGAAGGGCAAAATTAGCTGTATAGACCAAATCCACATACAGACACCAGGCTTTAAACACGTTTTTTTCTGCTGTAAAATTTGGCATTTTAACATGGGGGAGATACAGATTTGACTCACTTCTGACAACAGCCTCAAGCGGCCAGTCAACGAATTGCAGTTTAACTCACTTCCGTGTTGGTTTCAAGAGAGAGACGGGGAGGTTGCCGCTTGGTATAGATGTATACACTAGATGTCGCCTTCGCTACTGCAGTTCATTGGAACGAAACCGTAGCCAAGGCGACATCTATGTATATATCTATACCCGCCCGCGCCCTCAGATCATTTTGACGCGGCTGTGTTATAAGAGGTAAAAACTATATAAATACTGTTCGTTTTCTCACACAAACCGCTCGTTTCGTGTCTTAGGCCATCAATGTGTACTTATGATGGGCAATTGTTTCATTTGGACGATGGGGAATTGTTTTAATTTGGACTCTGTGCATGCTCTTTGAGACAGTGACCATAGACCTGCATTATATGACTGACAGACAAGAACGGTTTGACCTAAAAATATCAACATTGAAACTACTGCGGAAACAAAGACACCTACATCTTGGATGCCCTTGAGGTAAGCTAAAACATATCAAAAATTAATATCAAAGTGAACTATCCCTTTAATGTGGGGAAAAATAAATACTCTAAAAAAGTACAAAATAATACTATTAAAAAGTAAAAGTGTTAGGTTGTGCCCCGCTCTCCCCTACTTTAACAAACAGTAAATTATGCATAATTACAAATAACTAACCCTAAACCAAACCATAACTCTATAGTAAGTAAAAGTAGTTAATTAATACTACGAGTAAGTAAAGTACAATGTAAATACGTCACCTTAAAATATGAATAAATGTGCGCCGCTCTCCCCTACTTGTTGAACACCCACAATATCCAAATGTGTTATCGAAAAAATATCAGAATACTGTTGAAAAACAACAGTTTTGTGGAGTTGCTAATTATCCAATTAATGGAGCATCCATAAAACTTTCGAGTCACGTGCGGCAAATGCGACAGTATAACCGCAACAAACTATCCACCTGCACACACACCAACCAGATGAGACGCATAAAAGGGCCGTAAACCAGCAGACACTCTTTTATCAGCATGTTTTTAGGACACAACAACAGGCTTAACGAAAGTCTTAAACACCTTCAAAGAGCTTCGCAGGGTTTCTATGCATATATATTGCCTCATTCTTACTCTGAAAAACAGCCCATCTCATCCTATTTCTAGGTAATTATCACCCTTCAGGAGGAGCAGATGGCAAATTAACCGCTGGATGCAAAACTGCTGACAATGTTGTCGTCTTATCCGTTTTGCATGATGACAGTGTTAGTGTTTTATGCACATCCTGATTACAAGAATTTTGACGGTGGGAGGTTGTTTTCTGGGACTTTTAAGTATGGAATGATTTCTGCAGAAGGCTGCTGTTTTTTGTGTGATATAATCAAGCTCCATCTTGAAATGTGTTGTTTGCATAAAGACGCTTCATTAGTAGCATTTGTTACGCAGCACTAACTCGTTTGTTACCATTCGGAGAGGAGCTTTTATTTTTTTTATACAGTTCACATTTTTGGGTTTTGTTTTACACAGTTTTGTTAGGCTTGTGTGTCTCAGTAAATCAATTGATTTTGTGAAGGAGAGCAGTGTGGGTTAAACTGGGCCAGTGTCCAGTTTTCTTTCTAACCCCTATAGGAGTATTATAGAGCCCAATCCACTTCATAAGACGTTAGAGTCAAGGAGTAGAGCCAGTGAGAACGAGCATGGTGTGTCCCAGCTCAAAATCAAATCATTGTGTGGAGAAACATGGTCGTGAAGTATTTCCATTTTGGGAAAAATGTGTATATTTGTTATGCAACTTTACTGTAGTGTGTTTTTTTCTAAAGATCATCTGACCTTAGTCAATGAAAAGTAGACAAAAACTATGTTAAACAGTGTTAAAGGGGTCCTATTACTTTAGTTAGTGTGTAGTTGTTTGAGCGTTAAAAAGATCTTCAAGGTTGCAAACCTCAGTCACTCCAAAGGGAGATCTTTTATTTAACAGAATCCCCTTTTCAAGAACTACGACGAGCGGCTCGTTTGGACTACAACGTGATTTTTTCGGGCTTTATGAAGTCATAATGTTACTCCTTTAAATAATCTCCGACTACGGAATATGCAAAAAAAAAAAAAAAAAAAGTAAGGAGGCCTGGATGAGCTGTATTAGAGAAGACAGTGTTGTCTCTGTCAAAGAGACGCTGTTTTTTCCATGTTACCAAAACTCATTTGTTTGACCTTCCTAAGGCTGTCAAAACTTATTATTATAACACCAACTTTCCCACACACATTAAAGGACATTTTAAGAGAGATTTAATCTGCTGTTCAGGTGTTACACCTGTTAACTGTAAAGCATATTCTTTCCCTTTTTCTGACCGTATGCTGCTCTTGTTCAGTTTCACTCTCCAAATCTAATCTTCCATGTACTATACCATTCCAAAATATTAAGGATATCAACTTTGGCAATTTATCCTCACTATAGCCTTCCCAGTGCCGACAGTTTTTCTACCCCGGATGAACTGCTCTCTCACTACAACAATAACCTTCATAACCTCCTTAATAACCTAGCTCCACTCAAAACCAGGACTGTCTCATTTACTCTCTCTGCACCTTGGTTTACTCCCACTCTTGGAAACTTAAAAACAAAAGGACAACCACTCGAAAGACTTTACAGGAAAATCAGTCTCACTGTGCACAAGGACATGTATTCAAACCACGTTCTTCTTTACAAAGATTGTATTTCTAAAGCTAAATCCACATACTATTCTGGTTTAATCAGTTCAAGTGAGGGAAACTCAAAGGCCCTTTTTTCCCTCATTACAAAATTCACAACACCTCTGGATCCACTTCCTCACTTCTACTCTGATTTTTGTAATACTACATTATCATTTTTCTCTTTAAAAATTGAACACATCCACCCACAACTTATGTTTTATTCTGCTCTGAACTCACCTGTCTCCGTTTCTTTTTCTCCCACCCATTTACTCTCAGCATTTACCTTACCTTCAGTAAATGAAATTTCCAAACTCATTCAAAAATCCAAATCTTCAACCTGCAGATTAGACCCCCTTCCTACTGTTCTTGTAAAGGCCACTGTCCCTTTTCTTTCCCCTCTCATTACAGACATCATTCACTCTTCTCTTACCACTGGAATATTTCCTTCTTCTCTTAAAACAGCTGCTCTCACTCCAATTCGTAAGAAACCTGGTTCAGATCCCAACAACCTTAATAATTTTCATCCTATTTCAAATCTTCCATTAATCTCCAAAATTATTGAAAAAATAGTTGCTGCTCAACTCCATTCTTATCTCTCCTATACTAATTCATATGAACAGTTCCAGTCTGGTTTCCGTCCTCTTCATAGCACAGAAACAGCACTCCTTAAAATCACTAATGACCTTCTCCTAGCTGCTGACTCTGGTTTAATAGCCATTCTCCTTCTGCTTGATTTGAGTGCGGCCTTCGATACAATTCACACACCATTCTTCTAGACAGACTCTCCTCTGTTGGTATCACTAATGTGGGGTTCATAATAACATTCCCTGTAATGCTAATGTTAATGTTTAGAGAGAGAGTGACCCCCCCCCCCCCCCAATGTAGTTATTGTTCACTTAGCTCGTATGTATTCTAAATTTATGATGGGGTTAATGCAGGAAATGTGTTTAAGTCAATGTTGGTGCAAATGCATTAATTTATAGTGAGTGATGCTCAAGCAGGCATGTTATAGCGATCCTACAGGAGAGGGGGCGCCCACGGAAGAGAGGTGCGGGCGTGGACTAGAAACAGAGGAAGAGAGGTTTTAGTAGTGTTGTGAACGCGCGCAGAGTTTTGGTGAACTGCGAATAAATGCTGAGTTAATGTAACCAGTGAACAAGATTAAACGAACACATCAAATTATGCACATCTTGGAATTCATTCATTTCGACATGCAACACTAACACACCTCTTAACTGTTTTTATTCTTATCTCTCAGACCGCACTCAGTTCATTCAGTTAAAATCATTCACCTCCCATTCAGTCCCTGAAATCACAGGAGTACACCAGGGCTCTGTCCTGGGCCCCTACCAGTGGTGGACGAAGTACACATACCATGTACTTGAGTAAAAGTAAAGATACTCAAGGTATAATATTACTTAAGTAAAAGTAGAAGTGCTGCCTTTAAACATTCACTTGAGTAAAAGTACAAAAGTATTTGCCTTCAAATGTACTTAAGTATCCAAGTACTATGATTTTTTTTATGGCTATAATGTCCTATTATAATTTTTGTCACAAGACTCTTGCTTAACTCAGTCTACGTGCAGACTCCAATGTCACTCTTGGCACATCAATTTATTAATAAAATGACATTAATTAGTCTCTATATATATTTATATTATATATATTTTTGAATTTAATACATTTTTTGTGTGTTTAATTTTGGATGGAAGGGGACTGTTCCCATAAGGTATAATACATTTACAGTATTTACTGTATATATTTTTCACGAGCATCTATGGTTATAATAGGCCTATTTAGGGCTGGGCGATATGGAGCAAAAAATATATCTCGATATATTTTGCTATATCTCGATATACGATATATATCTCGATATCTTTACAGGAAAAATAACCCCCCGAAAACTACTGCAAAAACAAATATGCCAAATACCACAAAGTCTTTTTTTATTGAAGTGCAAATAGGTAGGCAGTTCATGTAGGAACAAAGTGCTTCTGCGACATTTAAAAAAAAAAAAAAAATCCCTGTATACAAAAATAATAATTTAACTGTAAAATAAAGGAAGAAATAATACATATTGCACTATTTTTAATAAACCTGTATAGAAATATCATTACTAATTTTGGCAAATAAATAAAAAAAAAATGCCACATATCCCCCCAAAACTGCACAACTGTAGAGTAAAACATTAATTTAAAAAAAAGTGCTAAAAATGCATCTAAAAATTGACATGATTGTTACAAAATCACACTGTCTGGGGCCTCTGGGGAACTCAGAACAACTGCTAGCATAAAGTTTAAGGTAAAAATAACTGCCATTAAATTACAGTATCTTACTACTATGCAATTAGATAAACTGTTCATTCATTACATCACTTTACCTCTGTCTTTATCCACCTTTATCCTCTTCTCTTCTTTTTGACACTGTAGCCTATATAGCAGAATAGGTAACTTAGGCTAATGCTAATTTATAATGTGTCATGTAAATTCGGCCATCCGTCACAATCAGGAAACTTTCACCGTGTCTAGACCTGGCGCGAGCTGCCAGGCCCGTTTCTACAGGGGAGCATGTTAAGTGTGAGTGTTTTAAGCGCCCTCAAACAAAAGCAATGCGGCGAGAGGCGACGCTACACAAAAAATTACCAACAACAACTGATCGCGCGCGCGCGCTGTTTCTGACGCACTTCAAGCACTCGCTGGGCGGGGAAAGATTGATGTGCCTGACCGAACTCGGGGGACTTGGTTGAATGAGACAACACGCGAGGGGAGGGGGAACAAAAGCAAGGAGGCGGAGGAGGGCGAGCGCGAGCACAACACAGAGAAGGCAAACAAGCAAATTGGCGAAATCAGAATTAAATATAAACAATATATCGATATATACGATATGTCAAAATCCATATCGAGTTTAAAAAATATCTCGATATATCGTAAATATCGAGATATCGCCCACCCCTAGGCCTATTATAAACATCCTAATGTTATGATACATTCACATAAACCTGCACAATGCCATTAAATACACACACACACACACACACACACACACACACACACACACACACACACACATTTATACACACACACACACACATATATATATATATATATATATATATATATATATATATATATATATATATATATATATATATATATATATAATTTATTTATTTATTTTATTTTTTCTACGTTATGGGAGCAGCCTATTTCCTTCCAAAATTAAACACCAAAACGTATTAATGCAGTGTTTCTGCTACTCCCCAGAAAAAAAAAAAATGCTATTATATGCTAGTAATTTTAGTGTCAACGTAATAAGCAATGCTCATTATGCGTCAATATTTACCGATAATTGCTGCAAAATAGCTATATAATAGCAATAGCTGCTGCTCTCTGCCCCGCTTAAAATCATTAGCAACGCGATTTGTTTGGAACTATTGAGAGCTACACGAATCACGTGACCGCGCGGCGGCGAGATCACAGCGGCTGCACACTGCACAGACCATTCGAATGATATTATAATACTGCGAGGTGAGATCGATTAGAAGTTTACTAGTGTAGACGGCTCTGAATGCTTTTCAATCACTCTCGCGATGTCATAAACTGATCGGTCTGTGCAGCTCCGGTTCAAGTCGAACAAGCCTAGTGTGTCGCAACCTTACACTGTCTATGGTCGCAACTCTCTTATTTAACAGTTCTGGTTCACGCAGATAGCGCCAAGGCAAGTTCAAAACAAAGCACGCACGTTGTAGGCTAGTGATTGGTGGCTCGTTTCACCAGTTAAGTTTTTATCCACTCATAAATAAAAAGGAACGACTGATTTCGAAAATGTAGTAGAGTAAAAAGTAAGATATTTGACTTTGAAATGTAGTGGAGTTAAAGTAAAAGTCTTCCAAAATTTAAATACTTCAGTAAAGTACAGATACACAAAAAAACTACTTAAGTACAGTAACGAATTACATTTACTTCGTTACTGTCCACCACTGGCCCCTACTGTTCATTATTGATCTTCTCCCACTTGGTTACATATTCCATAAATATCAGATTTACTTCCATTGCTACGCAGATGACACCCAGCTCAATCTTTCATCCAAACCTAATTCAAAACTTCCACTTCCACTACCAATTGCCTTCTTGACATAAAATCCTGGTTCACTTCAAACTTCCTCAAATTAAATAGCAATAAAACATTAAACAAACTCCATATTCCCATTGATAGCTCCTTCATCCCCTCCTCCCCTCAGGTTAAGTGTCTGGGTGACATCTTCGATAGCACCCTCTCTTTTCCCTCTCATGTTAATTACCCAGTCTGCTTACTACCATCTTCGAAACATCAACCGTCTACGTCCTTTCCTCACGCCTCACTCCACTGCCATTCTTCTTCATAGTTTAGTTACCTCTCATTCAGATTACTGCAATTCCCTTTTGTTTGGCCTCCCGCATAAAACCCTACATAAACTACAACTGGTCCAAAACTCAGCTGCCCGTATTATCACTCGTACCCCCTGTATTCATCACACCACACCCATCTTACAACAGCTCCATTGTCTCCCCATTACTTACCGTATCGACTATAAAATACTTCTCCTCTTTTTTAAAGTCATTCATAATCTCGCCCTTTCATATCTTTTTGACCTCCTCCATATACCCACACCCACTCGCACTCTCAGATCCTCTTCTTCCATCCATTTCACTGTTCCCACGTGTTCGCCTTGTTACTATGCGGAGCAGAGCGTTCAGTTGCTCTGCTCCTCAGCTCTGGAACTCGCTTCCACCGGACCTCAGTAATACTGATTCCCTCTCACATTTTAAATCCAAACTCAAAACCCATCTGTTTAGAATAGCTTACTCCCTCTGACCACAACTGCATTGTCTTTTTTAGTTGTATTTTATTTCATTGTTTTTAATTAAATATTGTCATTGTCTTGTTGATGATGTATGGTGACCTTGAGTGTCAAGAAAGGCGCCTATAAATAAAATGCATAATGATAATAATAATAATGTTTATCTGCACATTTTATGGAGAACTCACTGTTATGGAGGGGCAGGACATTTCCAGAACACACACTAAGCTCTGTCAATCACAACACACTGGGCCAGCTATAACAATCACAACACATTTCATAATTTCTGTTTTGTGTGAACTGTTTCTTAAAGGTCTACATCTATCTGTCAGTCTGTCCTATAAGAAAGATTTTTTGTTGTGATTAAACATTCTCCGTTGAACACCTCTGCCTGATCTCTTCCAGCACCACTGTAGAGTGTATTTATTTTAATGTAGTAGAGCAGCTTCAGCACTACCTGAGGGAGATAACAGGGAGAATAACAACACTAGAGGTATCATTTAATATAGATGAGCTGCCGATTTTCAAAAGCATTAGGGCACATCTATGACCAATCTCTGTACCTGACACTCATCAGAGTCTTTCCTGCGACACTGACACTTGATCCTTGGATTTTGTTAAGCCTTATGGATACATTCAGGAACTGATTTCAAGGAAAACTAATCAAAATTGTGATGCATTGTCTGTGACACATTCCCAAGGGCAATGGTAAAACAAGATAAAGCTGCACTCATGATATTATGGATACGATAAAACAAATTATAGGCCTACATACCATGCTGAAATGGCAAGACGGCAGGACAATGAGGCCTTTTCAATGCCTTTTCATTTTTTGAGGCTCCCATTGAGCATGATTTACCAATTTCCAATAGACTACATGCAATAAGCCTGCGTGTCAGTTACAAAAAAAAAAAGATCACAGAGTGAATAAGAAAGGAAAGCAATGTGCAATGTGTGAATGTCTGCTGGACAAATTACTGAAATGACAAAAAAGCTGCTGTCACTGTGGCAGATTGCTGTGTACAATGGTAAGACTGTATTAAAGGGCATTCTGGGCGATAAGTTGTTTGACCATTTCATGAGATTCAGTATTGCCTTCGGCCTTCTTCTTTCACCCATCTTGGCAGTGGCAGTGGCAGTACTGAGCTGATTACTTACTTCATTGCAAAAACAAAAGAGCTAAACTATATTGCCAAAAGTATTGGGACATCCCTCCAAATCACTGAATTCAGGTGTTCCAATCACTTCCATGGCCACAGTTGTGTAAAATCAAGCACCTAGGCATGCAGACTGCTTCTACACACATTTGTGAAAGAATGAGTCGCTCTCAGGAGCTCAGTGAATTCAAGTGTGGTACCATTATAGGTTGCCACCTGTGAAATAAAGCGTGGGATGCAGTGGTGTAAAGCGGGGGATGCAGTGGTGTAAAGCGTCAGATGCAGTGGTGTAAAGCATCAGATGCAGTGGTGTAAAGCGTGGGATGCAGTGGTGTAAAGCGGGGGATGCAGTGGTGTAAAGCGTCAGATGCAGTGGTGTAAAGCGTGGGATGCAGTGGTGTAAAGCGTGGGATGCAGTGGTGTAAAGCGTGGGATGCAGTGGTGTAAAGCGTGGGATGCAGTGGGGTAAAGCGTGGGATGCAGTGGTGTAAAGCGTGGGATGCAGTGGTGTAAAGCGTGGGATGCAGTGGTGTAAAGCGTGGGATGCAGTGGTGTAAAGCGTGGGATGCAGTGGTGTAAAGCGTGGGATGCAGTGGTGTAAAGCGTGGGATGCAGTGGTGTAAAGCGTGGGACGCAGTGGTGTAAAGCGTGGGATGCAGTGGTGTAAAGCGTGGGATGCAGTGGTGTAAAGCGGGGATGCAGTGGTGTAAAGCGTGGGATGCAGTGGTGTAAAGCATGGGATGCAGTGGTGTAAAGCGTGGGATGCAGTGGTGTAAAGCGTGGGATGCAGTGGTGTAAAGCGTGGGATGCAGTGGTGTAAAGCGTGAGATGCAGGGGTGTAAAGCGTGGGATGCAGTGGTGTAAAGCGTGGGATGCAGTGGTGTAAAGCGTGGGATGCAGTGGTGTAAAGCGTTGGATGCAGTGGTGTAAAGCGTGGGATGCAGTGGTGTAAAGCGTGGGATGCAGTGGTGTAAAGCGTTGGATGCAGTGGTGTAAAGCGTGGGATGCAGTGGTGTAAAGCGTGGGATGCAGTGGTGTAAAGCGTGAGATGCAGGGGTGTAAAGCGTGGGATGCAGTGGTGTAAAGCGTGGGATGCAGTGGTGTAAAGCGTGGGATGCAGTGGTGTAAAGCGTTGGATGCAGTGGTGTAAAGCGTGGGATGCAGTGGTGTAAAGCGTGGGATGCAGTGGTGTAAAGCGTCAGATGCAGTGGTGTAAAGCGTGGGATGCAGTGGTGTAAAGCGTGGGATGCAGTGGTGTAAAGCGTGGGATGCAGTGGTGTAAAGCGTCAGAGGCAGTGGTGTAAAGCGTGGGATGCAGTGGTGTAAAGCGTGGGATGCAGTGGTGTAAAGCGTGGGATACAGTGGTGTAAAGCGTCAGAGGCAGTGGTGTAAAGCGTGGGATGCAGTGGTGTAAAGCGTGGGATGCAGTGGTGTAAAGCGTGGGATGCAGTGGTGTAAAGCGTGAGATGCAGTGGTCTAAAGCGTGGGATGCAGTGGTGTAAAGCGTGAGATGCAGGGGTGTAAAGCGTGGGATGCAGTGGTGTAAAGCGTGGGATGCAGTGGTGTAAAGCGTGAGATGCAGTGGTCTAAAGCGTGGGATGCAGTGGTGTAAAGCGTGAGATGCAGGGGTGTAAAGCGTGGGATGCAGTGGTGTAAAGCGTGGGATGCAGTGGTGTAAAGCGTGGGATGCAGTGGTGTAAAGCGTGAGATGCAGTGGTCTAAAGCGTGGGATGCAGTGGTCTAAAGCGTGGGATGCAGTGGTGTAAAGCGTGAGATGCAGGGGTGTAAAGCGTGGGATGCAGTGGGGTAAAGCGTGGGATGCAGTGGGGTAAAGCGTGGGATGCAGTGGGGTAAAGCGTGGGATGCAGTGGTGTAAAGCGTGGGATGCAGTGGTGTAAAGCGTGGGATGCAGTGGTGTAAAGCGTGGGATGCAGTGGTGTAAAGCGTGAGATGCAGTGGTCTAAAGCGTGGGATGCAGTGGGGTAAAGCGTGGGATGCAGTGGGGTAAAGCGTGGGATGCAGTGGTGTAAAGCGTGGGATGCAGTGGTGTAAAGCGTGGGATGCAGTGGTGTAAAGCGTGGGATGCAGTGGTGTAAAGCGTGAGATGCAGTGGTCTAAAGCGTGGGATGCAGTGGTGTAAAGCGTGAGATGCAGGGGTGTAAAGCGTGAGATGCAGTGGTCTAAAGCGTGGGATGCAGTGGTGTAAAGCGTGGGATGCAGTGGTGTAAAGCATGGGATGCAGTGGTGTAAAGCGTGGGATGCAGTGGTGTAAAGCGTGAGATGCAGTGGTCTAAAGCGTGGGATGCAGTGGTGTAAAGCGTGAGATGCAGGGGTGTAAAGCGTGGGATGCAGTGGTGTAAAGCGTGGGATGCAGTGGTGTAAAGCGTGGGATGCAGTGGTCTAAAGCGTGGGATGCAGTGGTGTAAAGCGTGAGATGCAGGGGTGTAAAGCGTGGGATGCAGTGGTGTAAAGCGTGGGATGCAGTGGTGTAAAGCATGAGATGCAGTGGTCTAAAGCGTGAGATGCAGTGGTCTAAAGCGTGAGATGCAGTGGTGTAAAGCGTGGGATGCAGTGGTATAAAGCGTGAGATGCAGTGGTGTAAAGCGTGGGATGCAGTGGTGTAAAGCGTGAGATGCAGGGGTGTAAAGCGTGGGATGCAGTGGGGTAAAGCGTGGGATGCAGTGGTGTAAAGCGTGGGATGCAGTGGTGTAAAGCGTGGGATGCAGTGGTGTAAAGCGTGAGATGCAGTGGTCTAAAGCGTGGGATGCAGTGGGGTAAAGCGTGGGATGCAGTGGGGTAAAGCGTGGGATGCAGTGGTGTAAAGCGTGGGATGCAGTGGTGTAAAGCGTGGGATGCAGTGGTGTAAAGCGTGGGATGCAGTGGTGTAAAGCGTGAGATGCAGTGGTCTAAAGCGTGGGATGCAGTGGTGTAAAGCGTGGGATGCAGTGGTGTAAAGCGTGGGATGCAGTGGTCTAAAGCGTGGGATGCAGTGGTGTAAAGCGTGGGATGCAGTGGTGTAAAGCGTGGGATGCAGTGGTGTAAAGCGTGGGATGCAGTGGTCTAAAGCGTGGGATGCAGTGGTGTAAAGCGTGAGATGCAGTGGTGTAAAGCGTGAGATGCAGTGGTGTAAAGCGTGAGATGCAGTGGTCTAAAGCGTGGGATGCAGTGGTGTAAAGCGTGGGATGCATTGGTGTAAAGCGTGGGATGCAGTGGTGTAAAGCGTGGGACGCAGTGATGTAAAGCGTGGGACGCAGTAGTGTAAATCGTGGGATGCAGTGGTGTAAAGCGTAGGATGCAGTGGTGTAAAGCGTGGGATGCAGTGGTGTAAAGCGTGGGATGCAGTGGTGTAAAGCGGGGATGCAGTGGTGTAAAGCGTGGGATGCAGTGGTGTAAAGCGTGGGATGCAGTGGTGTAAAGCGTGAGATGCAGTGGTGTAAAGTGTTGGATGCAGTGGTGTAAAGCGTGAGATGCAGTGGTGTAAAGCGTGGGATGCAGTGGTGTAAAACGTGAGATGCAGTGGTGTAAAGCGTGGGATGCAGTGGTGTAAAGCGTGGGATGCAGTGATGTAAAGCGGGGGAGGCAGTGGTGTAAAGCGTGGGATGCAGTGATGTAAAGCGTGAGATGCAGTGGTGTAAAGCGTGGGATGCAGTGGTGTAAAGCATCAGATGCAGTGGTGTAAAGCGTGGGATGCAGTGGTATAAAGCGTGGGATGCAGTGGTATAAAGCGTGAGATGCAGTGGTGTAAAGCGTGGGATGCAGTGATGTAAAGCGTGAGATGCAGTGGTGTAAAGCGTGGGATGCAGTGGTGTAAAGCATCAGATGCAGTGGTGTAAAGCGTGGGATGCAGTGGTGTAAAGCGTGGGATGCAGTGGTGTAAAGCATCAGATGCAGTGGTGTAAAGCGTGGGATGCAGTGGTATAAAGCGTGGGATGCAGTGGTATAAAGCGTGGGATGCAGTGGTGTAAAGCGTGAGATGCAGTGGTATAAAGCGTGGGATGCAGTGGTATAAAGCGTGAGATGCAGTGGTGTAAAGCGTGAGATGCAGTGGTGTAAAGCGTGAGATGCAGTGGTGTAAAGCGTGAGATGCAGTGGTATAAAGCGTGAGATGCAGTGGTGTAAAGCGTGAGATGCAGTGGTATAAAGCGTGGGATGCAGTGGTATAAAGCGTGAGATGCAGTGGTGTAAAGCGTGAGATGCAGTGGTATAAAGCGTGGGATGCAGTGGTGTAAAGCGTGAGATGCAGTGGTGTAAAGCGTGAGATGCAGTGGTGTAAAGCGTGAGATGCAGTGGTATAAAGCGTGGGATGCAGTGGTGTAAAGCGTGGGATGCAGTGGTGTAAAGCGTGGGATGCAGTGGTGTAAAGCGTGGGATGCAGTGGTGTAAAGCGTGAGATGCAGTGGTGTAAAGCGTGGGATGCAGTGGTGTAAAGCGTGAGATGCAGTGGTATAAAGCGTGAGATGCAGTGGTGTAAAGCGTGGGATGCAGGGGTGTAAAGCGTGAGATGCAGTGGTGTAAAGCGTGAGATGCAGTGGTATAAAGCGTGAGATGCAGTGGTGTAAAGCGTGGGATGCAGTGGTGTAAAGCGTGAGATGCAGTGGTGTAAAGCGTGAGATGCAGTGGTATAAAGCGTGAGATGCAGTGGTGTAAAGCGTGAGATGCAGGGGTGTAAAGCGTGGGATGCAGTGGTGTAAAGCGTGAGATGCAGGGGTGTAAAGCGTGGGATGCAGTGGTGTAAAGCGTGAGATGCAGTGGTGTAAAGCGTGGGATGCAGTAGTGTAAAGCGTGGGATGCAGTGGTGTAAAGCGTGGGATGCAGTGGTATAAAGCGTGAGATGCAGTGGTGTAAAGCGTGAGATGCAGGGGTGTAAAGCATGGGATGCAGTGGTGTAAAGCGTGGGATGCAGTGGTGTAAAGCGTGGGATGCAGTGGTATAAAGCGTGAGATGCAGTGGTGTAAAGCGTGAGATGCAGGGGTATAAAGCGTGGGATGCAGTGGTGTAAAGCGTGGGATGCAGTGGTGTAAAGCGTGGGATGCAGTGATGTAAAGCGTGAGATGCAGTGGTGTAAAGCGTGGGATGCAGTGGTGTAAAGCGTGGGATGCAGTGGTCTAAAGCGTGAGATGCAGTGGTGTAAAGCGTGAGATGCAGTGGTGTAAAGCGTGAGATGCAGTGGTGTAAAGCGTGAGATGCAGTGGTATAAAGCGTGGGATGCAGTGGTGTAAAGCGTGGGATGCAGTGGTGTAAAGCGTGGGATGCAGTGGTGTAAAGCGTGGGATGCAGTGGTGTAAAGCGTGGGACGCAGTGGTGTAAAGCGTGGGATGCAGTGGTGTAAAGCGTGGGATGCAGTGGTGTAAAGCGTGGGATGCAGTGGTGTAAAGCGTGAGATGCAGTGGTGTAAAGCGTGGGATGCAGTGGTGTAAAGCGTGAGATGCAGTGGTGTAAAGCGTGGGACGCAGTGGTGTAAAGCGTGGGATGCAGTGGTGTAAAGCGTGAGATGCAGTGGTGTAAAGCGTGGGATGCAGTGGTGTAAAGCGTGGGATGCAGTGGTGTAAAGCGTGAGATGCAGTGGTGTAAAGCGTGGGATGCAGTGGTGTAAAGCGTGAGATGCAGTGGTGTAAAGCGTGGGATGCAGTGGTGTAAAGCGTGAGATGCAGTGGTGTAAAGCGTGGGATGCAGTGGTGTAAAGCGTGAGATGCAGTGGTGTAAAGCGTGGGACGCAGTGGTGTAAAGCGTGAGATGCAGTGGTGTAAAGCGTGGGATGCAGTGGTGTAAAGCGTGAGATGCAGTGGTGTAAAGCGTGGGATGCAGTGGTGTAAAGCGTGAGATGCAGTGGTGTAAAGCGTGGGATGCAGTGATGTAAAGCGTGAGATGCAGTGGTGTAAAGCGTGGGATGCAGTGGTGTAAAGCGTGAGATGCAGTGGTGTAAAGCGTGGGATGCAGTGGTGTAAAGCGTGAGATGCAGTGGTGTAAAGCGTGGGATGCAGTGGTGTAAAGCGTGAGATGCAGTGGTGTAAAGCGTGGGACGCAGTGGTGTAAAGCGTGGGATGCAGTGGTGTAAAGCGTGGGATGCAGTGGTGTAAAGCACGCCGCCACTGGACTCTAGAGCAGTGGAGACGTGTTCTCTGGAGTGATGAGTCACGCTTCTCTGTCTTGCAATCCGATGGACGAGTCTGGGTTTGGCGGGTGACAGGAGAACGGCACTTGCCTGATTGCCAAGTGTAAAGTTTGGTGGAGGAGGGATTATGGGGTGGGATTGTTTTCCTTAGTTCCAGTGAAAGGAACTCTTAATGCTTCAGCATACCAAGACATTTTGGACAATTTCATGCTCCCAACTTTGTGGGAACAGTTTGAGGATGTTCCTGTTCCAACATGACTGCGCACCAGTGCACAAAGCAAGGTCCATAAAGATTATGGATGAGAAAGTTTGGTGTGGAGGAACTTGACTGGCCTGCACAGAGTCCTGACCTCAACCAGATAGAACATCAAGTGTCGGAACATTTGGGATGAATTAGAGCGGAGACTGGGAGCCAGTCCTTTACAAATGCGCTTCTAGAAGAATGGTCAAAAAAATTCCCATAAATACACTCCTAAACTTTGTGGAAAGCCTTCCTTGAAATGTTATAGCGGCAAAGGGTGGGCCAACTCCATATTAAACCCTACGGATTAAGAATGGGATGTCATTAAAATTCATGTGCATGTAAACGTCCCCACTTTTGGCAATATAGTATATGAGATCACATTATTTGAGCTTGGGAACAGAGAACAATCAGAATGATGACAAAGTGACAAGAAAAAAAGAGAAAGGGCCAGTTGAAACAGTTTTTCTCAAATGAAAAAAGCTGGAATTAAAGGGAGAGATATACAAATCCAGTAAAGATAAAGTGCTAAAAACAATCTCTCTCTTTTACAGAAAAACTGGGAAGGATTTTTTGAAAAACACAAAGCGCCAAAGATGTCCAAAAATCTTGTTCTGCAGCTATTTTACAGAGGACAGCTTCTGCTCCCTGGCATCGGCTGGATCATAGACCTGCTGGGCATTTGGGAGAATTGCAGTCTTTTATTGTTAGCTTAATTTGGGATCACTGCATTGGGTGCCTCGAGGTGTGCTCTTTAGGAGGAAGCAGGGGAGCAACCTTTCATCTTCAGTTCATCCAAAGATACTTAACTGGAGAGGAAAAAAATCTTGTCTGGAGAGAAATAACCAGCTCAATTTTAAAACAAGATTGAACTGGTCTTTACCTGTTTTGTTGTCGTTGTTTTCCAGAAGGCCTATGTGGTTTCAAGTATATTAACTTTTTAACATGTAGAGACAGAACTCTAATAACTCCAGATCATTATAATCAGAATCTATAGAAATTACATCAATTGATTTTCCATATGTCTGTAAGTGCAAGTGTTTCTGTATCCTAAGTGAGTTAGACACTGGATCCTATTGCTCATTTCTGCGGCCTTTGGAAGCGTGTCTTGAACTTTAGATTTTACTCCTGGTCTTCACTGAGCATATTGGTCTCTTTATGGGGTCAAGCTGTCCTCCCCAACATCTTAATGGTGAAGAATTCAGGCAAGCTATAATGCAACCTCTGATCAACTCTTTCTGTTAAGTGACATGCATTTCTACTCTTTCAAACAGGACCTATTATGCCCTACAAGTAATAGGTTGTAGCCCTATTACTGGGGCTACAGGTTGTAATAGGTTTTAGCCCTATTATGCTCAATCGGACCTACAAGTCTGATTTTGTTTTTGTAGTTTTCATGCTTGAATGTTGATTATTTTCCCCGTATTCTGATCAACCAACAAATAAGGTAGTAGAGTATATTGGGGGAGTGATGAGGTTTACACACTCAAAAGGTGTGTAAGGCATACATTAATATCCTGCACCTGTAACCAGACATAAAAAAAAACTCCTAGCCAGACGTTCAAATACTGAACAGCATGCGTGTGTCCAAGAGGGATAATAGACGTCCAGAGACTGAACCTGATTTGCACATCAATTGCACCGTCCTAAGATGGCCCTGATTGTACTAAGAGCTCAATAGCACCCCAAAATCTGTGGTGAAATATGAAAATGCAGTGCAACACCATCTGAAGAAGTGGGATCTGGGGACCCACCTCTCTGCACATTTTGTATGTCTCTTATCTGACACACTCAGGCTGTTTCTCAACATGCGTTCTTCAGCGATCTTGCGTCCTTGTGTTCTCACACTACGTCATCATCAACCGTCAAAGTTCAATTTCAATCCTCAAGAACGCAAGTACAGAGGATGCATGAAAGTGCCAGGGTGTGTTCTTGATATCGAGGATGCATCGAATGCAGACTTAAGAGAATCGGAAAATCTGCAATCCAAGCCTGGGTGATGTCCCTAAAACCGTTAAAAATCCCAGAAGACGCTGCGGGTGGTTGACGCACGATCATTCTCACTTAAGAGATTCCCGCTGCAGGCTCGAAACACATGACAGTTTGTGAAAGTAAACATTTGTACGTTTGGTTTGCTTAATTTTAATGGAGTGATAACCTGAAGAAAGCGGCAGTATTGTTACTGGCATATTAAAAAGAATCCAGCATTGACAAACATAGGTAGCCTAACACATAGGCTTCTCATAAACACACACAGTAAAATAAAAAAATTATAAACTTATGAAAACAATGTCTATAATAATATGAAAGAAATGTTTAATAGATTGTGACATTATGTTGTATTTATTGTGCGTTGGTCGTTAATCGCTATTTGCTGAGAGGGTCAGTTAAAGGAATACTCCACTTTTTTTGGAAATGGGCTCATTTTACCACTCCCCCAGAGTTAAACAGTTGAGTTTTACCGGTTTCGAATCCATTCAGCCGATCTCCTGGTCTGGCGGTACCACTTTTAGCATAGCTTAGCATAGATCATTGAATCGGATAAGACAATTAGCATCTCTCTCTTCCTAGTTTTAAATAGGAAAAATATCGAAACTCTTTGGTCATTTTTTTTAGAGAGATGCTAATTGTCTTATCCGATTCAATGATCTATGCTAAGCTATGCTAAAAGTGGTACCGCCAGACCCGGAGTTCGGCTGACTGGATTCGAAACCGGTAAAACTCAACTGTTTAACTCTGGGGGAGTTGTAAAATGAGCCTATTTCCAAAAAAAGTGGAGTATCCCTTTAAGCAGCAAGATCGCAGCACATCTCGATTCTCAGGGAGGTTATTGGAATTGAGAAACAGCCTCAGTTCAGTTCTCTCACCGAACAAGCTGATGATCTGAATTTTAAATAAGGGAGAAGGATGTGCAGAGTGGGACCAGGATTGGAGAAGACCGTATTCAGGGTTTCTCAACTCTGGCCCTCTCCTGTCTATAACTTTCTAGTAATCCGGAAGAGCTTGAAGAGCTTGATTAGCTTGTTCAGGTGTGTGTTATCAGGATTGCAGCTGAGAGAAGTTGAGTTGTAGTCAGATGTAGGCAGGAAGATCAGACTCCAGACTGAGGCTACGTCTGTATTAATTCGGATAGATTTCTGTATTAATTCGGATAGATTTCATTACAAAACGCTCTCTGTCCACACTAGCGTTTTCAGGCGTTCTCCGAAAGTTTCTCATCCACACTGAGATGTTGGGAAACGCTAAATTCTCCTTAAAACCTCATAAAAGCTCACTGAGATGATACAGACAGAACAAGACATAATCAAGTTATCATGCAATTATTCTGGCAGGATAATTTTATTTAGCAAAATATCTCAGCATTCACTGAAATGAGGTCGCTCTCACTCACCGTTACCCTCTTTTCAAAGGTGGAGACCAATCTGATATGAACAATTATCGTCCGATTTCTATCATTTGTGCAGTTGCTAAAATATTTGAGAAATTAATTTTTAATCAACTAACTGAGTACATTAATAATTATAATATTTTATCTCCACATCAATCTGGCTTTAGATCCAATTTTTCTACTTCAACTGCTCTGTTAAAATTTACAAATGATGTTTTCTCGGGTTTTGATAATGGTCATTTCACTGGAGCTGCTTTCATTGATCTCTCAAAGGCCTTTGATATGGTTGACCATTACCTTTTACTGGATAAGCTTTACTCTATTGGTTTGAATAAACATGCTGTACTTTGGTTCAACTCTTATTTGCATAATAGACGTCAATGTGTTGTTTACCAAGGATTCCAGTCAGATTATTTAATTATTGATAAAGGTGTTCCTCAAGGTTCTACTTTAGGCCCACTGCTTTTTTCAATCTTTATCAATGACCTGGCACAAGTTTGTTCTCATTGTGAATTAGAGCTTTATGCTGATGACACTGTCATCTGTACCTCTAATCGGGATTTGCTGCAAGTTCAAAGAATTCTTCAATCTGACTTTGATAAAGTACAACAGTGGCTGTTCATTAATAAACTTCTGTTGAACATGAAGAAGTCCTGCTGCATGGTGTTTTCCACGATACAAAATCGCAGTTTTGAATTAAAGTTTTTAGATGGGTCCCTTATGCAGATTGTGGAAGAATTTAAATATTTGGGCCTTTGGCTCGACTCTAACCTTACTTTTAAAATACACATTAATAATATAATTAGGAAAGTATATGGATGTCTTAACACTCTGTACAGATCAATTAATTGTTTTTCAACTCAAGTCAGAAAAAAAATTATTTCTCAGCTGGTAATACCAATTATTGATTATGCAGACATAGTTTACACTAATACCTTTGAGTCCAATCTCAAACCCCTTAATGTCGTATTCAATTCTCTTTGCAGATTTATATTGAACTGTCCATTTAAAACTTATCATTGTTTTATGTATGATTCACTTCATTGGTTGCAACCTAAATCACGAAGGGATTACCACTGGATTCTGTTTATTTTTAAATGTGTTTATTTTAATTGTCCTGCATACCTTAAACAGCACTTAATACCGTATTGCTCAACGTACTCACTTAGAAACCTCCAATGCCCAACATTTTTTACGGTACCAAGGCTACTTTCTGTAGCTGGTAGGAGAGCATTCCAATATAAAGCACCTCATGACTGGAATAACCTTCCTCTTTTTTTGAGGTCTATTTCTATATTTGGTTTGTTTAAGTCGTCACTTTTTTCTTTTCTTAAAACTACATGTTCTTGTAATTAGGGACACCAATGTTATTACATATAAATGATTCATGTAAAACAATTTTTATTAATTTGTGTACAATTATGACTTTCTTTGTCATTTTTTCTTTAACTTGATTCTCTTTTACTTTTCTATGTGAGATGTGACTTATCCTGTATGTTACATTTTGTTATAAGGCATATTGATAATTGACCGATTAGTGTAGGCTGATTACTTGTTAAATATCCATTAATATGTGTGCTATGTTAGTTGTGGGTAAGGGCAGGTGAGCGAGGTTTTGTTTTTGTTTATATGTTTGTATCTGTGTCTTTTTTAGTGTGTGATTAACTATTGTGTCTGTACATTGGTGCAGGACCCCCTTGAAAATGAGATGATACATCTCAAGGGGTTATCCTGAAATAAATTCAAATTCAAATTCTTTTACCGCAGGACAGCAAATGAGAGTACATTTTATGTCATCTTTGCAGGACTGTGATATGAAGAGTGTGTGAAGCAACATTAGCAACTGTGTGGAAGTGAATAACACATAACTGGCACAATACCGGTATAAACATGAATATCTGTGGGTTCAATATGCGTCACATGACTAAACTTACGCCATCGTTTTTAAATACCTTTGTTTTCACAGTCTGTAATATTTCTAGTACCAATAATGAAAGTATTTTAATTCACATCATGTCTCTTTATTCCAACTGTGAGGGCACATGGAAACTGACAACAAGCTGCTACTGACATCTAGTGGTTAGACTACAAATATTCTCTTTAATGAAATCCTTATATTTAGATGTGAACAAGTTCAATAATTATGCAAAATAAAACTACACTGAAAAAAAAGTTACTTTGAAACATTTTTCTACAGAAATCGATAGTACATTTTACAAAGAATTACAAAGAAGAGGCAAGTAACAAAGAAATTAAACATTGCCTTTTGTATGTAATATTTTCTTGCAAAACAAACTGCAATACAATCTTTGTTTTATTTACAAATGATTTTTTACAGTGTAAAAAACATCGTAAAGATGATACAGAACACTACACAGAACTATATCTGTCACAGAAATAAATAACAGATAAGAAAGATCCCTTTTGTTTTTATTGTTCTTCTTTTCTTTTCATTGTGAATGCTCAAATGTCTCAGTTCAGTTTAAAGTAGCCTACTATACTCACAGGCTGAGCCTATCAGAGGCCTCAATTATAAAAGAGTGTGTACAATCCCAACTAAAAGTGAACTTACGCCAGAGAGCAGAGATGAGTACACAAAAACACATTGAGATTCATAAAACCTTGCGTACGCACACCTGCACACAATTTTCCCTTTATAAATCAGTGTAATGAAGAATTTGCGCATATACAATTTTTTTTTGATCACACATAACGCCCTTTACACGCCCACATTCATTCATAACTAGTCAATGCAAATCACTGCATGAAAGGCCATGCATGCATATTAAAATGAGCCAACTAATTAAGCGTAAACCCTCCACCCACCCTGAGATCATTAGAAAATGGATGTATTTTTATTTTATTATTTATTTTCTTTTATTTATTTAAACTGTTATTGTGATGACCATGCACTGTATTTATGATTAGGACTCATAATGAAGATTTAAAGTGGTTTGTGTGTTTATATTAACAGGGATCTGTGAGCAACAGGTTTAAGTTACAGTTTTTTTCGATTGCTAATACACTATAACTGGTTCAGTTGGCCCAATTTCCCAAACCGTTCATTCAGGTCTAGAAACAAAGACACATTTCTCAAAACGTTTAACACATTTCTCCTGTTTTCACACACGTTCCAATTTTCTCAACGTTTTCTGCAAAACTCGACACAAAAATGCCCTCGTTTTGTACAGGTTTAACCATGCTCTCATTCAGAAAACACTAACACACAATATAATTACCTCAGGTGTCACTGTGAACTCAAATAGCACACAGGGGTAAAGAGACATTTGTTCCTGATGAAATACAAAGCACTATAGTTGAACAAGTTCTTGTGCATTTAATGACCATGAGGGAAGATACCAGCTCATCGCAGGGCTTTTATACTTACATTACAGTCCACAGTAACAGAACTTGCACTATTCTAGCCACGTATTTCTTACATTCAGTATTTTTGCAGAACTGAGAGACGACTGTCTAGCGGAGGGAGAGAAAGTCTTTTGTCAGAAGACTAGAAACTCCTCTAGAATGGTAAATATGGTCATCAGCAGTTCTGCAATGCAATTTGGCAGAGGACGCTAAATGTATTTACTGAACTGTTATTGACAGTTTGCTGTATGGTATTGCATACCAAGTTCATATTCAATGAACTTTTCTGTTCTAGTGCTTTTCATCTACTGCAAGATCTCTCTTCACAGTAGTGTAATGAAAATAAACTTTTCTTAAAGATTAGCAGTGAATTTCTCTGTGCCTGCGCCCCTTTATTTATGTTGTACACTGTAATAGACATTGAGTTGTAAAATGATTCCTGGTTGCCAAAAGGAGGTTTTGTAACAGTGTTATGAACTGATCTCACTAGTGTTCTCTAGGCAGTGGAGTAGTGTGTGTATGTGTAGGTTTTGTGTGTCATATGAGGCCAAAGTTTGATTCTCACAAAAGCAAATGTTTTTTACTAAAATATTTGAATTTGTAGTGGAGGTTTGAGATTTGTTCAAGTTGGTGTGTAGTTTTGAGATTGTGTTTATAGTTGTGAGAAAATGGTCAATTGATTTATGAATTGTGTGTTAGCCAATCGAAAAAGAAAGGTGCTTAGGGTAAATGTTTAATTTCCTTCATCTGCCGTCAGTCCCTCAGTTCACCATCGGTGTCGCCAAACTGCACAAATCAAGTTTTCCTATCAAGTTTGTTTTTATTAATCCCAACTTTTGTGTAGGAAGTGTCGTACGCCTCTTTCAGGGCCTGTTTTGTGCGACGCAACAGTTATAAATGAGGCCCAGAAGAAGTTTAGATCTTCTCAACGCTGGCGAATATATTTCTTCAGCTATTTCCTTGTTTTGCAGGGCTGGAGATGTTTCAGAGGCTAATGCTGATTCACCGTAGTCTGTGTTATCTCCAGATTTATTCCATGCCGATGTCTTTCGTGTTTTCTAAAGACTCCTTCAATTCCTCCTCAGGATTTGACCATCTTCAGTCCTGACAATGTAAGAAATGTTAGCTTTCTCCAGGACCCTGATCAAACACATCTTAATATTCAGCAATATCATTGATTTAACTGTACTGACGCTGCTGTATAAGAAATGAACTGAGCTGGACAATGACAGTTTGTTTTACAGAACTGCTTTATAAATGAAATTAACTAATTTACCGAACTGAATCAACACTGAACCGACTTCAGCTGAACAACAGCCGAAAAGCATCATTTTCCAGCAACTGTGGTTGTTTGATGATTTGATGAACAAGTGCTTATGAAGAATCATTTGCAAGACAAAAGAAAACCTCTGTGATTATCTTAGCAGTAATTACTGGTAACACTTTACAATAAGGTCTCATTTGTTCTCATTCACTTTCGAGAATTCAGTGCCCAACTCAGTGCTCCTGCCGATCGACTGTCCTGCACAGTTCATCTCCAACCCTAATCAAACACACCTGAAGCAACCAATTAAGGTCTTCAGGATCACTTGAGGATTAAAGGCAGGTGTGTTTGATTAGGGTTGGAGATGAACCGTGCAGGACAGTCGATCGGCAGGAGCAGGGTTGGGCACCCCTGGGCTAGACGCTATGGGGAAAACTCCTTTTCTCTGAATCTTGAAGCTTCTAATTAAAAAACGCAGGGCCACGGCACAGCCATAACAGAGCGGCGATCTGAGCGCACCTCGAGTGAAGCGAGCGGCCTCGTCTCGTTTGGAGGATCTTCACGATGACAGTCTGTCGTTGGCAGTTGCCGATGCGCCGCTTCCTTCCCAAACACTGCAGCTCTGCTACATCGAGTCGCCAGAAAACAACGCCGACCCAGCGGCCAGAGCCAGCTCACCCACCACTGCCTGAGCGACGACAGCGCCCTGCCTGATCACTTCCCTCCTCAGCGGCAGGGACCCGGCCTGAGATACCGCTGGACCCGGTGTCTCAGAAGCAATCCTGATCCGCCAGGAAGAGAGAGGGAAGGCTTAAGTCTCCAAAAAGTCTTGAGTGTTCCTCAAAACACCCTGTTCAGTTCCCGCTGTTGGAGTAAATGTTGCAGGCCCATGCAATTGACCCCTGTTATAGCAAAGAAAATAAAAAACAAAAATACTCGGGGGAAAAAAAGCACTTTTCCTCTTCCAGCTTCTAAGGGACAAATGCAGCGAGCTGTCTCCTGAAATGATTCAGCCCCTAGCCTCCCGGCCGAGGCTTGGAAAGCCATCCCTGGTGTGTCTAAATGGGTACTGAGCACGGTGACACAGGGTTACTCGCTCCAATTCGCTCGCAGACTGCCCCGGTTCGCTGGCATAGTCAATACTTCAGTGAAAAACAACATGGCACTCATCCTCCGTGCAGAATGAGCTGAAGGGAGCTGTGAAACAGATCCTCTGCCCCACAGCGAGTCAGGCTTCTGCAGACGCTACTTTCCCGTTCCCAAGAAGGATGGCGGCCTGGGGCCCATCCTAGATCTCGGACACCTGAACCGCGCCCTCACGAAACGGCCATTCAAGATGCCACAGCGCAAGTACGCCCGGGGGATTGTTTTTTCTCAGTGGATCTGGAAGATGCATACATTCATGTCCAGACAGACCCCCATCACAGACGGTCTTGAGGTTCGCGTTCGCAGAGGTGGCCTACCAGTACACGGTCCTGCCATTCGGACTCTCCCTGCCCCCGTGATTCAGCCCTTTCCCCCCGAGACGGAAGGGTTATCAACGACTGGCATATCTTGACCCAGTGGGAGGAAGAGTTAATTTCTCACAGATCTGCGCTCCTCAGCCATCTGAAGTGCTTAGGACTCACCGTCTCCCAGCCAGAACATCTCTTTCCTATTGGTATCATTGAAACAATAACTAAACAATTATTGATGAATAGAATATGTCTTGATTAGTAAGAACACATACTTTTTTGTACCCATTTTTGCCAACAGGATGGTAAATGTTATTATTAGGGGTGTAACAATATATCGTGTCACAATATATCACAATACAAAAATGCAACATGGAAACATAGTGACAATCTGTATTGTGTATAATTCACCCAAAATGAAGATTACTGTGTGAGAAAAAAATTCAAGTTTTCAGAGTTTTGGTGTCAGTACTACATTAAACTACTACATATAATGTTGAATATAATGTATAATAATGTTGAATGTGATGTATAATAATGCAATGGGGGAATATTTGTGGGTCCTGATAATGCCAAATGTCTGATGTTACCAGTAAAATTGGCCAACATTATTTTAAATATATCTAGTCAGTGACGGAGTGCAAGCATATTCATCTACACTAATTCTGTATCTTCAGCTTCAGAATCAAGAATATTTTTACTCTGGTGTCTCTATGGTCCTGTGCTCTGGGTTTCCAGCACCCAGTCCAAGATCATTTACACCCACAATGTAATATCACATTTAGGATTTTTATCCACAGTACATTTTTTTGTTAACCTTTAACCATATGTCCTGGAGAATCACAATAATATCGTATTGTGAGTTCAGTATCGTGATATGTATCAAATCGTGACATGAGGGAATCGTTACACCCCTAGTTATTATTATAATTTATAAACAGTGTTGGGGGAAACTCATCACAAGTAACTTGAGTTACGTAATCAGATTACTTTTTCAAGTAACTAGTAAAGTAAGGCATTACTTTTAAAATTTACAACAAAATATCTTAAGTTAATTTTAGTTAAAATAGTTAAAATAAGTTATTTTTTTTTTCACATAAGTAACGCAAGTTACTTTGTTTTCCCGTTTCTTGACTGACAGCTTTCTTTTCCTCATGTTGAGACAAATCGAAGAGCAGAGGCGTTGTGTGTTAATGGTTATTGTAGTTCTAGACTAAATGTGAGCATTTACTCATCTCACTTGCACAAATAAAAAATAAAAATAAGATTCAATATTCCTCAAAATGAATAAAATCAGTGAAATGCAGAATCAGAATCCTATGCAAACCTCCAATAACTTAATATGTTAAATAAAACATACATTTTTATGCATTTATTCTCACTTTATTGAGCAATGTACTTGGTTCTGACTTTTGATGATTCAGTTAAACCATAAGCAAAAATGACTATAGATTTTTTTTTGTTTTTATTGGTTATAAACTTTCTTCTCCTGCATCCTATTCTTCCGTTATCCCGAACGGCAGCAGCTGAAAGGTTTGCTTGAGCGGCGCCCTCTACTATACAGGAGTGAATCTGCAGTTCCTTCAGCCTGAGGCTTATTATTTCACTTTTGGTGTGAAAGGGTCTTTAAATTTGCCCAAAAATATAACTTTTTTGTTGTAAAAAAACAAACCCAGCCCAGGTGGGTAGCGCGTTAAGGGTTTTCTGTTGGAACGGTGGCCCCTAAGTTATTAACTAATGATCTTCGCAACGGAAGTGAATCAATCAAAACTAACTTTAGCTGGACAATAACTTTATTCTAGAGTTGCTGTAAAGCCAGAACAATCTCTGTTACTTTAACTTCCTATTATCACTGTAAAGCTGCTTTGAAACAGTCTATATTGTTAAAAGCGCTAAATAAATGGTGACTTGACTTGACTGGACTTTTTTAGGGAGTAACGCAATATTGCACTGCATTACTTTTCAAAGTAACTTTACCCAACACTGATAATAAATACATTATTGTACTTTTTTTGTACCCATTTTTGCCAACAGGATGGTAAATATTATTATTATTATTACAGTTTTTCTCAATTGTTTACACACAAATACTGGTACTTGAGACACAATGACCACAACATGTAACTCATTCACCAACCCTCTGAACCAGTTCTGCTGAACTACAAGCACAATTCCTGCTTTACACTCAAATTGCAGATCTAAAACACACCTTTTTCAAAACACTACACACAATTCTCTGCTTTTTGCACAATTTTCATGCAGAAAATCTCTTGTTTTCACAAGGAACACACTGCCATTCAGATATGCACACTGACTCTTCACATGGGCAAACACCCGTCACACAGTTTTACAATTAGCAATCAGAGCTTTAGCATAAAAGCGCAACAGGTGAGCTCTTCAATGGTGCAATGGATGCCAACATTGGATTTTATTTTTTTTACTGTAACTGTATGCAGTCAATTCTTCTGTTGTTTTGTATGTAGACGACTGTATGTACAACTTTGTGTTGGTTGGGATGTACACACTGTGTATATTGTTTTTGTGGGAAAAATAAAATATATTTGTTACCGTGTATGTGTGTGTTGTGAGTATAAAAACAATATTCTCAGATATTTCACAACACATTTATGTATGTACTGTCTGTAGTAAGTGTAACACTGAACAAAAAAGGCCTAAATCATTATGATGAATGGAGAAGAAGTGTTTTCCATTCATCATAGTGTTTTACACTGAGCACATCAGTGTTCAACTGGTTCTTATAAATGTCTATTCATGTGATGGTTTGTGTGTGTCATTTGAAAACAAAATACCATTTTGAGAAGAAATAACATTGTTTTGAATGTAAAGTTTCATTTTGCAGGAGAATTGAGGTGTTTTGCCTATTGTGTGTGTGTTTTTTGATTTGTGTGTTGAGTTCTGAGAATATGAGGCATGCTTTCAGAAAATGTGTGTAAACAATTGAGAAAAACTGTATTCTAAAAGATATGAGTGTGTTTAGCAGCAGTGTGTGTCTCACACCCATCATCAGTCCAGCAGGGGTCAGTGTCAGCGCTGTCTCTGCTCGCAGTGCCATGTCTCTGCTATAGCAGAGGAAGACTCGGCTTAGCGGCTAAAGAAGAAGGAGAAGAGGAGCAAGAGCGGTGAGAAAGTCAAGAAAGACTCCGCGATCAGCGTGGCGGAGACCCGAGGAAGAGAAGACCCGCTGCTGATCTGCCCGTCCTCCGTCCATCAGACGCGGCCCGAGGGAAGCTGACGCGCCGCCAAGGACTCGCTGTCGTGTCGCCCGAGGATCGCCCGCGTCGCCCGCCACCGCACGATGGGGAACGCAGCGACCGCCAAGAAAGGCAATGAACTGGAGAGCGGTAAGAGGAGGAGCGCCCGGTCGCCCTGCCGTGCTTCATAAAGTCCTCGCTGCTCGTTTAACATCACTGTTTGTTTACCTCTGTAGCCTGTGCTAATGCTAGTTAGCCGCTTAGCGAGGGCAGGACTGCGTTTCCAAAAGTGTCATCGCGAGGAAATCCGCGCTCATTCTGCCTTCATCATGACCAGCGATAGTGTTTCTGTGTGTAAATCTCGCTGCTGTGTGTGTCTGTCATGTAGGAAACCCAAAGTGAGTCGAGCTAGCTTGATCTGAGGCCTGAGGCTATCAGTGGCGGTCATTTTTCTACACCAGTGGAAATGCTTATATAACGTTAACCTGAGAGTTTAAGACGGAAAAGGGCTTTTGTTTTCATAACTTATGCAATGGAGTCAGACGGGTTGAGGCTAATAAGCTGTCTGCTAGTGAAGAGAGAGGCCCAGGCCTGTATCAGGAGGAAAACACTCGCTCAAACGCCGTCTCTTATCGTCCACACATGTCCCCCAGACCCCGAGCTGACATTAGATAACGCCTGCGAGCGCGAGCAGTGGATCTGGCTGTCCTGACCCGAGGATGAATGAATGATCCGAGCTCTGGCTGTCTGCTCGGGCCTGTGAACAGCAGAGACAGTCTCTAGTAAACAACAGAAAGCCATTAAGTTAATTAAACGCTGAGCTCATGAGAAACGAACTATAACCCGCGGCTAGATGTTGGTCTTCAACTTTTACTGTTCAAACTTTCATACAATCCTAAACGGAAAACGACTATAAACATATGGTTGTCTTAAACTAACCTGACCGTGTAGAAAGCTGATAAATGGTTGCATGTAAGGAGTCGATCTGGTTTTAATGGTCAAACGCCTCAATCTTGTTGATGTTCGAGAGTAATGAGGCAAAACTTACTTCTGTGTGATTAGTTCATTATTTACTGATATTCTTGTTTTCCCAAGCCCATATATGTATGTATGAATAGTATACAGTAGTCAACATTTGAAGTGGACCAAAACCTTTCATCAAAGTTACATGAATTATGAACAATACCCGTTTGATGAACTTTTTTGATCCACTTCAAATGTTGTCTACTGTATATTAATATTTCTCCCCTGCAAAGGTCATCGTGCAGCTCTTCCACTGGACTACAGTTCATGCCGTGTCCAATCACATGACTTACGCCAGGTCCACACATACTCCGCTTGCAGAGCATATCCCGGACTTCTGGGGGCCCTGAGCAAAACTTTATCCGGGGGCCGCTGTCGGTGCGTTCGTTAAAGTGACCCTCAACCCCTTAATCTGTTCTTTCAGAGACACTCTTTCACTGTCAACCAGCAACAGTGAGGTAATGCAGTTCAGCAAACGCTCAGGAATGCACTGAGAAAATAGGACAAATTCAACAGAAAAAGACATGAATGAAATACATATTGAAATACCTACTATATATTTAATAAATTAATGAAATGAATAAAATACATATAACATTGCATAGTCCTGACTGTATGAATTAAATATACATTGATTCTTATTAAAGTTACTAAAGTAAAAGAGAAGAGAAGTGAATGATTCTCTCATTTTCTTGTGTTTGATTGATTGTTTATTAGGCTGCCGTCACTTAAAGACCAAATGCACAGATCTAATACACTGACAAGCATTCGTTTGCTTAGCTGTTCACTGAATGCATTTAAGTTAGAAAGATGGACATTTTGACATATTTCTGTGTGTGTTTGTCTAAGTGCACTCCTGGAAATCAAAATAGCCCGTGCTTGTCCGTGTTTCTCTCCATCTCGGATCGCGCGGACAGAAAGCCGCCGGTTGATTGAACAGTGTGTCTTTCGCAGCTTAATACGCTTTTACACGTGACGTTAAACGGTTCGACTGATTTGGATGTTGTGTATGCAGAAGCGCTCTTGTGCTCTCATGTGTGACGCGTCTGATCCACTACAAACACATTTATTCACTGTTTTTTATTTCAAATCCAAAAGCTGTCTCTGAAAATGTTTTTTTTTTTTTTTTTTTTTCAGCATTGTAATTCTCTTTGTACACAGCATAGTTTTCACATTTAAACAACATATTATTCAATGCATTACTTCTATATAGATCTATATATATGAAGTTGCTCAAGCAAGTGGTAAAACAATTAAACGTGTACATGTTAAAATCGCAAACATTTTAAATGAAAAAAATTTAAACTAAAGATTTTTCTAGTCGACTAGTAGTTGTTCATTTAAGCCATTGGTCGACTAATCGCACATTTTTATTAGATTATTTAAATATATACTGTGGAGAATACTAAACCATAATGAGCGTTTAATATATAGCCTATTCTGCGCTCAAAGCTTGCCACAAAAGTAATGATTATGAATGTCGGAAAAATAGCAAAGAGATATTTTAATTATTTTTTAATAAACTGGTGTTTTCTGAGTCAGTGTCGGCTGCAAAGATGAAGTTGATGATGATGACTCTCATCTCCTATAGTGAACGCACATATAGAGAGAAATGCTCCTTTCATACGGATTACATAATCAGAGAGTATTTGTTTTTCGTTAGTTTAAAAGTAGACATGTCAGTCTTTCTATAGATATATCTCTCATGTCTGTGAGGCGAGTATATACTGAGTTTCGGTTAATCTTTGTGACGTTCTCCAAAAGAAGTTCCCGGAGACGGCAGAAAGCGCATCCTGTTGGTTTTCTTTTGCAAAGGCACATGTTTTCTTATTATTGTGAGGCAAATAAAAGTAGACCCTTTACAGTTTTTAACGCTCTGTATCCTCTTATCTGTATGACCAAAAATGACGGAGTATTTTAAGTTGAATAAATGTAAGTGATTGTGCCGGTTCCTCCATGTGATGCAGTAAACAAGCTAAACTTCAGCTTCCACACTCCAAGCACTTTTACACATTTATCTAGGTTAACCTTAGAGCGAGCGGCCATGTAAATTTGCTATTTGTATGTTTCAAATGATAAGCCATAATTGAGGTCGATGGATGATAGGCGAATGTTTGTATTCGTGCCCGATACACTGTAATTACCAAAGGTATCCGCCGTCATCTGTCCCTCACGGACTGTGTGTCTTCACCACTATCTGTGGACCTTTACTGCGATTAACTTGCTAATAAAGTTTAGCTCGACTAAGCCTCGTCTCGTGGACTAACGTTTAGTGGACTATTAGGGAGCGGTCCTAATATAAACTTACTGTTGAGAAAAACGCTGACTCTCATGCCTTATCTTCTGCATTTCAATCCTGCGGGTCATGAAGAACTTGTTTTTCCACCTCCACGAAGAGACGAGTGCCAGCCCTTACATCTCCCTGTGGAGGGAAGGTGTCGTCGTCCTTTCTTTACTCTGGGCAGAGAGCCATGTGAAACATAGTAGAGGTTAATCGTAAGCATTTGTGGTAAAATTACTTCAATTTCATGTCCATCCAACGCAAACAATGCGCTGTCACTTTAATTCAGCAAAAATAGACGGTGTGTGTGAACGATTAACAAAATAATGCAGCACAAATGGAGTGTGTGTGAACCTGCCGATGTTAGTGAAGCTGTGTTAAGTGTCTATTGTCAAAGGTTTAATAGACACTTAAACAGCCAAATCGCTGTCATTTACAGATAATATTGTGTTGATGCTTGAATCGAGATTGACATTTTCTTTAAAGGGATAGTTCACCCCATAATTAAAATTCTGTCATTTACTCTCACTCTTGTCGTTTCAAACCCGTAAGACTTTCGTTCATCATCGGAACACAAATGAAGATCTTTAATGAGATCTGAGAGATTTCTGTTCCTCCATTGACAGCAACGCGACTGAAACTGTGATGCTTCTAAAGGTTATAAAGAGATTGTAAAACTAATCCAGATGAGTTGAACGGTTTAGTCCAAGTATGTAATACTTATTATTCATAGCAGTTTTTCTTTTTCTCTGGTGTATATCCCCCTTTACTGGTATTATAATTGACCCTAAAACAACATTAGAGTAATAAAAAGGCCAGCATGACCTCTTCAGAAAGCAGTGGAGCACAGACACATGTTCTCAGTAATGTGACGTTTGTATTCTTCAGTTAGCGATTCCTTTAAAGGCTTAGTCTACCCCAAAATGAAAATTGTCATCAATTAGTCACTTTCATGTCATTCCGAATCCAAACCCATAAGAATTTAGTTGATCTTCGAAACTCAAATTCAGAGATATTTAATGAAACCTGAGAGATGTTTCTCCATTGAAAGTCCGTGCAGTCAAAGCTTTCACACATTCAAAAGTACAAAGAGACATCAAAACTGTTTAACCCCAGTCTTCTGGAGCTCGTCCATTATGGTGAACAGCAGCTCAGCTGTACATGCTGGATGCGTGAGAACAAACCTCACTGGTTCTTGCAGAAGATCAGATCTTCTTGATGATAAATCTGATATTAAAAACCAATTGTTTGAAGCTGGAAAAGTGAAGTTCTGAGTCGCTCTCGAAGCACCAGTAATCTCAGCCCAAGCTCTCGTGTCTGTGGTCACTGACGGGATCTTCAGAGGATTTAAAAGGCTTGATGCGATCATCTGCAGTCGACACTGATAGTGTACGTGGCACACATGCCCTGGACGCACTGCTCTGTGTGATGCACCCACATCTCCACATGCAATCTGGACTTTACATTTGAAGCGCTTTATTTCAGGGGAAGTGCCGAGTGCTTTAACGACTTCACGCTTAAGGCTAGGTGGCCTTAACCACGATGTACTTAGTTTTTGATCCTGTATACGTGTCATGTACCTGTTGTCCGGTGTAATCCTTGCGCTTCATTAACACTTGTAGTCAGTAGGGCTGCACGATATTGGAAAAAACTTACATTGCGATATTTCATTTTTCTGTGATTTGTATATTGCGATATAAAATCAGTTTTACCAGATGATCTGAATAGCTCTATTTGAATAGAATTAATCATTCTAGAATTAATTGGGGTGATTTTATTGGGGAGTGAATCTGCATAGAAAATAAACAAATTACAAGTATAGATACATAGAATAATAAAGATACAATTGAAATAAGCAGTGCTTTATGTTTTTCAGGTAAATCTTACGTTATTCGTGTACAGAAATTGAATAATCAAATGTAAAATAAGTCTTCACTGTATAAATGAAACATAACTGATATAATTAATATAATGTGCCTTTGTTAAAGCTAAAAGTCTTTTTCTCTTTCACCATTGCTGATGCAAACAGCTGCGGGTACATTAGGCTGCTGTCCCTTTAAGACCAACACACACACACCTGATATATTCTTTCTTTCTTTTTCTTTATTTCTCTTTCTTTTCTTTCTTTCTTTCTTTCTTTCTTTCTTTCTTTCTTTCTTTCTTTCTTTCTTTCTTTTTCTTTCTCTCTTTCTTTCTCTTCCTTTCTTTCTTTCTTTTCTTCCTTTCCTTTCTTTCTTTCTTTCTCTCTTTCTTTCTCTTCCTTTCTTTCTTTCTTTCTCTTTCTTTCTTTCTTTCTTTCTTTCTTTCTTTCTTTCTTTCTTTCTTTCTTTCTTTCTCTCTTTCTCTCTTTCTTTCTTTCTTTCTTTCTTTCTTTCTTTCTTTCTTTCTTTCTTTCTTTCTTTCTTTCTTTTCTTCCTTTCTTTCTCTTTCTTTCTTTCTTTCTCTTTCTTTCTTTCTTTCTTTCTTTCTTTCTTTCTTTCTTTCTTTCTTTCTTTCTTTCTTTCTTTCTTTCTTTCTTTCTTTCTTTCTTTTTCTCTTTCTTTCTTTCTTCCTTTCTTTTTCTTTCTTTCTTCCTTTCTTTTTCTTTCTTTCTCTTTCTTTCGTTCTCTTTCTTTCTTTTCTTCCTTTCTTTCTTTCTTTCTTTCTCTTTCTTTCTTTCTTTCTTTTTCTTTCTCTTTCTCTTTCTTTCTTTCTTCCTTTCTTTTTCTTTCTTTCTTCCTTTCTTTTTCTTTCTTTCTCTTTCTTTCGTTCTCTTTCTTTCTTTTCTTCCTTTCTTTCTTTCTTTCTTTCTTTCTCTCTTTCTTTCTTTCTTTCTTTCTTTCTTTTCTTCCTTTCTTTCTTTCTTTCTTTCTTTCTTTCTTTCTTTCTTTCTTTCTTTCTTTCTTTCTTTCTTTCTTTCTTTCTCTCTTTCTTTCTTTCTTTCTTTCTTTCTCTTTCTTTCTTTCTTTCTTTCTTTCTTTCTTTCTTTCTTTCTTTCTTTCTTTCTTTCTTTCTTTCTTTCTTTTCTTCCTTTTCTTCCTTTCCTTTCTTTCTTTCTCTCTTTCTTTCTTTCTTTCTCTTTCTTTCTCTCTTTCTTTCTCTTCCTTTCTTTCTTTCTTTCTTTCTTTCTTTCATAAAGCACATTTCAATACAACCAAGATTGCCCAATGTGCTGTACATCAATAATAATAATAATAAAAAAAGAATTAATACCTAAGAATTAATAACCCGGGTAATTGAAAGCTGTCGTTAATAAATGAGCTTTTAGCAAAGATTTAAAACTGGAAATGTTCTGAGCAGATCTAAGTCTTAATCTGGATCTGGGAAGCACTAAGAGAAACTGATCAGAGGATCTCAGGGGCCTCAGAGGAGTCTCCGTTCACTAATGTCTCCTGGTGTTTTGGTGCCAAGCCGTTCAGAGACTTAAAGACAAACAATAAGTGTTTAAATCTGATCTGGAAACGGACCGGCAGCCATTTGAGAGAAGATAAAACAGGAGTAATATGATCATGCTTTCGAGTGCCTGTCAGCAATCTCACAGCCACATTCGTTTTCTTTCTGTTTACAACACATACCTGACTGTGTTTATGAGGACACTCGCCGAGACGGGCAATGTGACTTCATTATGGCACAGAAAACAGCGCGCGAGTCCTCTTGCTCTCGATGCCTGACACAACTTAAAAACACATGCAAAAATTATAAACTTTCACCCTATGATGATTAAACTTTGCAATTAATCTGCAAATCACATGCGTCCCGAATCGGGGACAGCTGGCCCGTACGGGTCAACTACGACCCTTAGCATCACACATCGTGCGATGCACACATCGCGATACCGATGCTAAAACGATATATATGGTGCAGCCCTGGTGTAGTTAGTTACACTGTTAACTTTAACCCTCACCGTTAACTTTAAAGCCTACTCTATCCACTAACACTTACTCCTAATCCTAACCATACTTCAATCTAATAACAGTAAATGTGGGAATATTCCAGAACACTTAAGTTACACAGTAAATCCATAGTCTTGTAGATATTCGATGTTGGCGTATACTATTTAAGGCCACCTAAGATAAAATGTGACTGGTGATTTTCATTTGAAAGTGATTTGACGGCTGGAACAGGTCAGCTGTCAGTCTGTGTAGTCGTGGAGACTTTCAGTGACTCTTTCTGCGGGATACATCACTACGCTAGAGGGAGTCTTCGAATCAGTTACGCAACAGATTTGTCCAAAAACACAGATTCATTTAGGAACAAAACACCACCTGTGTATTGCTCTGAAAGGCAGAAAGGTCGTGTTCTGGCTTTGTTTGCAACTACTGTCATTGGTGGAGCAGTAGTAAGTGGCAATACTGTGCCTAAAATGTAACGATCTTGTGGTAACATTTTATTTTACAGTCCTTGTCACACGTTATATGTACTTATTATAGTAATAACAATAAATTATGCATAATTAATTACATGCAACTCTCCCCAATCGTAATAATCAAACTTTTAAAGTCCTCATAAGGCAAAACTGCCTTGTTGATGCTCAAGTAAATTTATAAAATAAGTAAATTTATGATTTCGAGATATTTCTACTGGAACATATAAAGCAGACTCGCTCATTGCTCTGATTTCATTGGCAAAATGTATAAATCATGCACTTAATTTCATTTAATTCATTAAAGATCAGAAGCTTGCTATGAAATTAGCAGTTTCCTCTGTTTATCCTTTAAAACATTAGTGGGTTGTTGGACCGTCCTGGCGAATCTCTGATTCCTTCAAATATCAGCTCAAAATCTGCTTCTCTGCACAACCTTAACATTTCCCTAAATGCGTCTTAAACCCCGAACCGCTCCAGTCTTTGTCTATATTAACCATCTGTACCCATAAGCAGCCGTACTTCACAAAAATGGCTCGTTCCAGGCCGTCACATACTTGTGGAGCAGGAGCACACCATAAAAGGATGAGCCGGAGAGAGGGATCCTCCTGCGCTCGTAAAAACCCTCAAACACACACTAGCTGTTAGAAAATAGGCACCCGAATGGGACCGTGCCCAAGACCACTTGCACACACACACACACACAGCTCTCGAATGTTTCGCTGTGAACTACGGCTAGCGTCCTCAGATTGTCTTATTCGGCAGATGTGATACGTTCTGACTCAACTTTAGCTTTGTCTAGTATCTTTTGTCACGTCTAATCCATGTCTTGCACCGTCTAACTGATGTGATTGACAGAAATCTTTCTTGTGTATCTCTCTTTCTCTTTCTCTCCTGTTCTCTTTCTTATTCTTCATCATCCCATCCATGTGGGTCAATGTTCCTGAAAATCCGTGGTGATCTGTAGAGACTTTTGGTATGATCACGATTGCATTAGGTTGTCGCCGTGACGGAAAAGCATTTGCGTAAATTCTGCTGGCCGGTGTAAAAGAAAAGCCACAGTAAATGTGATGATTAGCTCTCTGATCATGTTTCCGTCACGGCGGTCAACTGAAGTCTGCTGTGGTGTTTGTGTTTCATGTCTTGATACTGTTAATGTCCTGCTCCTGTGTTCATCAGTAATGCATGCATGCTTCACATGTTCACCACTGATGTCCATGGTTGCCTTGTGAGATTGCCTGATTTTGATGTCTAGAAAGTACAAGTAGCTAGAAAAATATTCCCTCGTTCACTTTTATCTCTGAATGTTGATTAGTTAGAGTTAAGTTCCTGCTAGTTTGTACTCTGATTTAGTTTTTGTTTTTTCCCTCCTTTCAGTTAAAGAGTTTCTAGCCAAAGCCAAAGAAGATTTCTTGAGAAAATGGGAATCACCACCACAGGTGAGTTTATTTATTTATTCACTTTTATTGTTGTGTAGTGATGCAGTATTGTAGGAAAATGTCTTTCAAATGTGTGTGTGTGTGTGTGTGTGTGTTTGTCCCTAAAGAGCACAACTGGCTTAGATGACTTTGACAGACTGAAGACACTGGGCACAGGGTCCTTCGGCCGGGTCATGCTGGTCAAACACAAGGCTTCAGATCAGTTCTACGCCATGAAGGTTCTGGACAAACAGAAGGTGGGTTGTAGTTTAGTGCGGTTATGGTTTCTCTCTCAGTGTTTCACACCATAAACATGTCATATATTTATAAGTACCATCAATGCTTTCACGGATCAATACAGGGCTTGACATAAGCTTGTTTGCTCATCAGCCACTGTGGCTTGTGGTTTTCCAAAGTTGCGAGCCACTCAGTGTTTTCACTGGCCATAATTTTGACATCGACACCATGGGCAAAAACTGCCATGTAGATATTTGTAATATTATCTCATAATTTGGCAGCAGGTTTATTAGGCTGCTGTCACTTTAAGACCTGATCCATTATACTGTTACACATGCATTTTCTTTCTCAACTGTTCACATAAAACACTTACTGTGTTAACGTGAATACTCACTAAGACTGGCATTTTGACATTTAGTGTGTATTTGACTGTTTAAGTGCAATAAGCAGCGAAAAATAACTAAATTTAGTCCTGAGAGGCGGCTTTATGTGCCGCACTTTGGGTGTTTGAGCACAAATTCTGTGGGAATGAGTGAAATTAATCACAATAAGTGCAATCTCGTGCTGAAAGTCAAGCCTTGTAACAGCAACGATATTCATCCGGAGCGAGTGAGCAGAGGCGGGTTTGTGTGTCAGAGAGAGAGAGAGAGAGAGCCCTGGATCAAAGTGTAAAGGATAATAAAAACCACGATTCAACGGATTGAAATTCAGCCTATCAGAATCGAGACCCTGCTCTAAATAAATACAGCATGTATGATGGTGTATGATGATCTGCTCAATAATTCTCGTTTGTGTATTTTTTGCTAGGTGGTGAAGTTGAAACAAGTGGAGCATACGCTAAACGAGAAGAGAATATTACAAGCAGTATCGTTCCCGTTCCTCGTCAGGTTGGAATACGCCTTCAAGGTACCTTACATTAGCTTCATCATCAGATCTGTGTGTAGTGATCATCAGCAGTGTGTAGTGGTCATCAGATCTGTGTGTAGTGATCAACACATTAGTGTGTGTTCAGCACACATTATTTGGCCCTTTCAGTGGAATTGGAATAAGGTTTCATTAGTTAACATGAGCAACACTTCTACAGCATTTATTCATTAATGTTCATGAACAACTATTTTATATTAACTTACATTAACAGATTAGTAAATCATTAATAATATAATACTGTAAATGTTGTTAGTTAATACATACACTAATGTTAACAAGTTAGACCGTATTGTAAAGTGTTTCTCCTGCTGCTGTTTTCAAAATCTACACAGAATTTGCAAAAATTCTCCAACATTCTAGAGCTTTTATTTTGTGATTTGTCTTAAGTGTTCATTTAATTTCTATCTATGGTGTACATACATTTTAATATCTTTATACATATATTTAATATATAAAAAAAAAATACATAAACTGTTTGAATGAAATTGAATGAGAAACAGTATTGTGTAACAGTCGAGTAGTATTTCTAAGAGTGTGGTTTACTACACATCCCTGGTCTAGACTTGCTGTGTGTGTGTCTCAGTCTTCATGTGGGCTTTATTCTCATAGGACAACTCTAATTTGTACATGGTGATGGAGTATGTGCCAGGAGGAGAGATGTTCTCGCACCTCAGAAGAATCGGCAGGTTTAGGTGAGTGGAGGCTTACGTGTTCCTGCCAGAGCGGCTGAAGTTCAGCCTCAGCTCAGGGTTATGCAAACCAACGATGCTGTATCAGATGGAGTTATCGCATATTACTGTTATCAAAAACCTGTTACTTGGGTAATGGTGCAGAAGAATTACTAGTTTGTCGAGTTACTGAATTGTTTCAAGTGGTTAATGTGCTTGGAAGTTTTGTTTTTGTTTTGTTAAACTCTCTGTAAATGTCCTTTTCACAAAATGCCTCATCCTGACAGCACTCAATTCACCAATGAACTCAAGCATGTCAAACTAAATGCTTTAATTTAGGTTTAAAAGTGTTTTTTCATTGAAAACATGGAAGTACTGAATGGGATTGTTACATGTAGGATATGTCACGTGTCAGAAAGTGTTACTATAGTCAGCAGTGTTCATAATAAAAACAAATTCAGAAGTCATTCCCAATACCAAATAATTGTAATGATTCTCCATATTTCTCTGCGGAGGCCCTAAGAGGACATGGTGATAGAAGAAAATATGAACACTCTTTCACAAATGGTTTGCGCTCCCATGAGAAACTTTGCGTTCGCTCGCAAAACATTTGAGTTATTCGCAAGCAAATGCAAATAGATTTTTTTTTCCTTCAGTCTCATTTTCCCCTTCTCCATGTCCCTTCAGGCGCTCCGACATTTTCATATCAAAGTAAAACCCATTGCTATTGGACAGTCTTATACATACAACCGGCGTAGTGTCATAGAACGTCTCTGAAAAGGTTCACGCCCACTTTTAGGGGAAAACAATCCGGCGAGCGCCATACACAGTAACAGATTGAGGACGTGTACTAACCCTTACAAACATGTAATTTGTATTTAAACATTTTTTTTTTCACACAGTAGGCTACCCCTATTATGTATTTGTATTTAATTATTTTTTTCCACACAGTATTTTGTATTTTTTATTTTATTTTAAATACATTTCCATGTATTTATGCCCATCTCTGCCTGCCATCATCATCAATATCTTGCTGTTATGGAAATATCATGAATTACGGATGATGCTATCGAAAGCTAAATCAGGCTAGTTGTATAGCTGGACAGAAACGTGCACTCAGTAGCTACTTTAAATATAAAGACACAATATTATACATTTAAAGATGTTTACTTATTAAAACCATAGTAAAATCATTCACTGGCTACCTGGTGACTCGATGAGGTACGAGTAAATGTCCGGGTAAACCACTGGGTGGGGTTGATAGGCCAATTTGACGCTGGTAGAATGAAACGGGATATGTTTTTAAGTTGCCCAAATTAAGTTTATAAATGTATCGTTCACGCTCTATGGAAGGCAGGGTGGACATATAATTACTCGACATATTTTATCTAAGTGATTTCTGCAGTTATACACGTCTGCCGGCTGTGTACGGACGTTGTTTTGTGCCGCTATTTTGTATTGAAGTCTATGGGAAGTCTGGCTTGTTTTCCCCTAAAAAGGGGCGGTTACAAAATTGACAGTTAAGTTCCCGGATGTGCCGGTTGTATGTATTGCCCTGTGTAACTATTCAAACGTATGGAATGTAAAATGGATTTGTCTCGTGTCTTGTGTCTAACTCTGGGATGTGATTGGTCTGATGACAGTGAACCACACGCACGGTTTTACGCTGCACAGATCGTCCTGACCTTCGAGTACCTCCACTCACTTGACCTCATCTACAGAGACCTGAAGCCTGAGAACCTACTCATCGACCAGCAGGGATATATACAGGTAACCCTTCAGGCGTCCGTTTCCAATGACATGATCTGATCTTGATTTAACTCACTATTAGACAAACACTATCGGACTTATATAATGCACAGACAGTTGTGGTTTCACATTTATATCTCACACATCGAGTCGTTCACAGTGCGGGGGTGGCGGAAGTAAGCGCACCCTTGAATAATAACTTGTAGATGCTCCTTTAGCAGCAACACTTCCTCCGGTGGTTTCCTGCAGCTGCTTCTAACGCCCGTTTCACACACACTCCGTGTGCGGTGTGTGTTGCAGTGCGTGTGCGGTGCAGGAGCAGCACACGCTATAGTGCTTTCACATATGATGCGTTTGGACCACAAAAACACACTCACTGTTTGTTTTTCAAATCCAGAAGTTATCAGCAACTTTTATTTAAAAAAAGTTTTGTCAGCATTGCGATTCTCTTTGTACACATATACTCTCTTTAACGAACGCTTAAACACAATTTAAACAACGTATTATTCAGTGCTACTTATATATAGATTTATATATTAAGTTGCTCAAGCTAGTGGTAACATATTTAGCCTACTTATACTAAAATCGCAAACATTTAAAATTAAAACTTAAAATTGACAAAATAAGTGTTTCTTATGACTGTCCTCTAGATGGCAGTAGTACCAAACATACAGTTAGCAGAAACCCAAGGAGTGTAAAGCAGGCACAAGGAGTGACAGAAAGAGCTAAGCTCGTGTTGAAGTGCTCTAAGAATAAAGAGGCTACAAGCCAGTTCAAACATTAACTTGTTCAGAGTGTTTAATCCATGAACACCACATATTCCATTAGTTATTATTACACTGGACATGGAATCTTTTCCCAAATCTTCACTCACGTCTCTCGCCCATTTTCGCAGGGGACTATAAACGTGTCTTCCTTTGGTTCGCTTTTAAGTTGGCCTATTATATTCACATTCTTTACTGTGGTAAAGTAGAAAAACGCTGTAGGAAAGATAGCTTACCTTTTACATACAGGGCTTGACATTAACTTTTTGAGGCACTTGTCCTTCGGACAAGTAAATTTATGTTTTACTTGTCCATGCACAAAAGTCACTTGTCCGGGTAAATATTTATAATTTTATAATTAATTTTTTTGTGTTTTGCTAATGCAGAATTCGAACAAACCGTTGAAAGCATCCAAACACTATCAATATTAATAAAATTCAGTTGAAACAGTAGAAAGGAACGTGTCCCAAGAATAGTTCCCCTTCAACAGGAAATAATAAAGGATCTCCAGACTCCATAATACAAAGTAATACTTTGCACGCTGGTGTGCAGTGTATCACCAGAGGAAGTGGTGACTCTTGTAGGTATCCTCAGTATTTGCAAGCTAGCTAGACTTACTGTATACTATATCTAAAATAATTTTGTAGACATAACAGTTAGAGATGCACAGATTACAATTTTCTAGGCCGATTCCGATTTTTCATTGAGTTTGACCTGCTGGTACCGATTTAAGCCGATTCCGATTAAATTTTTTTCTAACCACTTTACATTACACACAAATATTTATTTTCGATCTTTTCTTTAACCCTTTCACGCGTAAGTTTAAAATATTCTAACTGACCCCCCCACCCCCAGAGTGAGTTTTTTCAAGGCGAACGTTCCCTTTAATGTTTCCATGGCGACGCGTCATGCGATACACCGCAGCCGCAATAATACTGTATGACAGATGTCGCTTTTATTTCGCTTTTCCTTTTTTATTCAAAATATTCACAAACTTGCTTACCATGTCATACACAGCCTATCTGATATTCCGATTCTCAAATACGTGTAAGTGAGTGTGTTTGGTTGTTTAAAAACCTTTATAAATAATCTTGATCTATAACATGAGATGGGCGCCACAATGTTGTCCTGCTGTCAGTCGGATTTACAGCACGAGAATTCATCAGTTTCTCCCGAAATAAATGCAAGAAAGTGGCCGGTGAACTGAGTAGAATAAACTTTATAGTTACTTCCACTATGTTTATCTGATATGAATAACATATGTCGGCAAATTATATTTGAATAGATTGTTATTGCTGCTTCCACAGACATCAGTGTGTATTTTACAAACTCCAAATGTATTGTTTTACTCGTGCTTATGGGTATTTAAATATCTGAAACCTAAAATAAACATTATGAGGTTGAAAACACTGCGTAGTTGTGATATATGACAGCGCTGAACGCGTCCGACTCTGGCTCAGCGCCAGCCAACGCGCGAAAGCACAATTTTTTAATCTGGCAGTGATGCGACGTCTGAAATCGGTAAAATTAAATCTGTAAAATTATAGATGTAATGAGTGGCACATAACGTGAAGTAACATGGCATTTTATTTTGTTTGAAATTTAACTTGTCCAGTGGGACAACTAATTTTCTCTTCCACTTGTCCTACAAAAAAATCCACTTGTCCCGGACAAGCGAACAAGCCTTAATGTCGAGCCCTGACATATATATTTGCTTGTTGTAACTCTTCAAAATTAAACTTTATTTTTGTTAATTAGTGCATGTTTAATTAGATAAGGCCACATTATCATATTTAAACACAACATTTCAGAAAACTTGTCTTTTTTTTTTTTTTGCAATTATTAATGTAATCAACTGGTGAAGTATGGTGATATCTCTTGGTTATTTTTAATTTTGTACTATTCTCCTGGTGTCTCTTTCCCTAAATCCACTGAACTGTGGTTTCCCGCACAGGTGACAGACTTCGGATTTGCAAAAAGAGTAAAAGGCAGAACCTGGACATTATGTGGGACTCCGGAGTACCTGGCGCCAGAGATCATCCTCAGCAAGGTCTTCCTCCACACTTCTCTGATTCAGTTCACATATTTCCCATATTTCCCACAGGGCGACTCACTCATGTGTTGCTCTAATGTAGGGGTACAACAAGGCTGTGGACTGGTGGGCTCTCGGCGTGCTCATATATGAAATGGCGGCTGGATATCCCCCGTTTTTTGCAGACCAACCCATTCAGATCTATGAGAAAATCGTGTCTGGAAAGGTATTGGCATGTTCTTGATGTGTGCAGCTGAGCGATTGGGTCGATAGTAATTGACATGTGGAGCGTGTTTTGTAGGTCCGGTTCCCCTCGCACTTCAGCTCGGACCTGAAGGACCTGTTGAGGAATCTGCTGCAGGTGGACCTCACCAAACGCTTCGGGAACCTGAGGAACGGGGTCAACGACATCAAGAACCACAAGTGGTTCGCCACCACGGATTGGATAGCCATCTATGAGAGAAAGGTATGACGCCCAGTCTTCGGTTGTGTCGCTCGAGTCTTGGGTTAAACCTCCACCGTATTGATATGTGAACTATTCTTACAGTTGAAAACAGCTGTTTTGTTTGTGAATATATAGCGTAATTTATTCCTGTGATCAAAGCTGAATTTTCAGCATCATTACTCCAGTCTTCAGTGTTGCATGATAAATTATAATTGGTGATCGATTATTTAAAGGGATACTTCACCTCTGGAAAGATGAATGTGTGTTTAAATTGGGTCATTTATGTAGTAGAAATGTGAAATTATTTTAGGGAAGTTGGAGCCTTCTAGACTGAGAAAAGCCAGAAAATGTATTTTTGGCTCATGTGGATGAAAGACAACAACTCCCAGAATGCACTTGCATCGCTACCCTACGAGGACACTCCCAAGCCACGCCTACCGGTTACAGAGGGCAGTATCGGGAGAAATGATACAGCTAGGCTACTAGTTGAGTCGAAACTGAACAGACGGCGTTGTATGGTGAGATCCCCCTATGGGCGGGTTGAAGACATGCGGGACGAGCTCCTCCTACTGGCTGGAGTCTCTCGCCTCTGGACAGAAGAGCCTCTGAGGAGCTAAATTACCATTTTTGTGTCATCAGAAGTTTTTGTCCAGACACACAATACAGAAATCTCTCGTCTCAGGGGGACATGAGGAGGGAGGGAAGCACGGTCACTCGAAAATACCACAGATTTTCTACTGATACAAAGCTTAATGCTAATCGCTGAAGAATCCCTTTAATAATGGCTCTCATTAATAACAGTTCGGTGTCGAAAACAGTTTTGCTGCTTCATATTTTTGTGGAAACTGCTAAATTTTTTCAAGATTATTTGAATAAAAAGGTCAAAAGAACAGCATTTATTTGAAATGTAAATATTTTGTAACGTCTTTAATGTCACTTTTGATCAACTAAATGCATTCTTGATGAATAAAAGTATTAATTTATTTTCTTTTTTTGTCTTTCCCCAGATTGTTTTATAAAAAAATCTGTGTTAAATCATATTAGAGTGATTTCTGAAGGATCATGTGACGCTAAAGACTGGAGTAATGATGCTGTAAATTCAGCTTTGATCGCAGGAATAAATTACACTTTACTAGATATTCACATAGGAAACAGCAGATTTACACTGTAATAATATTTCACATTATTACAGTTTTTACTGTATTTTTTTATTTAAAAAAAATGCAGCCTCTGTGAGCAAAAAGAGACTTCTTTCAAAAACACAATTTTTTTTAATTATTCCAAGCATTTGACTGGTAGTGTATAGTAAGAGAAGTGAACTGTCACTGTATTGTCAGTATAAGCATATATCAGTGTAGCTGGAGCGCACAGGCATTACGACACACACTCCTGATGACATGAGTTTCTCCATCCCGCCAGGTGGAGGCGCCGTTCATACCAAAGTGCAGAGGTCCCGGAGACACCAGCAACTTCGACGACTACGAAGAGGAGGACATCCGTGTGTCTCTCACGGAAAAATGTGCAAAGGAATTCTCAGAGTTTTAATTATGGACACATCAAAGCTAGACATGCGCATATATACACATATGTACTTCTCCATATATGTGTGTATATGTGTGTGTGTTTGTGTGCGTCACACGACACGTCAAATGAGGGTATCTTTGCACTCTAAAGACATGGGATGAGCAGAGAGCACATCACCCTTCCTTCATTCCTCCTCCATCCATCCATCCATCCATCCATCATCCGGCTTTAGAGAGGTCAGAGGTCACCGAGGTCACATGCTCTTAACCGTCATACACTGGCACATCTCTCACTCCTGTAATCACTCCCGTCCCACTCCACTGTTAAACAACCTCAGTTGTTCGGCATTAAGTTCCCCATTTCAGAGATGCTTTAGTCCGTATTTTAATTATCGTACGTGTGGGAGAAAAACAAACACACACTCAAAGGCCAATCCAGCATTGTTATCTTTATTTCCCCGGCAGCGTCTCAGTGTTGTGATTGGAGAGGTAGGCGTTGCCTATTGGCATTGTCGGTGTTACACGTCGCTTTTATTTCATTTTTACCTTAGACCAAAACAACTGACAACTTTCTTTTGTTTTGTTTGTTTGTTACATGTGCAGATCTGTTGAATTCAGAGTGTTTTTCCGTTTCTTTGAACCGCCGTGTGTGTGTTGAAAGCATGACCAAAAGCATCATGTTGTGAATGGCAGAGGAGATCCCGATGATGTTACAGTGATCTTGATCACGACGGTACAGTGAAGGTCCAGTCTCATGCATATACTGACAGATGTTGTTAGCAATATGAAATATATCTTATTTTACCACTTCATTATGCAAAGGTTTTATTCTAAAGTGTAAGATAGAACCGGTTCACTTTGATCATTTTAACAGTGCTGTTTATTATCTGATATTTAAAACTAAGAAAAACAGCAAGTGTATTGGTCCGATGTGCTGTAGGATGAATCCCGTCGGGAATGAGCAGCTTCAGTCCCGCAGAGTTAGAGGAGGAGTTCACTTCAGGATTAGTATTTCCTGATGATTTACATGTCTTTCTTTCTTCAGTCGAAAAGAATTGCAGGTTTTTGAGGAAAACACTCCAGGATGTTTCTCCATATAGTGACTTCAATGGGGTCCAACGGGTTGAAGGTCCAGATGTGAGTTTCAGTGCAGCTTCAAAGTCTCGACACGATCCCAGACGAGGAATAAGAGTCTTATCTAGACAAACCAGCGGACATTTTATAAAAAAATAAACATTTATATACTTGCACGAGCTGTGATACGCCACACATTACGTAATCACGTTGAAAGGTCAAGCGTGATGTAGGTGTAAGTACAGACCTAGTGTTTACAAAGTCAACGTGCAAAGACCGAGTCAAACGCCCTTTACAAAAAAAAAAAAAAAAAAATGTCGCACGATTTTGAAGTTGAGAAGAGAAAATTAGATGGTTTTTGCTCTTTTTGAACCGAAATGCGTGACATCGTGGACGTGCAAGACCAGCATTTGTGGTTAAAAGTATATAAATGTTAATTTTTTTTATAAAATAACCGCTGGTTTGTCTAGATAAGACTCTTATTCCTCGGCTGGATCGTGTCGAGACTTTGAAGCTGCACTGAAACTCACATTTGGACCTTCAACCCGTTGGACCCCATTGAAGACACTATATGGAGAAAAATCCTGGAATGTTTTCCTCAAAAACCTTAAATTCTTTTCCACTGAAGAAAGAAAGACATGAACATCTTGGATGATTCAATTCAAATATCAATTCAAATTTATTTGTATAGCGCTTTTCACAATACATATTGTTTCAAAGCAGCTTTAAAGAAAGTGCATTTCAGAAATGTACATAGAGAAATACAGTTAGTTAATCATGTATTGATTTAGGGCATGATGTAGAGGAGAGTAAATTATCAGGAAATTTTCATTCTGAAGTGAATAATCCTTTAACTCGAACCCTGATGATTCCTGTAGCTATTAATCCTGAAGCCCTCGATCATGTGTGTGTGTGTGTGTGTGTGTGTGTGTGTGTGAGATCCTCTCAGGACTGAAGCTGCTCATCCCTGGATGTGATCGTCACAGCGAGGCACTTATCAGTTACACATCAGTTACTTATGTTCACGTTTGTGTCACTGTTTTTAAGTTGTTAATGTTGAAGCTGTTTTGCAAAGTTCTCTCTTAACTGAAAATTGTAAAACTGCCAAAACTGTTTTTTTCTTTCCATTGTCGCTGTTAAACTTCTGTCGTCCGTTTTTCTTTTGTTCTTTTCTTTATGACCGAATGTAGTGTTGAAACTTCTAGGTATGCATATTGTTTGAAAAGTTTGACTTTTGAGGTACATTCTCACAGACATATACTAAGAAACTGAATATGTTACAAAGGAGAGAAACCGAGGTTAGCGAGCCTCTTCTTTGTATCACATATAATCCAGTTATTGTTCAGCTCATACTGCGTATATGCATTATTTCTTATAAATGTTTTTATTTATACACATATTAGAGAGATGCTAATAAATTTTATTTTTAAGATTGGTTGTTCTTTTCAGTGTGTGCAAATGATCTGTTGCTTTTACATGACATCAATTATGTTTTAAATCACCTTTTAAAAGTAAGATTTTAAACATTGTCAAGCAGGCTCAAGCTAAATTATTATGTTTTAATACATGTTGGCATATATGTGTCAAAAAGAGTTAACATTGCAGTGTATTTATCCAGTACTGGCTTGAGGTCAGTTAGTGCTCATGCAGATGAAGCTAGTGTTTTCTGTTCCTCCATTTCCCCAAAACTACTGCATTTCAATCAGTCGGTTAATACAAGTTTACTGAAGAGATGCTGTTTTTATCCACACACAAACATTGATCAATGCACAAATATAAAACACGTGTAAACTGAAGCTAAAACATGCGTGCTTGATGCTCGTGAGCCATCATTCTTTATTAAGTATGAAAAACAGTATAATCATTGTTCACAGTCATCAAGAATATGAAGTTATCCCTGCATGAGCCACAGGAGAGATGAAGTGATCTCACATCAGCCCAGCAGGAGGAGATGTGGACACACACTCTGAGATGATGAACACACTCCACAACACACACTATAGCTGTGTCCCAATGTTGAAGGCTGCATCCTTTGAAGGACGCAGACTTCAAGGATGCAGCCTATGCGTCCTCTGAAGGACGCACCATGCAGCCTTCCTAGGATTTCCTAATTGTGCAACCAGGTGTTCCCGATCACCGCTCCTGGCGCCAAGCAACGGTGCGAGAGGACAGCTGCTATCCTGATCATTCATTTTGATAACTGAGTAAACAGCAATGGAGCCAGAATTGGCTATTGTCATTTTTATGGTTTATATTTTACTGGAGGACATGGTGAGGATTTTTTAGCCCCGGCGCTGCCGGATCATGTATTTTCAGTTTAGCCCTGTTTGAATACAAAACCCAATTTAATATAAAATGTCCAGTATTTCTCGCGCTCGTCATCTGCAGCTGTCACAGTTGCCAGGCGACAAGAACAATCCTTCATAGGCTAGACGGTCCGAGCGCTTCAGATGCGCCCTTTGATATGGGACGCTGCTGTAGTTAGCAACAATTTGTTAATATTGTGACAATAAGCCTACATTTTGTAACTTTAATTTTCGGAACTGCATATTTCGTTAAGTATTCACTTACAAATGTTAAGTAACCTAGCCTACTGAAGTATTTTTTTTCCCTCACATCACAATATGATTACATTACACTACACAAAAGTATATAATGTAACAACCAGATATTACTGTATATTGAAAATATACAGAAGTAAAATGCAACATAGCCTACGCAGTAATGCAGTAGTAGCCTAATATAAATGCAGTAGTTATTAAAAGTACTTTTTTCAGAAAGCCGTCGATTGAATCAGCCCTGCAAACCTGTTGGTAGACAACTTAGTGGATAGTGGAAATATGCACTCAAACGCTCTGGAGACCATCCCAGATGATGTCCCACCAGCAGGAGGCCTTACCAGGGGCAGCCCATCCCGGTCCAGCAGCTCAGCTCAATAGAGTCTACATCATTTTTTTCTTATTTTATGTATTGTAAAATTTAATGTTTATGTTGATTTTGATATGTTTAACGTATTTTGTAAATAGTTGGAAAAAGTACTTTAATGTAGCCTATAGAACAAATGATTTTCATTTACCAATATTATTTGAAAAAATAAAAAGGTATAGAATTTGTTTCATGCATAAAGTATTACTGTCATTACAAAAATAAACAATGTCCAGAACAATTCATTCTCTTTTATTTACACAATTAAAGTTGCATAAAAATAAATGTACATAATTTTTATTTTAAAAAATAAAAGTGAAAAAAATTAAACAAGAATATGTAGAAAATGTATGTATTTTTCAATCATTCTCTCAAGAAGAGAAAACAGCCTGTCCATCCTCTCCCTTCTTTCCTGTGCTCTCCTCGCCTCTGCCTCCCTCTCTAGTTACATTTCTTCTCCGATCAAGTCCAAAAACCCATCCTGTCTCGCCGCCTTCGTGCTGGTGCTGGTGCTCCTGCTGGTGCTACTGGTGGGGCTGGTGCTGCTGCCCCTGGCTCCTCCTCACCGTGGGTACCCACTACTGAACTCGGCCCTGGTGTGTCCTCAGGGATTGAGGCGATGAGGACAGGGGGGTTGGTGCAATGCCTCTGTCCCAACACCTCATCCATGAGGACAAACCAGGGCCAAGTTTCAGCAGTGGGTTTCCCACTCACACCCTCACCTGTCCCAGGACACTTGCAATCCTAAAGGCAGAGCAAATGAACCATGGCTTGTTAACAACAACAGGACAATACATTTTTAGCAAATATGTGTGTATTACTTTTCTTATAATATATATATATATATATATATATATATATATATATATATATATATATATATATATATATATATATATATATATAAACCCATTTTTTCCTTAATTGTTCTAAAAAAAGCAGAAAAGGGTACTTAACACAGAGGAGCAATCTTAAGTGCATTGTTAACACTGAAAAATATGACACATCAAGACACGCATACAAAATACTTAAGAAATCATATTTCTGTATACTAAAATTTGGTTAAAACCACATAGCTTGCATGACAGCACTACAAAAACACATAAAAGTGAAATCCCATTGCCTTATCTACTGCTTTTCTTATTGTTTTGGGCTTTATTGGGTGAGTGATATTTCTTATAATGCACAAGTGCAAATATTACAAATAGGTCGTTAAACTAATAATGTTATTACCACAAGTTTTGCCTAAAACTACCTGATAAATGTAGCCACACAATGGTGACGAACGAGTTAAGAAGAAGTTTATAAGAAACTTTAACTCTGGTTTTGCTAGCTTTTTGAGTAAATGAAAACATAATACTTACATTTAAATGTGAATTTGCTGTCCACCACCAATCTCTAGTCTCGGCCGCCTTTAAAAATAAATAAATAAATGCTGTCGTCAACGGCGCGCAATGGCTTATGGGGTAGAATAGGCCGCTAAGTGTCCATTTATGTATCCTTCTTTTCTTTTCACGGGGAAAGGAAGGGTGCATTTGGCGTCGCTTTTGAATCAGGGAAGCCTTCGTCGAGCCGCGGTGACGCAATCGGCCTTCAAATACGGCCTTCGGAGGATGCAGCCTTCACTTTGGGACACAGCTTATGGGAACAGATATCCACAAGTAAGCAATGACTGGGTTAATAAACAGAGGTCATGTGACAGGAAAAGCTTGTTTACACCACAGAATTAAACATTTTTAAAGATAATTGAGACTTTACATTTCGCAATTCTGCTTTATTTCTCAGAATTGTGAGATATAAGGTCAGAATTGAGTGTTATAAAGGAAATAAAAATAAAATTCTCAGAAATGCATGTATAGGCTATATCTCGAAATTCTGATGTTATAACACAATTGCAACTTCATATCAATTCTGAATTTATATCTCGCAATTGTATCTCATAAATATGCAATTGTGAGAGAAAAAAAAAGTCCCAATTACCTTTTTTATTTTTTTATTCTGTGGCGGAAACCAGCTTTCATAGTTAACCTTGCTTCCTGGAAACATTTACTGGTCAAATATATTTCTACATACATTTTAATTGCTGTTAGCAAATGTTTAATTTCAGTTAGTCTAGTGCAGTACACTTGGCAAGCTTGTGTTTTGTTTTTAAAGAAAAAAATAGACGTATTAGTAAGTGTTAGTGTTGGTCAAGTGTTGACAGAAAAGATGTGTCTTCATCAGTTTCTCTAAGATGGCTCATCAGCTCGAGTTGAGTTGGCCAGGTCAGTGCACCAGCGGGGATCAGTCCAGGTGAAGAGATGTTGTGCCTCTATGAGACGGTGACCACTTTTATATGACCACGGGGTGGCGCTCTCTCCCCCACCACAGGCTTGAGGGAGTGCAGGGGAGAGAGCCATTGCTCTGCACAGAAGCATCAAGCTTTTGAAGCCAGTAAATAAACCCCAGTTGTGCAGGCGGGGCACGTTGTCACACTGCGTTACAGTGAGCCCCTATTAGAAATATGATATTCTATTCTATACTTTTATAGTTTATATACACCTATGGGGCATATTGTCACATTTCACTTCCATTCTTTCAGGCTATACAATGTATTAATGAAAAAAAACAATACGTGTGAAATTAATGTGGGAAAAAATAAATTCTCTGAACCCTAAGTAGGTTTACACAAACTGAGAAAGTCAAAAAGCGATAGGCTGTGCCCCGCTCTCCCCTACTTATGTATGCCGAGTGTGTCTGCGCATGATCATTTAAATCTTTGTGGACTCGGCCAGACTCGACTCAGACTCAGATGTTAAGGACTCGGACTCGACAATGGTGGACTCGGACCCGACACTACTACTCTGTAAAGTGGAATAGAAGAGAAACATTTATGTGCTATACTTGACAATCACGTTCATGATAAGAAATATTGTAATAATTATGGATGAGTTCAATCCAAACATTATTATATTTGCAGGCCTTTAATTACAACTAAACCATCATTTGGCTGAATAATAAACCAACATGAATCATTCAATATCACATGTTTCTAATACGCATGCTAACACACACGCTGCTTTATTTAATTGTGAAGTCTGGGTCTCTTCCACCTGAATGAAACACATTTACACATTTATTTCTCCTCATAGACAGTAGTGAGACTCTTCTGTTGGTTTCTGCTCCTCTCATGATCATTTCTCACTATGATATAACGCATCCATCAGAGTTTGATGATTGATCTTCATCTACACTGTAAAGTGGAACAGAAGAGAAAACAATCAGTGTTCAGTGGAACAAAGTGCAAATTATTATATTTCAATTACTGTTTTCTTGAGTAAAGGGTTAGGTAAATTGAATTCCTGTAATCAGATTAATTACCGACTTCACATGATCTTGCACAGATATTTGTGTTTTTAAATATAATAGATGTAAAACATGAATCATGTTCATATGTGTGTGTCGGTGCGACTCCTATTGAGTCTCTGTAAAGGAGAAACTAATGAGTGTACGGCGTATGGAATAAACCACAGGGAGCAAATACAAATGTTATTTTGAGTTCAAACACAAACCTTTAGTTAAAGCCGTTTGTCCTCTAGTTTAAACATGTTTGTAGGCTCTTAGTAAATAACTGAGAGTAAAGTGAGTGTAAAGTAGTGTGACGTGGTGCTTGTCACAGTAAAAACACACTAGAGACAGAGACATTTCTCATGTGAGCTGGACGCTGAGAGCTGAAGCTGGAACTGCACTGATTTTAGCAGGAGTGCAGCGTTTCCTACAATCTGACCAAGTCTGTTTTCACACTGAAATGATTCACTTCTACTGACACAGTTAATAAAGCAGGTGTTGATGTATAAAGCTGTGACAGTGAGCTTTTGTTCTCTCTCCTCCTTTGTGTTAAACATTTCAATAACTTCACATTTTGTTCTCACACAAACCCTTTGTTGCAATAAAGCTTAATGATAATTTCCTTTCACGAATGTTTGAAAGGTTTGTTCACATATCAGAGGTAAATGAAGATCTCTTTAATATCTCAGTGATGTTTCCTCACCTCAGGACACAGTTTGAGTCTCGTATCACGTCTCTGAGCCGCTGCTTTGAGTCTCCTATATTATTGAGCCTCAGATCAAGCTCTTTTAAAAACTGCAGTGCTTTTGAGTTAGTCAAAGACTGAGTTAAAGAAGAAACATCTGTAATGCCACAGTCATATAGACTAGAAAGACACAAACAGAGGAAGAGAGATTAACTAACAAACAAATCATGAATGTGAAGAATTTTACACAAATATAATGTGAACTCAGACTCACTGTGAGATATTGAGCATAAAGTGTTTTAGTTTAAACTATTAAAGTGATTTTAAGCATTTTGATTCTTGTATGTGAATGTGACTGACCTCAATCTCTCCAGTTTACAGTGTGGATCCTTCAGTACGTCACATAAGTGCTTCACTCCAGAGTCTCCTAGTTTATTCCAGCTCAGGTTCAGCTCTCTCAGGTGTGACGGGTTTGATTTCAGAGCTGAAGTCAGGATGAGACTCTGTTTCTCTGTAATACTGCAATCACTCAGACTGAAGACAGAGAAATAACAATAGTTCACATCTATGATGATCATCTTATTGAAGAGCTACAGCAGCATTTAGTTTCCAATAGTCTGTTCTGAAACCCAGTCACACTAGTTCTGTGTGCTGGAAGACACTGTTTCTTCTCTTTCATTTTAACTATTTATTTGACGTCTCTCTTCTTTATTCTCTGTTGAAAAGGCAGATTTCTGCATGTACACAATCAGTACATTGTATCAAATGCTGGAAATTAAACAATTACTAACTAGATAAAAACACATAAAATGTGAGCAATAGGGAAAACCCAGAAAGTGCACTGCTATAAACAATGAAACATAAGCCCTGCTGTCTTCAAATAAATAAACTTCAGCCACACTGTAATTGCTGTACAGTATAATGATACTAACTGTAGTTTCTCCATCTTGAATTGTGGGTTCATCAGTAGATCACTGAGGGTTTTCACTCCAGAGTCTCCTAGTTTATTCCAGCTCAGGTCCAGCTCTCTCAGGTGTGACGGGTTTGATTTCAGAGCTGAAGTCAGGATGAGACTCTGTTTCTCTGTAATACTGCAATAACTCAGACTGAAGACAGAAAGAGAAAAGAAAATGAATCAGATCTATGATGATCAACTAACGTGTTTAGCTTCATCCAGCAGACTTTTGCTGACAAATAAACAGGGATATCCAGGTTCAGGGAACACAGAGAAAGACTTAACATTGTTCATTTAAATATACTACCAACATTGTAACAATACAAAGGTTGTCTTGATCTATTTATATTAGTTTACATATTAATTTCACATTTTTAAAGGGTCATGAAACGATGTGAACAGATATGAACAGACTGTACATCACTGAAAATAATAAAAGCACTCATAAGTATTACAAATGAGAGGAAATTGGTTATTTTTTCTGAGCAATTTGGTTCTTCCGGGCTGAAAAGTAAAGTGGAAGTGAAGATGAACTCAAGAGGTCACATGACTGATATTCATGTATTAAATATATTTCCATAAGAGTATTATTGTATAAATATATATTTGTATACTTCAAATGTGTTTGAATATTTCACCAGTATCAGCACTGGGACTTTTCACTGTATTACTCCACTTGTCTGTGTTTGTGCAACTTGCATCATTAAGCCAGAAGGGGGCGACACGTGACTGTCTTTATGAGTGAGCAATTGAACCATTAATTGAACTGATTAGCACAAAAAAACATTGATTAATTCAGGAACGAAACAAGTTGCTGAAACTGATCTTTGATGCTCACACATATTGCTCATATGCCTCTGGACACAGAAGGATTGCATCGGCGTTTGATTGGAATGTAACATCTATGCAAAATAATCACTGAATCATTTCTCATTCCTGTTTGGAATAAGTGATTGTGTTTTGTCAACAATAAGCATAAAAGTTCTGCATTTCAATTTTGTAGTGTTGATCATTCATTGCAACATTTAACTTGACAAATAATTATGACCGCCGCTAGCGTAGCTAGCGAAAGCGGTCATATAGGGATTGTCAAAGTTTTTTTTTTTTTTTTTTTTCGTCACCTTACTGAATTTTTCGTCAACGATACCAGGGACACCGAAGCACCGGGGAACATGAAATTTGGTGGGCATGTAGCCCCACTAGACTTCTAAGGAAAAATTTCGTTTGGTCCCCGAGGGCCACTCCCCCCCCCGCGCTGGGCCCCCCAAACCCCAAAAAATGCAGTTTTTCCTAAATAACTACCTGAACCGTGGCACCGAGGATGAAGAAATTTTTATGGTATGTTGGTCTACTAGACTTTTACGGAAAAATTTCGTTTGGTCCCCGGGGAATTTCATCCATGGGGGGGTATAAAATAAATTCATTTATGTGCACATTTAGTGACTGTACACTCATCGGCCTGTAGATGGTGCTGTTGAGCGAAGGGTTGCTGGTTTAGGATGATACTGTCACACACACACATGCAGGAATACAAACAAACGCAAGCATGCACACACACTGACATCCACACGCACAGACACACACCCATACACACACATACAAATCCACATGCACAGACACACACACACAAACACACACGCGCACACATGTACGCACACATACATACACGCACAGACACACACACACACACACACACACACAGACACACACATACACAAACACACACACACACACACACACACACACACACACACACACACACACACACACACACACACACACACACAGACAGACATGCACATACTATTACTTTTTTTAGGTATATACATAAACACGCAATACAGCCAAATTACTCCACGTCATTTATTTTTGTGGAAAGCCAGTGCAGGCCTGAGCGGCGGTCATATTTTGTACCGCGATGCGGTACTTCTAGTTTATGCTACTGTCCACTGACATGCTTTTAAAGCTATTGATATTCAATGTGTTTGTCCTTCAAACACCATAAATTAAATTAAAAACAACAGCTGTTGACCAATGTGCTTTCCACATAAACTCACAAATAACAACATACACATACACATGTATGCACATACAAAAAGACAGTGTTTAGTCAAAAGCTTTTGAAAATAAAAATGTTTTTAGTTTAGATTTAAAAATAATAAGAGATGGAGCCTGTCTTAAGCTAATTGGGAGAGTATTCCAAAGTCTGGGTGCAGCGATGCAAAACGCTCGATCTCCTCTGCGCTTTAGCCGCGATTTTGGGGTAGACAGTAAGGCCTGATTTGCAGAGCGTAGAGACCTTGCAGACTTTTGTTTCGTTAGTAATTCTGATAGATACATTGGTGCTAATCCATTTAAAGATTTATAAACTAAAAGTAATACTTTAAACTCTATTCTGTAACACACTGGTAACCAGTGCAATGATCTTAGAATCGGGGTGATATGCTCTCTTTTTTTTTTCCGCACAGAAAACGAGCCGTAGCATTTTGGACATATTGTAGACGAGATAGTGTTTGCTGACTAATTCCCAGATATAATGAGTTACAATAGTCCAGTCTCGTTGAAATAAAAACGTGAATTCATTTCTCAAGATCTTTAAATGAGAGAAACGGTTTAGCTTTAACGAGCAAACGTAACTGATAAAAACACGATTTTACCACAGAGTTTATTTGGCGATCAAATTTTAGATTCTCATCCAAAACAAAACCCAAATCTTTCACCCAGGGTCTCAAGTACACAGACATCTCACCCAGATTCAAATTTACAGATTTTGATTGCTCAGATGGGCTAAAATAATGATTTCAGTTTTCTTTTCATTAAAAATTAAGAAATTTAAAGAAAGCCATACCTTTACCTCCTCTAGGCATGCTGTAAGAGACGTTAGGCTTAAAGAATCTCGTTTCACGGGCAGATAGACCTGTGTGTCATCTGCGTAACAATGAAAAGATAGACCGTGTTTTTTAAAAATGGACCCAAGAGGAAGCATATATAGAGAAAAATAGTAGTGGCGCTAAGATAGAGCCCTGTGGAACTCCATAATGCAGGTGTGCTTTACTCGAATAATATTCGCCCATCTTGACTGAGAAACTACTATTAGTTAAAAATGATATTAGCCATTTCAGAGCTGTACCTCCTATACCAACATAGTGCCTTAGACGATCAATTAGGATAGTATGGTCAATAGTATCAAACGCTGCTGTTAGATCGAGAAGAACAAGTACTGTAATATCACCAGAGTCGCAAGTAATTAAAATATCATTAAGAACTCTGACCAATGCGGTCTCTGTGGAATGACATTTCCGAAAGCCAGACTGAAATATTTCAAATAATGAGTTCGCAGCTAAATAACTCTGTAATTGTAATAGAATAATTTTTTCCAGAAGTTTAGAAATAAATGGCAAGTTAGAAATTGGCCTAAAATTTGTCAGAACAGATGAATCCAGGTTCGGTTTTTTAAGCATTGGACGGATCACTGCGTGCTTTAAGCAGTCAGGCATAAAGCCAGACTCTAGACTGCGATTTATTATAATCCGAAAATATGGAGCCATATCTGTAATGAGTTGTTTAAATAAAAAAGGGGGAAGACTATCCAGTGGTGAGCCAGAGGGCTTGAGCTGCTTAGCTATTTCTAACTATTCTGCCTCAGTAATTGAGTTAAACTCACTAAGTGACACAGCGTCAGTTTCATTTGAGCAATGGTTATTAGGATTGAAAATAATTATAGAGGATGTGCAGGTTATACTCTGCCTGAGATCTCTTATTTTATTTTCAAAGAAAGATAAAAACTCATCACATGACGGGGATGAAACCCCCGGAGAAAGACCGGCCGATGGATTTAAAGTTGCATTTATAATATTAAAAAGTGTCTTTGGTCTGGAGCAGTTCTTGTTAATAATGTTTGATAAATGTCGACATTTGGCTTTTTTTACTTCCTTCTGGTATCTGCGCACAGAGTCCTTTAAAATCTCAAATGACACCTGAAGCCTGTCCTTTTTCCACTTTCGTTCTGCTCTTCTGCAACAGCGTCTAAGGCAACGAATGGAATCATCAATCCAAGGTTCAGAGTAGGATTTTAGTCGCGGTGATCTTAAAGGGGCCACGGCGTTCAAGACATCAGAGCAGGTGGAATTAAATCTGGAGAAAAGTACTTCTGCGCTGGTCTCACAAGCAAATTCATCCGGCGATGGCATCACTTCATCAAAGATGGTTAGGAAAGATGATTTTGTATGGTTATTAATGTAACGATATGGAGCCTCACGAGATAAAACTGTAGATATTTTCGCATGGCAGGGTATAGTAAACATAACAGTCTTATGATCAGAAAACCCGTTTTCACAGACTTCTAAGTCAGCAATACAAACTCCATGCTGGAGCACTAAGTCAAGGGTATATGGCCACCTTTGTGTGTGGAAACATCGATCCCCATACTAAAATCAAAAGCATTTAGTAGATGCGTAAATTCCTTAGCCAAGCAACCATTCATGCAGCATACATGCACATTAAAATCACCCACAATAATAAACTTATCATATTTTGGGGTAAGATCACCAAGGAATTCTGCAAAGTCTGTTATAAAGTTTGTGTTATATTTTGGTGGTCGGTAAATTACAGCAATCAGAAGTGGATCAGCAAGTTCAAAGCAAAACATCTGAAGTTCAAAACTGCTGTAGCTGTTACTCACCACCGAAGGACAAATAAAATGCTCTTTGTATATAGACACTAGTCCACCACCCCGGCCAGTTGTCCGTGGGGAGTTAAAATAGCGACATTTGTTTGGCAAAAGTTCGGTAAAAGGGCTCAGATCTCCTGGACAGAGCCAGGTCTCCGTAAGAAATAGAAAATCCAGTCTCTGCGCAGAAAACAGATCGTTTAAAATAAAAGTTTTATTTACAATCGATCTGGAGTTTATCAAGGCCATCCTTACTTTCAAGGGATTTGATGTAATTCCTTTTCATGTAGGCTACTGCGCGTGGTAGCGAGCGAAGATGATTCAAACACACTCCTCCACGATAGAAACGAGGAGAAAAAACAAGAGTGTGAACGCTTGAGGGCGAAGCCAGCTCAGTCCGAACCAGGGGAATTATCCATTGTTGCAGCGGATCCAAAGAGCGTCTCCGAACAGCTCGTCGCCAGGTGAGAGGAAGCTCTCCATGCCTCAGCAACTCCAGCCTCAGCTTAACCGCGATGCCAGCTCGTTTTCCCCGGCGTCGCCTCCGCCTCCGGGTCGGAAGAGAGCCAGGCCAGCGGCGCAGGTATCCAGGTATAGATGATAAAACAGGTGGTGGAATAGAGTGATAACCATCCTGTAGTTGGTATGGCTGCACATTTGATAAGATTTCCACGTTTAGATTTAAAAGAGTTTCTCGATTATAAATCAGTAGTGACGCGCAACATTTCTGCACGGTAGCACAAGTTAAAACATATAAGCAAACAAACAACAGACGGAGCAATAGACGGGGTGCCACACACATCGGCGCCATCTTTTAGCCTCTTAACCGTTTATTCACGTTTATTTGAATAAAGCTGCACTTGCGTTAAGTAGTGATGGGAGAAACAAAGCTTTTCAAAGCTTCAAATCAATTAAACCAATTTCTTCGCAAAACGATTCACTGTTTTGAAGCGTTAGTCTAAGCGTGCAAGCGTGTAGTTTCAAAATGACACACGCTGGACAAAAACTCGGGCCAAAAACTGCATATAAACACCTTCTACAAACCCATTACAAATGTTTTATTGAAAGTAAAATCTATCAAATTCAATTAACTAATCATCTAATATGATTAAATATCAAGTGTCTGTATAATATGTGCTCTTTTATCAATTTTCAGTGCTTGTTTTATTTTATGGATGGCTCAGCTAAACAGGCCAATAAGAAATTATTAACTACTATTATTCCTTTTAATTATACTAATGTCTAATTAAAACGTCTACAAATGTATAAAACTGATCAGAGATCAGGTTAAACCCACAGACACTTGTTCAATCTCAGTAAATCTGCATGATTCATGGGTTCACAGAGATCATCGACTCCAGTGGTGAACCATTGACATTTCCAAACGTTTCGAAAGTTATGGCGTAACTAAGCCTCGTTTACTGAAATCATGTGACTTTGGCAGTTTGATACACACTCTGAACCACTGATTCAAAACAAAAGACTCGTAAAGGTTTCGTAGCTTCATGAAGCGTGTTTCGAAAGCGCCCATCACTAGCGTTCAGATACTGATCACAGACTTTTAAAATGCACTTGTTCAATGTTTACAAGTTACAGTATATGCTGCACCAAAATTAGACATTTTACATTTTGGGAAATACAAACATTGAATTGAAAGCAGTTATGAACATTTCTGATTTTGATGTCACAAAAAACATTGTTCTGCATCTACAGTAACTGAAATAATTATTGACCCATGATCCAACTGTCTGTCTTAAACAAATATTTAAAGCTTGATACCATGTTTTAATTGTGTGTTTTTAATTTGCTGTTTAATTTTATTACTTTACATAGTTGTGGCTCTGTGTGACGCTGAGGAAAAAACTGCTCTGACTCAAACAAGTGAGGAAATATTATCATCAGCTAACATTACAACTAAAAGTAAAGTAATATTATAAATAAATGAGCAATACTCACGTCAGTGTGTTGAGTTGACAGTGTTTATCCTGCAGTAGAGCAGCGATCTGATTCACTCGTGTGTCTCCTAGTTCACGTTCACTCAGATTCAGCTCTTTCTGGAGTAACGGGTTTTTACCCACAACTCTCTTCACATACTGACAGGCTTCCTCTGCAGCAGGACTCAAAAACCTGCAGAAGAGTCAATTCAGTTCTCAAATAAATGACGATTGATACGATACAAAAAAATAATAATTCTTTGAACATTTAAATACACAAATAAATATAAATTTATTTAAAATAAACTAGAGCGACACTCAGTCCTAAAGCAAACTCATAAGAACAGAAACGTCTCACAGAGCAGAAGGGCAAAAGCTCACTAGATCATGGTTTTCAGTATGAATATATAGTGTGAAATTAAGATCTTTCTGGATTTTAAGCAGGAGAAGTGAGAAACGTCAGCACAGAGAAAACTGGCTTGTGAAACTGCATGTTTGTGAACATCTGGAGACTCATAGACCTGCTGTAGAGAGATGAAGTCAATCTGGGCTTGATGGAAAACTATTGTGTTCAGAAAACTATTTCACTAAAAGGTTATCTAGAATTTTGATGAGAAGTGTGCACAAAAATAAAATTGTGCATTTCAATTATCAAGGTATACTCCAGAATATCAGCCCATATACTGACCCATAATGTCTATTTGACCTTTAGCTCGTATCACAACTAAACTGTGTTGACGTTTAGCATCATCATGACAGAACCTGCAGCATCTGATCTGATCTTGATCATTATGATGCAGCTAATTGTCAAGCTAATTGTATAGCTAAAATCAGGGTTGCCAACTGTCAGTTTGCCAACTCTCAGGAGTTTAACAGCTGTAACATCTGCCTACAACGTTCTCACTGCAGTATTCTCTGATCGTTGATTCGCTGAAACCTTGCACCTGATACGTCAGTTGCGTGTGAAAAGTTCTGAGAGAGTTCGGAGCGTAGGTTCGGAGTCGGAGCCACTGATGAGCATTTGAAAGTTTGGATGACAATCAAGGTAAGCAGATAATAAAATGGTGTGCCTTTCACTACAGACGTAGCCTTGCCTAATCAATCTGTGTGCCGAGAGTACAGACTTCATAGTTGCAAACGTTGTCTGACGTGCGTCATGTGGGCTAGCTAATTGCTCAATAAAAATAGGCTCATGGTACAAATTACGTTTTGGCAAATCAGGCAAGTGGCATTTTAAATTTCCCCAAATGATCAAAGATTGCCCAGATTGTGTTGAGTCTGCCACACTCAAATGCGGATGCTGAGCGAACCTTCTCAGTTATTGGCCTAAACAAGACTGACACCAGGAACAGACTGGCACTTGATGGCACCCTGTGAGTGATGGGAAGTTCGGATCATTTTACGGACTCGCTTGTTCGATCTCGTTCATTAAAATGAACAAATCTTTTTTTCGAGTCATTTCATTCATTTAAGGGGCTTTAAATGTTATACTTTTAACAGCCAAATTCCACGAACACATCCACCTACGCAGTCTTTATCATATTCTAAATTAAGAAATCATTATAATGCAGTCAAAATAATTTACAGGGAACATAAATAATTACTTTACCTTTCGAGTCTTTCGTTCATTTGTCACGTGACAGACGCAATGAACGTTCATGACCGGATTGAACCCTGCTTCAGATACGAGCTCCTGCAGTGGTAGTGAAGCAGGCCATAGGCTACAACAGGCCTAATGTGTGAAACTTGTGTTGTGGTTTTATGGGGAGGTGGAGTAACTATTACGTGTCCCTTTTGTTTTGAGATTTTTTATTGTTTTGATGTAGTTGTTTTACATGTTTGCTATTTAATTACCTCTATCTTTATTTTTTTATAGTGCAATCAATAAATGAATTGTACATTTTTTTTTTTTTTCAGAAATCAGGGTTTATACTAAGTAAACAAGGACTGACATTTTTAAAATTAGGGTTGGGTTACGAGTGCGCACTGATGTTTTACAGAGTCTCACTCCAGCCAAAGTCCCAAAGTTGGCAACCCCGGCTAAAATAATATAGTAGTTATGAATATTTAGCCTCCATATAACTAATCTAGTTAATTATTTGATCCCGTCTCACCTCAGTGTCTTCAGTTGACAGTCTGGATCCTGTAGTAAATCATTGAGCTTCTTCACTCCTGATTGTCCAGGATCATTTCCTGTGAGATCCAGCTCTATCAGGTGTGAAGGGTTTGATCTCAGAGCTGAAGCCAGAGCTTTATAACCTTCTTCTGTCACACTGCAGTTAGAGAGTCTAGAACAGGAATGAAAGCATTCAGCTGATTAATCAGTTAAACCCTGAACAATATAAATCCTTAAACTTGAATTTTATTTTGTTCTTTGTACAAATGCATTGAAATTTAGATGCAAAAACTGACAACTGAATATGGAGGCAAACAAAAGGCACAGAAATCTTTAATATGTTAGACATCAACATCACTTTTGAGATTACAATTATCTAAAACTGTGTAAGCCCGTTTATCGGTCCAAATGGGGGTTTCCGCCAGAACGGGTGAAGGTCTCTGCGTGTTACTGTCTTTCCGCGTGGCAAAGTAATTTAATTCCATTTAAGCTTTTATCTCCATTTTATATCTGACTCCATTTTCAGTTAGATTGCCAATTGGTTATTGGTCAATTATATAATAGTTTAGCAATAGATTTAATTGTTCTATTTAACTTATTACTTATATTTTACCTGTTCATAATAGGAAGCTATGTCGCTCAGAGGTCCTCACGCCTTGTTTAACGTGGGTCTCACAATCACAATCTCTCCAGCTTCGGTCACTAAACAGAGGTAACTGCTATAAACCTGAGATCGGTCGCTAGCCTGGCTCCGCCCTCCTGTGTACTTCCGCTCAATTTTATTTCCCTTCAGTACTACGTCTGGGATTGTGGTGTATTCTTTGGTTTTCTCCGGCCAAATTTTTGGCGGCCCAATCAGCGAACAGAGGGATTGGCTGAGAACGATGACGTTGATGTCGTGCGTTAGTTTGAGTTGTAGGGTTACGTCACGACCAAAGGTTAGCGATTGGTTATGGGCAGATCCAATAGTTTTAAACTTCAACAGAATACCCGCCTACAAGGAAGTTAACGCTTGTCAATGGAGAGAGGCCAGACTCTCTGTACAAATGAAATGTACGAGAGTCTGGTAGAACCAGGCTAATCGGTCGCATTCACGCTTACACAATCAAAGATACTTTGGTACAGCCCCCGTGATTGCATACACTTGAAATTAAAGTAGCGTTTACTTCAGTAGAGGTATGGCCACTACTACAGATATAAGTCAACCAGCTTTACTTGTCTGGTTTCCCACGTACACTTATCTAAAGTAACATTATATTAAAACTAGGGGTGCACCGAAATTTCGGTCGCCGAAATTTTCGGCCGAAAATGCCATTATCGGTTTCGGGCCGAAATAAAAAAAACTGCCGAAAACGTAAACCGAAAGTGAATGCCACCCGCCCCTATCACGCGTCTGCCTATCAAAGATTAAGCATGTCAGAGGGCTGTCACTTATTGCACAAGCGATCGGACCAACCAACACATGTTTCGAAAACGAAAATAGGGAACGGCCTTCTCTCGGAGCGCGTCCAGCTCGTCACGATACGCCCGCAGCGAACGCACGTCACAGAGCAAATGCAGGTTCTGACACACACACACACACTCACAAAATAGCCTATTTATGTATAATATAGCGCATAATAAATGTAGCCTTCAGTAATGTTTTTCATTGATGTTATGGCAGTCCACATTGCTGACTTGTGTGCGTCTCAAGCACTGTCTTTGGGACATTCTACCAGAAACGTACATTTTCTATCCCCCCCAAAAAAAGAAAAAAGTAGTATTAACCTTCAACTTTAACACTGACTTTAACGAAGGAGGAGATAGTGAATAATTGTAAATTATTGAAATCCCACCTCTGCACATAATAATTTTTGAATAATAAGCATTTTAATATGCAGTTACTCTTTAAAATGTCAGGCTCCGTCACAGACATGGCTGATAATGTAAGTGTGTTAAAGAATATGCTCTCTTCTGCACAAATATCATCATTTTAATGAGGATCTGTCCCTTATTGAAGGAAACATATAATTCATTAAAAAAAACACAGCTATCAGGCTGATTTTGCTTGTTTTGTGGGCTCTTAGATAAAGAATGACCATCAGGTTCACATAATGTTGTTGAATAAGGGGCTTTTGGGGTAAAGTTTGTTACCAACGCATTATTGTAAATATATAATCCAGTCTTTACTATCACTATATACCCATTTCAATAATTGTTATAATCAAAATAGCCATTTTTGGACTAAAATATACTTTGTGACAGGACTGACCGTGGTGTGACAGGGTTGACAATGTTGTGACAGGACTGACATTTTTTCCATCAAGCATTCCGAATTACATTAAAATGACCAGATTTTCTCTGTAAAACTAAAAAAACTAAATGTTTATAATTTGTAGTAATATACTAAAAATCTGTATTTAAATAGTGGATAAGTCTTTATTAATAAAATTAATCAAACACAATTGACAATGGGAAAGGATAGTCTCGATTTTAAAAAGTAAACAGTATTTTAATTCTCTAATAGGCCTATTATCAGCCACTTTAAACCTGTGTAGGCTACAAGTAAAATTCATTAATATATCCTATATATGTTATCATATATCTTTACCCAGATTCCTTATTGAATCAGTAACTTAAGAGCTGTATAATAGAAGAAACAATACACACAGCACACTTGTCTTTAATTAATACAATAATACCAATGTACAAAACCATTTTTTAACAGTTGAATCTTTTTTATTTAAAAATTGAATAATGATGAATAAGTAGCAACACATAAAACACATTTTTAATCGAGTTCAAGATATATTCTTTAAATCATTAACTATTAAATCCTTACAGGTAATACTAAACTGATTCAGTTATGTAAGCTTTTAAAAAACACATAACAAATTGATGCATTTCATTTATTGTATCAGCACTAACAAGAAAAATACATTTAAAAACAGTCACTAAAACAGCTAAACATGTATTTTTACAAACATGAATGATTAAATCCTTACATCCATCTGTCCCTCTCTTTCTGAAGATGCCTCTCCTTCCTATCTGGATCAGCATTTCGACGGGCCCGACACTGTCTTTGCCTCTCCGCTGCACTAACTGGTGCCATTGGAATCTGTTTGAATTTCATTGATTACTCATTATTATGCAAATATACAGTTATAAACATTTGTTCTTTTTTTTTTTTTTTATAAACAAAACACAACTTAAAATGCAGCTCATCTTTGTCACAGACAAAAGAGAGATTTGTATCTATCATTTATGAGCGTTTGCAGCATCAAAATTAAATTGAATTTGAATTAAAATTAGGCGTTTATTCAAAATAAATAAATAAACAAATGTTAGCAGTAGTCAACATATTCATCTGCAATGAAACAAGAAGATTACCTGTGGTATTCACTACAAACAAGCAATGTAGAGTATCAGGCCCCGTCACAGAATGTCAGGCCCTGTCACCGTGAAATGTGACAGGGCCTGACGTGACAGGGCCTGACAATCAGACATTTTAACAGCTATGACTCAGCTATTTAGCATGCTAGCATAAAAACTGACAACATTTCAGAGAGTATTTACACAAAAGATTTAATTTGTTCCAAATCTAAACCTATTGACATACATTTTCTGGGACATTATTGCGTGACAGGAACTGACGTAGTAGCTCGACCTCAGGTAAAAACATGCAGAAAGGCTTAAAATTACAAAATTCAAGGACAGAACTTACCTCTGGTTGGTGTCAGTGTGTGATGAGAGGCAAAGAGGTCACTTCCTGTGATTTGGGACCTTAAAGACATATCACACACTTTTCTTGGAATCTTTTATGCAAGTGTGACAGGGCATGACAGAAACCCGGGGACACTTCTAAAAAATCAATTTATTTATTATTAATTCATTTTACTGAAGATTTTAATCGAATAATACAAATTATAACATCTTAAATGTGCTATGGTATTGTTTTTTCTATGAATTTCAAATGTATAATTATAATTTATATGATGTATAGAATTGAGATTTGACCTGGGACAGTACATTTTAGGGGTTCTTAATTTTAAAAACTGTTTTTTAAACAAAAATAAAAAACAATTTAATGAAATACATAACATATTCTGTTGTAAAACCCTCTAAATTAATTCACTGTATGACAGTTTTGGGAAATATGTGGATTACACCAGTTTTATAAAACAATAGTAGTGCCAGGACAGCAAATGTACGTTTCTGGTAGAATGTCCCCTTTACGTTCGTCCTAATGCCTGTTTAGTTGTCCGTGGATTTGCCTATGTTGAAAACGCATCAACGCCAAATATAGGCAATTTACTAACGATTCAATGAACACTTATGTCTCAAAAATCGAACAGGATTTTTTTCACAAAAGTGACAGCCTGCCCTATACGTGAGGACACCAAAGTTGCAATATGTAACATTTGTTCTGCAAAAATCTCCAAAATTGTGGATTTTTTTTTTTTGCTCAACTTTTAAAAAACTATTTTATTTAATGGAACATAAAACTTGAAGGATAATATTATTTGGTATTATTATTTATATTTATTGTTAAAATATTGTATGTTTTGTTATGTAACTGTTAATAAAAGTTTGATTATTATATTGTGATTTTTCATTTAAGATCCATTAATTTCAAGCAATTTAAATATATATATAAAATGTATAAGTTTTTTAAAAGAAGCCATTTTCGGCTTCAGTTTCGGTTTTCGGCCAAGTGCATCCTAAATTTTCGGTTTCGGTTTCGGCCCAGAATTTTCATTTCGGTGCATCACTAATTAAAACAGAGGTAAGACACACCCAGATTTAGGTTGGTCAAGCAGCATTTGCTGCCCTAAACGGAAATTCACGTCTTGTCTTTGCAAAACATGTACACTTGAATTAGCGCCAAAATATTAGTTGTCACCAGTCTGACACAAAACTACTGGTAACATACGAATCTGTTTAATTCAGCTCTCTCAGGTGTGATGGGTTTGATTTCAGAGCTGAAGTCAGGATGAGACTCTGTTTCTCTGTAATACTGCAATCACTCAGACTGAAGACAGAGAAATAACAATAGTTCACATCTATGATGATCATCTTATTGAAGAGCTACAGCAGCATTTAGTTTCCAATAGTCTGTTCTGAAACCCAGTCACACTAGTTCTGTGTGCTGGAAGACACTGTTTCCTCTCTTTCATTTTAACTATTTATTTGACGTCTCTCTTCTTTATTCTCTGTTGAAAAGGCAGATTTCTGGATGTACACAATCAGTACATTGTATCAAATGCTGGAAATTAAACAATTACTAACTAGATAAAAACACATAAAAATGTGAGCAATAGGGAAAACCCAGAAAGTGCACTGCTATAAACAATGAAACATAAGCCCTGCTGTCTTCAAATAAATAAACTTCAGCCACACTGTAATTGCTGTACAGTATAATGATACTAACTGTAGTTTCTCCAGCTTGAATTGTGGGTTCATCAGTAGATCACTGAGGTTTTTCACTCCAGAGTCTCCTAGTTTATTCCAGCTCAGGTCCAGCTCTCTCAGGTGTGACGGGTTTGATTTCAGAGCTGAAGTCAGGATGAGACTCTGTTTCTCTGTAATACTGCATCTATACAGACTGAAGACAGAAAGAGAAAAGAAAATGAATCAGATTTATGATGATCAACTAATGTGTTTAGCTTCATCCAGCAGACTTTTGCTGACAAATAAACAGGGATATCCAGGTTCAGGGGACACAGAGAAAGACTACACATTTGAAATGAACAAAGACATTTGCTTTACTGTTTCCAGTCCCTCTTTCCACCACAAGGATCATTTGTAGTTCGTAAAGGCACAGAGGTTTCTGATAGTGATCTAGGCCTGTAGGCCAAAATGTTTGTACTTTTGGGGTGAATTGTCACACCTTTGGTACGGTGGGGGAAGTGTAATTATCTGATTGGTCAGTTTTAATGTCTCACATCTGGGTTTTAGTCACATGGTCAGGAAAGGATAAAAGAAGATTGAAACGCTTCAGTTAACGGTCATAAAGTGTGAGATATGATGTAAGCAGCGAAACTAAACAGCTGTTTTACGCTAGAAGTTTAAAACAACCCACAGAAATAATCAGTTTGCAAAGACTGTATCAATCAAAGCTAATTAATTAATTCAGGAAAGAAACAAGTTGCAGAAACTGATCTTTGATGCTCACACATATTGCTCATATGCCTCTGGACACAGAAGGATTGCATTGGCGTTTGATTGAAATGCAACATCTATGCAAAATAATCATTGAATCATTTCTCATTCCTGTTTGGAATAAGTGATTGTGTTTCGTCAACAATAAGCATAAAAGTTCTGCATTTCAATTTTGTAGTGTGGATCATTCATTGCAACATTTAACCTGATTCTCCTGTTTAAGAATCTGTTTTCTGCATGACATAATTTATGCTACTGCCCACTGATATGCTTTTAAAGCTATTGATATCCATTTTTTTTGTCCTTCAAATTGCACGTGTAGATCAGGAAAATCCAAGATTTCTTTCGAACCCCCCCAGCAACATCACTTCTGGGACCTCAGTTTTTATAAAACCCTGTGTACGGCCCTGCCTTCATGTCACCATTGTCTTCTGTCTGGCTTTGTTCCCTGTAACTGCTGTTGGTGACCTTCATGTTTCTCAGTCAAGTCTCTGTTTTTTTAGTTTTGTTCACGTTTATTTGAATAAAGCTGCACTTGCGTTCAGTAGTGATGGGAGAAACAAAGCTTTTCAAAGCTTCAAATCAATTAAACCAATTTCTTCGCAAAACGATTCACTGTTTTGAAGCGTTAGTCTAAACGAGTAAACGTGTAGTTTCAAAACGACACACGCTGGACAAAAACTCGGGCCAAAAACTGCATAAAAACACCTTCTACAAACCCATTACAAATGTTTTATTGAAAGTAAAATATATCAAATTCAATTAACTAATCATCTAATAAAATAAATATCAAGTGTCTGTATAATATGTGCTCTTTTATTAATTTTCATCGCTTGTTTTGTTTATTTTATGGATGGCTCAGCTAAACAGGCCAATAAGAAATTATTAACTACTATTATTCCTTTTAATTATACTAATGTCTAATTAAAACATCTACAAATGTATAAAACTGATCAGAGATCAGGTTAAACCGACACTTGTTCAATCTCAGTAAATCTGCATGATTCATGGGTACACAGAGATCATATGAGTTATTCTTGTGCCAATAAAAATGAACGTAGCTTTTCCTCAAACTAATGAAAATATAAATTGAAACCAAATAAATTATCTCTAAAACTGAAAAAGAATAAATCGCAGGCAAATTTTTTGACTTCGTTTTTAATACACTGCATGTTTTGCTAACTATTTCTCATATTTCAATCGCTGATCTGAACTTACAAATGCGCTTCCAGAGTTTTCATTTACGCTTCTGAAGTTTTCGTTTACACTCCCAGAGTTTTCGTTTGCTGTTCTGACACATTTTTCTCGTGGGGGCGGGGCTAGTAGCAGTGTTTTCTCATTGGTTACTGAGCTTTTGATTGACAGCTTCGTGACCTGGAAGTGAAGACGTCAGTGGTGTGTTTATGTGTGGATGTGAGCGTCTGTAATCGCAGCTTTCTATTTCATTTTAGTGATATTAAGTTTATATCTGTATTTATTTGCTGCTACACTATATTGTTGAGATGATTTCTTATAGAAGGAATAGTACAGACAAATGATATTTATCATTAGTCATCGTCGCTATATCAGGAGGATAACGTTATACTGGATAAGCCTACTCGTGGTAAGTCTGATTTTTGTTTTTTTAATACTACTAATACTATTTATAATGCAGTACTGGCTTTTTTCAGGTGGAGAGGCATTTTAGAGCTCAGAGAGCCCATAACATTATACAGCTGAGCTGTGTTGTCTTGATTTAACTGACTTGATTTAACCTAGACTTGTTTATCTACATTCGGTTACAGTCTTCGATTAGATCATATTTGCTTCGATTAGATCATATTTCCCCCCAGCCACCCCAAACAACTTTGAGCTAGAGTACTGTACAGTAGTATCAGTCAATGACTGATGCCATAGGACCAGAGTGCTGTCAATCACTGCCTGATTCAACTTTGGCAATGTAAAGCCTTTTTTACCATGCCAATAAAGCTTTTTAAAGCTGAATTCCTCAATTTCTGATTAATTTGCGATGCAGAGTTTTTGAAAGAGGAGAGACACGACTTGACCACGTCTCTGTTCGTAATATGTAAACACTCAATTATTTTGAAGTATCGCCCTGGTTGCAGTATTTATTCTGATTACTTTTGTGTGATAAAGATGACTGATAAAGCTATTATATGTATCTATTCTAGTATGAGTAACAAATTGCTTTTTCTGTGTCCATATTTGACTAATAATAATGAAAAAAGTGCACTTCAAATGAACATTTCTTTGACAAATGTTAAATCTTTAATAGTCTTTAATAATAAATATATGTCCAAATTAAAAACTTAATACATGCAAGTAATTATGACTGAAAACATCCAGCTACTAGGGAATACACATCCATATGTTTATATATAGGGCAATACAGCCATCTACTGGTTACACAACAGTATTACAGATGATAAATGCTGCTTGACTCCGAGGTAAATATTTAGTACTGTAAAATCCCTTAAATATACTGTATATATAATAAATATTTTAAGTCTGCAAATTGTTACTGTATGGGGAGTTCAAAGCAGTTTGTATTGTTAGATTATAATACATTTCTTCTCTCATTTTCCAGGGAGTGGAGCAACTTTTCCATAAACAAAATTCTGATGCTGACAGAGGATGGAGTGATAGTACCAGAGATCCACTGTCCCTGTCAGACAATAATCTTACTTTGTTCAGACACATCACCTTTGAATGACTGGGATCTTGATCTTCAGACACCTGATTTATTTTAATATAGCAAATATTTCAATTTCCTCTAGATTAAAACAAACATAGTTCGCAAGTACACAAAAGGTTTCACTTTATTCTTATTAAACTATGCTAATCTTGGATTAGCATACCAACAGCAAATGAATGTTAAGGGGATAGTTCACCCAAAATTAAAATTCTCTCTTATTTTACTCACCCTCATGCTGTCCCAGATGCATTTTACTTTCTTTCTACAGATAAACACGAATTAAGTAAGGAAAGTAATCCATCTCTGCGAGTCCTAAAGACGCTTTAAAAACCACACACAGTGAGCGTGACGGTAATCCATGCGACCTCAGTGGATGAATCAATGCCTTCTGAAGTCAAACAATACGCTAGATAAAATAATAATAATGTAAACTGTTTTAACTATTAAAAATCTTACATACATGGGTTACAATCCACTTGCATTATGGACTCACAGAGATGGATTATTTCCTTAAATATCTTTGTCTATGTTTATATGAAGAAAAAAAGTCATATTCATCTGGGATGGCATGAAGGAGAGTAAATGATGAGAGAATGCTCATGTTTTGGGTGGACTATCCTTGTTCTGCTTGTGTCCAGTCACTGCTTTGTTACTTGTACTGCAACAGGAACTGTTTAAAGAATCATTGCAACATTTAAAATGTATATGAATTTTTCAAATGTATTCTGTATTTGTAATTGTGCATTTTGTATAGTAATGTATATGATGAGAATACTGTGCATTGCATGTATATTATGCAGTTAATGTTTTGTGGATTCTGGTCTTTCCGGTCACACCATAATTGCATCCAAGACTTTCACTCTGATACTTGTGTATATGCTTTAGTGACAATAAAGAATGTACATTTATTTGAATTCATATTTTCAATTACATTAATTTAACTGGTTGTATAAGTCACGATTGAAACGGTTGATGATTGTTAAAATATATTTAAATTAAATGAAAATGTTAATTAAATGAAATAACTAAATATAATTATCAATACAAAATCTGACAGCAGGCCACGACTGTAATTTTCATTTTGTTTAAATTCCTCTTATTTAAGTGATCATTAATTTTGATGGTGTAAACGTAGGCTATATCATGCTAACAGTGAGTAGTGTGATGGCCATGGCTGCCAACCTTGATTACCTGGTTGAAGTTTGACTTTCTTGACGGCTGAATATATCACACACGTTTGCTAGTATTCTCTTTAAATTGTAACAGCTGAACCTAATCAGAGCCTAACATGCAAAATAATCATCAGGAATAAACAAATATTCTCTGAAAACATTGGACACTACAATATTTTAAGTATTATATACAGACAGTACTTTAATGTGCAATTACACCTGAATAGACTGAATAGATCTCTTGTGAGTAGTAAGTAGTAGTAACTAAGTAGTAGCAGCAGCAGGTAAATACAGATAAAATTAAAAAAACAAACATAAATTATCACTAAAATGAAATAGAAAGCTGCGATTACAGACGCTCACATCCACACATAAACACACCACTGACGTCTTCACTTCCAGGTGAAGAAGCTGTCAATCAAAAGCTCAATAACCAATGAGAACACACTGCTACTAGCCCCGCCCCCACGAGAGAAATGTGTCAGAACGGCGAAGGAAAACTCTGGGAGTGTAAACGAAAACTTCAGAAGCGTAAATGAAAACTCTGGAAGCGCATTTGTAATTTCAGATCAGCGATTGAAATATGAGAAATAGTTAGCAAAACATGCAGTGTATTAAAAACGAAGTCAAAAAATTTGCCTGCGATTTATTCTTTTTCTTTTAGAGATAATTTATTTAGTTTCAATTTATATTTTCATTAGTTTCTTAAAAAGCTACGTTCATTTTTATTGGCACAAGAATAGCTCCATAGTAAGTAAGTGATGGCTTAAAGGGAGCGCTATTGAAATTATAAAGAGTGATAACTGCATTTAAATGTGGGAGTGATCCGCTAAATTTTAGTCCTGTGAGTCATGAAATTGCGAAGATTGACATAGCAACCTGAAAACGTGATAACCATAGCAACATTTTGTTTTTGTTACATTTACACTTTAGTCATAAGTTTACATACACCTTGCAGAATCTCCAAAATGTTTTTTTTTAATAAGAAGGATCATAAAAACATTGTTTCTATTTAGTACTGCCCTGAAAAAGCTTTTTCACATAACAGATGTTTAATAGCCTAGTCCACAAGAAAAAATACAAACCCAAAATGCAAGACAAATTACATAGGCTTGATTTTAATATTGTGTGTAAAATGAATGAACCTGAATGATCCACAAGATTTTTTTTTTTTTTTTAATGGTTGTTCATGAGGAAAAATCCTCCAGCTCCTGCACATTCTTTGCTTTTCCAGCATCTTCTGCGTATTTGACTCCTTACTAGCAGTGACTATGATTGTGAGATCCATCTTTTCACACTGGTGACAACTGAAGGACTCATACACAACTATTACAAACCCTGCAAACATTCAGTGATGCTCAATAAGGAAGAATTAAGAGCCAGGGGGTGTAAACCTTTGAACTGGATCATTGGTGTAAATTGTTCTTATTTTGTTTAAAAATTCATTCATAAATTTAATCTTGCCCTTCAGAGGCTAAATAAGATATTAGCATGTCAAACAAAATAAGAAAAATGTAAACATCACCATCATCTTGCTCAAAAGTTTCCCCCTGGCTCTTAATGCATCGTGTTGCATTCTTGAGCATTACCTTGCAGATTCTGAAAGATGTACAGTAGGTGATAGTATGACTGTAACTATACATTGCAATCATTTTGTAAGATTTAAAATATTAAAGGTGCTATGTGTAGTTTTTCTACTAAAATGAATCCTTTTTTTATTGCCTGTGTGTGAAGGGGTTGTAATCTCACATTAAAATGATCCACTTTGCGGGTTTTGCTATTACCTCGGAAAGCAAGTATTCTTATTTTTATGTGAAGGTGCCGGGTCGGATTTACCGCAAAATCCAGTGGCGTGACCTGCACGCGCGCTCCCGAGCCTCTCGCCTCGTCTACTGACTTTGCACTCAACAGCGACGGCACTGCAACTTATGACATGTATGATAACACTAAGAAACGACCTGCTCCCAGCACAACACAGACTCCAACACAAACTCCACATATTGATAAAAAACAACAAAAAAAAAGAATTTTTTTTTCTGCTGAAGCTCGTATTAAAGGCCAGACGTGAATCGGATCAACTTCGGACAAAAACACGGAACAACATCGGCAGGGCATTTGAATCATGGAGAAACCTTATCTACAAACCTAGAATGTACCTTTCCTGAAGAAAATGTGAAGTGGTGCTTGCAGTGGCAAAATTTGGCACGGTTGATACTAGGGTTCCATACTTATGGTACGAGCATGGAGCATTAGTTCAACGTCAAGCTGATAAAAGTAGCCTATTATTGTAACGTTGCAGTGGGAGTTTACCTTAGTTTCCAGCATGTTGTGTAATGCTTTCTCCGGTGTGTTGCGTCTCAGTCTGGCCGGTACCCAGAGTGCTCGCTCATGAGTTCGAGCACGCGCAAGAGCACGCGCTTGTAAACATATTGGTTGCAATCTGAAACATCACCGCTAGAGGCCGCTGAAAACTACATATAGCTCCTTTAATTTAAGAGCTCAGTAGTGAGACCTTTCGCCGGAATGTGATTGACAGGCGATTTGACCAATCATAATGCAGATTAAAGTCAGTGGATTTGAACTTGAAAAATGATGTGTATTGATTTCTTTTTGCAGTTCTGGTGTTCAGTCATGTTTAATTTGTGCTAAAACTAGAAGATTATCAGTTAACATGCTGCTTGAATTAAGGCCTACACATTAAAGCACCATCAAAACAGTATTTATTGTTTGAATTTCCTATAAATTACTAAATTTGAAAGCTGAGACTTTATTTCATACCAAAAGTAACCTGCTCTGTCTTGTCTGTTGGCGCATTGTCAGTGTCCTCTTTGCTCCGCAATATATTTTTCACTGTGTGAGAACATGTGAAGTGAGAGCGGAATGGCTTGTTGTACGTAGCAACAGTAACTAAGAGGGGCGGGTCTTTGTAAAAGGTCAATTTCAAATTGTTTAAAGGCCATGTTGCAGGTTAACAACCACTGTCGATTAATGGGTACATAAATCACTCAAGATATGTATATCATTTTTAAAATGTCCCAAAAATGGCCTTAAAGCCTAGTTTTTTACGTTTTTGGTATTAACGTTTTTTTTACGCAACTCGGTGATGACGTCACGTTGGGGAGAAGTGGAGGAAAGGTAGCCTCAGCCTAGTATTATGGTGCGTTCAAAGTCATCTCGTATAGATCGTATTTACGAGTTGAATGCCACCACAATGTCGTAAATACTTAATAATTAAATGCATGGTCCGAGGAGAATGAGTGGAGAGTTGGTGAAGTGTTCTGGTGAGTTGCTATCATTTAACAACGCAGCAATGAGCACTGGAGCTAGTCTACGAGCAGCAGTGCACAATAACGACACTTTTTTTTTCTTTTCATCTAGAAATAGAAGGCATCATGCTAGCTATATGGGTGTTTCTAAGCGTTTATCTCTTCCTCCGGTGAAAATGTTGTTGCAAACTTAGCCGCCGCATGTCTGTCGCTGTGTTTGGCAGGTGCTTGTCTGGGCGCCGGCGGTGCCGTCCCATGGAAACTGCGCTGGAAAGCTTGTGCTGTAGGGAAGTGAGTGTGTTTTGGTCGCTGGTCGAGGAGCTCACCTCGCACCAGATGTGACGTGCCTCACTCAGCATCCAGAGTTTTTACACCCAGCACAAACAGTAGTTCACCATTGTCAATCTACCTAACGTTATATATTTCTATATATTTATCTATCTAGCTGCTAGCTATCTATGCTATTGCTAACGTTATGCTATCTGGCTGTCTGCCTACCTCTCTATACTAGCCTATCTATCTATCTATTTATCTGTCTGTCTGTCTATCTATATCTATTTATTTATCTATAATCTGCGCTAACGTTATCTGAATACTCTCGTCTGCTACTCGTCTCTCTAGTCACTCTCAATGCGGGCCGCGGGCTTTGGTAAATTCTCTCCCCAACGTGACGTAATGGCATTGTGGGGGAAAGGAGAGTCGTTGCAAACCGCTCTACTTTTTCGTATTATATTCCGCTTTGTGATACCCAACGACATAAAATACAATGGATAACAGTTTAAATGTTTATTACCAACAAGTAAATAGCACAAATTCGATGAAAAAAAAAACCTGCAACACGGCCTTTAAATCTTTGTGGACTCGACTCGGACGTTAAGGACTCAGACTCAAGTCCGACTCGGCCCTCTTTGGACTCGGACTCAATTGTTAAGGACTTGGCCTTGACTCGGACTCGACAAGGACTAGGACCCAACACTAAGTTATGACGTAACTAAGCCTCATTTACTGAAATCATGTGACTTTGGCAGTTTGATACTCACTCCGAACCACTGATTCGAAACAAAAGATTCATAAAGGTTTCGTAGCTTCATGAAGCGTGTTTCGAAAGCGCCCATCACTAGCGTTCAGTGGATCTTATTACAGGCAGATACTGATCACAGACTTTTAACCTGTTAACCATTGCCAGTGCGCCCGCGCACTGAAGCATTTTTTTTTTTTTTTTGTTCAAAGTTACAATCAGATTTAATGTTATACCTTGACTAACTATACATCATTAAAAAGATATAAGACTCAAGTTTCAGTATTTGACCACTATTGTATTCTGAGAAACTTCTTAATTTATGTCAGGAGTTATGAAATGAAAAAATGAGTCGATACCTTTAATATGAATTATGAGCGTCAGCTGCTCCCATTCAGAAAAAAACTGTCATGACAGCGCTTGACAAAACAACGTCCCTCAGGGCTTTTAGCTCAAAAATGTGCAGATTTTGAGAAATATGGAAAGATTATCATAGGTTTACATCAGATTTCTATAGACAGGAATAATATTTATTGAATTTATACCCAAATGCGTCGATGTAATCATTATGAGCGCTTGGTACTCTATATACTGTGTTTTCAATTCATACCAATAGCCTGAGGGCGCTACATGCACAATAATAGTCCATATATGTAACATGAAGAAGAGCCATGATCATGTGACATTCCAGGATGTCACTGATACACACACAGCTAAACAGAGTAGACATGTGCCGGTATTCGGTAATGCGATAAAAAAAATTTAATGAATATAGACGATATTGTTATCGCGGGCACTTCAAAATACCGTGAAAAATAATAGATCCGAATTTAGATTTTTAGAACGCGCATTATAGCTTATTTTCCATCAACTGCTTAAACAAACACTGTGTATATGCTGCGCGAAACACGTGCGCACTCTGATGTAAACAATCGCCACGTGTATAAGCATGCGGCCGGTGTGCACTTCTACTCTAATGTAAACAGTCCCCACATGGAGAAGCAGCATGGTGGAAGGAGGAATGCGCGGCCTACAGTCTATGGCCGCCGCCGATCTATCCGGATCCATCCCGCTTCTAAAAGCAGAGCTGCCAACTCGACGCATTCAGCGCGAGACTCTTCACACGCTCACGCCACACATCCGTTTTCTCACGCAGAGAAAAATCGCAGAGCAAAGAGGACACGAAGACCGTCAAACAAGACAGAGCAGGTTATTTTTTATATGAAACAGGAGAACAATTGTGTCACAGAACGTTACATTTAAACCATTTAATGACCAGCAGCATGTTAGATGACTAAAACAAATAGAGTGTACGTAGGTGTATATGCATGGAAGTTTATATGTATGTGCGAGTGTTTATAGGTGTATGTGCATGGAAGTTTATATGTATGTGCGAGTGTTTATAGGTGTATATGCATGGAAGTTTATATGTATATGCGAGTATTTATAGGTGTATGCGTGCGTCAAGTTTATATGTATATGCAAGTTATTCACAAGTGTATATGCATTCATTACTAACATAATATGTATTGGTATGGATTTCATATTAGTGTGCACGTGTATTTCATATATGTATTTTGAACATCCAATAGTATACATGTATATGCGAGTAATTTATAGGTGTATATGCACGTGTGTTATGTAACACACTACATAACTACATAACACCCGGGCCACCAGAACTTCAGTAACTAATCTATCCGAAGGTTCCAGCATTCCTTCCATACACTCTAGCCCCACTCCTTCAACACTACCCGGAATTATAACCTCAGTTCTTGGGGGCACAATCACATCCTGCCTCACTGATACAGTCCTGGTCTTGTTGTTCACATTACCCAATTGTAGCGGTAGGCTCTTCCCCATTAAGTTACAACACTGTGCATTTAAGTCAATTACTGCACCAAACTTCCTCAAGAAGTCGGTGCCCAAAATGATCTCCTGTAAAGGTATATCAGCTACTAAGAAGTCTGTGGCCAAAGCCAACGCCTCTATCTGGCACACCGTTGACCATTTTCCCACAATATTCATTTGTCCCCCATCAGCTACAGACACCTTCCCTGAAAATGGCACTAATTCAGAGCCCCCATTTGTTGCTTTTTGCCAGAATTCTTTAGACACTACCGACACCTGAGCCCCGGTATCTAACAACAACTCACAGGCTACCCCTCCCACTTTAGCTGATAAAAACACCCCAACACCCTGTTCACTACAAGAAACACTAATTTGCAGGCCAGTCGTATAATCAGGGAGGGGGGCGAGCATTTGACCTTCTTTACTCGCCCCCTCTATTTTCCCTGTACATAAGGACACTCTCTTCTCAAATGGCGATCACAACCGCACTCCCAACATACATCGCCACGACCCTTTTGGCCCCGACTACAACCTTGTAATTCAGACTGGGAAGGAGCCCTAGAAAAAGAGGCATTATTGACTTGAGTCTTAGTAAGATTTTGAACAGACACCTGTAAAGTTCTAACTTCCTGACGCAAACTCTCCACAGTTTCAAGCAATATAGCCATTTGGGTATCATTCGGATTGTTATTAGACACTCCGCGCACCTTCAATTCAGGTGTCATCTGACTACGTTCTAACTCTCGAATGAGCTCCAATTCAGAAGCCAAATTTATGGCTGCCTCTAATGTAACTGGTCTAGCACTACGGAGCTGTATTCGTAGATCACCGGTTCCAACATGTGCAATAAAATGCTCACGTGCTAGTAAATCTTGAGTATCACAGTTAGCCACTGGATAGGATTTGGCTACTAATCGCCTCAAAGCGTTACCAAACTCACGTGCACTTTCCCCTGGTAATCGTCGCCTAGCTGACAAACTTGCACGATTCCAATCCTCACTTTCGCAAGGATCAAAACACTTACTCAACGCTTCTTTAAGTTTAGCATAACTACTACGATCTTCTAGGGTCAAACCACAGAACACATCTCTTGCTCTGCCAGACAACAAAAGTGACATGAACTTCAATTTTAAATCCCTGTTCCAATTATTCACCTCTGCAGCCATTTCAAATTGCTGGGACCAATCAGACCAATCACGCCCATTACCTGTAAATGTCTCTGGCATGAACACAGGACGGTTCACTATACTACTAACAGAAGCAGTCCTACCCATAGCTGTTTCAGCAGACAATTCCTGACTAGAATGTGCATTTTCAGTGTGCTCCATTTTAATAATTTAACAACACCCCAAAAAAAAAAAAAAAAAAAAAAAAAAAAAAAAATTATGGGTATTTTACAATTCTATCCCACCGCTGCTACCAGTGTAATGATTTTTGGCCACCACTAGGGGCCACTGGCAAGCCTTCTTGCGGCTTGAGACCTATACTGCCACCACCTTTAATTTCTAACCCGGTCTGGTCCGGGGGGAGCACACCAAACACACTCCAAAACAGGGATTACAAAAGGAATACACTTTTTATTAGTAACAATAGCAGCCGTATGGCATTCGCTCACTCAAATATCCTGATTACATATACTGGTCATCTCATTTCATTAAACCGTGAACACACATTTTGTTAGGGAACCAAGTACTCATTCCAAATTCACAGCAAACTATAGTGATATCTCAGACAAAGCACACTTAATTAGAAACTCCAATCACATGCCTAGATAGAATAACCAGCACAGGCAATCAACATACAGTTCATGAAGGCAATAATCACCAAGGGCTAAACACAACACACATAATAGATCATATAGAATGATTAAAATAATTTCGGACTTCCCTGTCCACGTCCGACGACACCCTGCCGTCACTGAGAGGACTCAACCTTCCTCGCCACATTAATGGTAGGAAGGTCTCTTCAAACCAGCCAGGTCCACCTACACTTACTTCCCTATCTTTCTCTTTTTCCCCCCAACTGTCTACCTCCAGGCCAATAAGTGGGACCCCGGTTTTCTTCACGCCGGTGGTGCTAGCCAACCACGAACGCCACAGATCCCCTTTGTGAACCCAGCAGGTTAAAAACACAGTTTATCAGTCTCTTTTTTTTCTTCAGTGTCCGACAACCCCCATTTTAAAAGTCCCCAATTATCGTTCATCGTCCACAGGTGTTCCAGAAACCATAAATCCTTCCGTGTTTGTCCGTAACAATGACGTCACGCACCATCCATCGAATCATAATCATTACAGTACTTTTAAAGCAAAGTATTTATGATGACCCATAACGAACTTACTTCCAATACTTCCTATATTAATTGTATTAATAAAACAAATGGAAGTGATTTGGCAAGTCAACTGTAAGGTTACATTTGCCAGCATATGTCCCAACATTGCTGAGAACCAACAGGAAAATAAACGTGTGCCTGTACTAGCAGCGTACTTGTAGTAAATTAATACAAACTTCAGCATATTCTGAATCTCTAGCATTTAATAATAGACTATAACCAACATCCTCTAGTTATTTCCAATGAGCAATATAATCCTTCAGACAAAAAAAAAAACAAAACATTTTGCTGTAGCAAATTCACAAACAGTTTTCGTTCAAAAATATAGAATTATGTACCAGAAGCTATCATAACGTATAATGCTTGTGGACTTATGCATATTCTGAATAATTAGTAACATACAAAGTCGCTATTGACTTATACACAACTAAATAATAAAGAGTTATGACTTGAAATGTTTGCTGTATACCACAATCAAAAATAGCAAGTGAATGAACATTCTGCAGAGAGTAACTTACAGTCAAAACAGGGACGGATTGACAATCTGTGCGTTCTGGAAAAGTCCAGAACGGCCGTCCAACCGAGGGCCGTCACAAAAAAAAAAAAAAAGTCTAATAAAGCAGTATTAACAGCCAGCAGCAGGGGCACTAATATGATCACTTATGCTACGTGTAAAAAACAACAACTGAGGAAGAAGAGTCGGCCTATAGCCACTGACAGAAAGTTAAGTTTTATAAGGCTGCACTTTTAAATTTGCTTACATTATATTTGAATAGCAGCGGTCTCCAACGTGGTGCCCGTTAAACACATTCTATAAATAGCCCCAACTTGCCGTCGGGGTTCCAGACTTCGAATAAATGGCATAATTTTGCGACCTTTTCAACTAAACGTTTCAATTTGAACTTTTGCCTCAACAAAATTACCCAACTCTCTTTGATTGTACGCTGTCATTTGCGTTGCATATGAGAAACATCAAATGGCAAACGCTTGAAAAGCGGAACAAAACGTGTTTGATCTGAGCAGCGCATTATCAGCTCGGCTCAAAAAACAGCGATCGCGGACAAAGCTGATCTCGATCACGCGAACATAATTAGCTGTGCGATCCACTAAGAAGCATTTAAATTCAGCGCAGAATTCTCTATCTCTATTATAAACCACAAATGACTATGTGATTTAAGCTTGTAAAAAGACAGATGAAACAACAGCGCTGATATTCTCAACATATTGACGCAAAAAAAAAACAACAAAAAAAAAAAAAACAGGCGAAACATTGTTCCGAGAACAAACCAGTTAGAAGACATTTCACACTAAAGCCTATGAATTAACTTTAGTAAAACAAACTTTTTTGGCAGAAATGTGCCTGTATTCAGAATGTGCCTGTATTCATATTAAAAATGCTGTTATATTAATATAGGCTAGTCTTGTATAAATATATTAAATGTAATGCAGTAATGTTTTGTTTAGAAGTTATGGCAGTTTATTTATTTTTTTTTTTTTTTAAATGTATATTTATACTAAATGTTTGGGCTACTGTTTTTGATAACACGTACAATAGGTTTATAGAAAATCAACAAAAAAATCAATAAATTTTCATAATTTTTTTTAAACGCTTTTAAGAATATCCAGAATAACCAGAATATCAAGATATATTATTAATTCCCATATGATGGTGAAAAGTAAAAAAGCTTCACCATGTTATGTATAATAAATATTGGATTATAACAGATAAAAATTCCTTCTAGATTATTTTATCCCTTGAGGTAGCCCTCGCACACAAAAAGGTTGGAGACCCCTGGTATATAGTAACTATAAGTTTTATAATTACAAGTTTGTGTAATTTGGGGTTACTGTAGCCAGTGACACTTCATTATTTGTATTTTATGGCATTGTACATTTTTTGTTTTTATTTGAAGGCTGAGGCTTCATTAATAAACACAACCCCAATTATCATCATTGGTTTTGAATTTACTTGCTGTGAATAGGCTACCTTGTCTGATAGGCTACAGTATTGTGGCATAGTATCAGGACATCCTGGCTAGTGTCTGTCCCACACGGCTAGAGGCGAATGGCCGGATGATGGGCCTATTTGGGAGAAAGTCCAGGGCTGTTTTTTAGCCCCAGTCCGTCCCTGAGTCAAAATGTAACTTTTTGTGACTGGCATTGCACATATTGCATACAGATCAGATCGGTTTACACAGCATATTGATGTGAAAACTAAACAATACAGAAATTAGCTCTCATACAAAAAAATACTAAATAGATCACAATGAAATTGCCAATGTTCCATACGTTAGCTTTTAACGAAGACATTCTCTGGTGCCGTTCGGATTTGGCGCTCAGCCATCATGCGTCTGTTATGTGCGCGTCTCTGTTATGTGCACGCCACAGACTGTCCGCGCACTGCACGTCCGCTTCAGAGTTCCGCCTTTTGCGTTCCTTCAATGTTACGTTATTAGATTTTTTTCTTTTTTCTTTTTTTTTGAAAATCGATTTTTGACATTTGTGAATCGATTCAGAATCGTCCACGTCCCGAATCGCGATTCATCTAAGTATCGATTTTTTTCCCCACCCCTAGATAATACCGTATACCGTGATAAAAGCTCACTCAATTAATCGCAGCATGAAAATGTGATACCGGCACATGCCTAAAACAGAGATCGCTGTAATGGATGTAACATGCAGATATAGATGTTTTAAAGACAATAAACATGATTGCAATGATATTTGATTTGCCTGTGTTTTTCAAGCCATGCCAGGTATTTTCATAATAATAGATTATATTTATAATGTAATGCTAATCCATATAGACTATCATTATGCAGAATACTATAAAATAGTATATTTTCTGACTGATTTTTTCATCTGAAGCCAAATTAGATAATTATTTAAAACACTCGACTTGCGTTAAAAAAAAGTTTGGAGCACAAACATGGTTTTAATCTCATAAATTGTCATGTATTGATGGTGTGCTAAGCTAACATGCTAGCTAGCTCTAGGTGCACCTGCCATCTAACTGTTATTCTTTTATGATTTTTTTCTAAATAGGAATGCTTACTGAAATGTTTCTTTATTCCAGAAGGGCACTTGATACAGTTAGATACAGTGAGAACTTTGATAAAATAAATTAGGGATTGAAACTAGAGATGCGCGGATGGGCTATTATTTCATCCGCAACCGCATCACAAAACTCATCATCCGTCCGCCATCCATCCGCACCAACGGAGCAAGGCGCTGCTGATGACAGCCGCGAGACTAGAAAGTTCTTACTTCAAATATCAGCAGTGGTCTCCGTCTCCGACCGGCGCACAGGGACATAAATAAATAAATAAATAATTTAAATAAATAAATAGACTAAATTAAACGTGTTTTGGCAAAACTGACCTTATCTGATAGGCTACTGTACATTATTTTCATTGTAGCCTAATAGAAAACGCATTTTGGCACATCATTTAGGCTTTTTCGTTGGTGCGCCATCCTTATGCCTACAAAAGACAGATGAAATCTAATATTAATAATTGATCCATGTCGGTATACACAGCCTAATATTTTACACTTATAATGAAAAAATAGCCTATACAATCAAGATAGCCTATTTACTTTTTAATTATTAAATCCAGGACATGGTTAGTTAATGAAACATGGATTAAAATTAAGATACAATTAATACCAAACGAAATTCGCTTTAAAGAAGGGCTTTGTGCTTTCTGTTTGAGGTCTCTGTGAAAGTTTGAATGTCTTTTAGTGCCGCTCTCAGAGTCCGTAATGGAGAACTGTCACGTAACATTGTTTTTTCCTCATAAATGCAAACACGAAAAGTAAATGACAAAAGACTTTTTTAAAAAGACAAACCATCAATTTTTGGAAAAAAATGTATGGATTTATAGCGTTTTGGTAAAAAAAAGAAAAAAAGTATGGATAACCTTCTATTTCCTTTGTTTTTGTCACGTACCTCCTTCGCCGGTGTTACCATCTCTGATAATAACAAGCAGTCTGCATAGACTCTGCATAGGCGAGAAAATTTGACTATTTCAAAGTGTGCTTTGCAAAAAATTCCAAAAGCGATAACAATATCAGATAACAATATCTAACAATGTATACATATATTTTTGATTTGATTGGTTCAACCGCCCGCCACCCGCCCGAATTTAATTAAAATATTATTTTTCATCACGTCATCTGCCCGAGTCCGCGGCTATAACCGCCAACCGCGCATCTCTAATTGAAACTCTATGAATAGCCTGTGAATAGCCAGTCATTAGTAATTATAATGCAGACAAAAGAAATGCATATTTAGAGCCATAACCAGGCTGGAGAGGTGTGAATGTGTGCATGGGGAGACTGACACTGAATGGGGCTCGTTTGCACCACAAAACAATAGAGACAAAAGAGTGAATGGATGACGAATAAACATCAGTAGCATTTTAGAGTCTAATCAAAATAAAGGCATATGACATGATCTTGAAAAACATTTAACTAAATACAGAGTTTTAGACTTATCTTCAGATTTTACATATAACATGGTCAGACATGTGGCTTTAGCTGTAGTGCATTTCTAGATTGCTACAGTGCCAACTTCAATTTTATTTTCAGGTAATGAAAATGAAAATGAAAAAATAAATTTCTAATAACTTTACAAAATTTTGAAGCTATTTATAACTATTTTTTTTTCATTATGGCAATAATTAATTCTACATTTAAAATAAACTGCCAGGTGTCAGCTTTCAAATGAGATCATACTTGTGCTTTTAGTGCAAAGGGATCATGAACTGTATCTGTTTCAGTTTGGGTATGTTATTTCTGGGGATTTTTCAAAAGTGGGGTTGCAGGTTAACAGGTTAAAATGCACTTGTTCAATTTTTACAAGTTACAGTATATGCTGCACCAAAATTAGACATTTTACATTTTGGGAAATACAAACCTTGAATTGAAAGCGGTTATGAACATTTCTGATTTTGATGCAAAAAACATTGTTCTGCATCTACAGTAACTGAAATAATTATTGACCCATGATCAAACTGTCTGTCTTAGCCAAATATTTAAAGCTTGATATCACATTTTAATTGTGTTTTTAATTTGCTGTTTAATTTTATTACTTTAAATTGTTGTGGCTCTGTGTGACGCTGAGGAAAAAACTGCTCTGACTCAAACAAGTGAGGAAATATTATCATCAGCTAACATTACTACTAAAAGTAAAGTAATATTGTAAATAAATGAGCAATACTCACATCAGCGTGTTGAGTTGACAGTGTTTATCCTGCAGTAGAGCAGTGATCTGATTCACTCGTGTGTCTCCTAGTTCATGTTTACTCAGATTCAGCTCTTTCTGGAGAAACAGGTTTTTACCCACAACTCTATTCACATACTGACAGGCTTCCTCTGCAGCAGGACTCAAAAACCTGCAGAAGAGTCAATTCAGTTCTCAACTATATGTCTGTTGCATTACAAAAACAATTGATACGATAAAAAAAATTCTTTCAACATTTAAATACACAAATAAATATAAATTTAAAATAAACTAGAGCAACACTCAGTCCTAAAGCAAACTCATAAGAACAGAAACATCTCACAGAGCAGAAGGGCAAAAGCTTACTAGATCATGGTTTTCAGTATGAATATAGAGTGTGAAATTAAGATATTTCTGTTTTTTAAGCAGGAGAAGTGAGAACCGTCAGCACAGAGAAAACTGGCTTGTGAAACTGCATGTTTGTGAACATCTGGAGACTCATAGACCTGCTGTAGAGAGATGAAGTCAATCTGGGCTTGATGGAAAACAATTGTGTTCAGAAAACTATTTCACTAAAAGGTTATCTAGAATTTTTATGAGAAGTGTGCACAAAAATAAAATTGTGCATTTCAATTATCAAGGTATACTCCAGAATATCAGCCCATATACTGACCCATAATGTCTATTTGACCTTTAGCTCGTATCACAACTAAACTGTGTTGACGTTTATCATCATCATGACAGAACCTGCAGCATCTGATCTGATCTTAATCATTTTGATGCAGCTAATTGTCAAGCTAATTGTTTAGCTAAAATAATATATTTGTAATGAATATTTAGCCTCAAATAAAAAATCTAGTTAGTTATTTGATCCCGTCTCACCTCAGTGTCTTCAGTTGACAGTCTGGATCCTGTAGTAAATGATTGAGCTTCTTCACTCCTGATTGTCCAGGATCATTTCCTGTGAGATCCAGCTCTATCAGGTGTGAAGGGTTTGATCTCAGAGCTGAAGCCAGAGCTTTATAACCTTCTTCTGTCACACTGCAGTTAGAGAGTCTAGAACAGGAATGAAAGCATTCAGCTGATTAATCAGTTAAACCCTGAACAATATAAATCTTTAAACTTGAGTTTTATTTTGTTCTTTGTACAAATGCATTGAAATTTAGATGCAAAAACTGACAACTGAATATGGAGGCAAACAAAAGGCACAGAAATCTTTAATATGTTAGACATCAACATCACAACAATTTTTTCTGCCAGAATGGGTGAAGGTCTCTGCGTGTTACTGTCTTTCCGCATGGCAAAGTAATTTAATTCCATTTAAGCTTTTATCTAACTCCATTTTATATCTGACTCCATTTTATATCTGACTCCATTTTATATCTGACTCCATTTTATCACGACCTCGAATTTAAGTTTGATTGCCAATTGGTTATTGGTCAAGCAGCACTTTTGCTGCCTTAAACGCAAATTCACTTCTTGTCTTTGCCAAACATGTACACTTGAATTAGCGCCAAAATATTAGTCGTCACTAATCTGACGCAAAACTTGCGGTAAAATACAAATCCGTTTAATCTACTTGGGAAAACCATTTCAGAGTCAGTCAGAATAAAATCAAATGTAACAATTTATTATGTCAGGTAAATGTATCATGCCAATTACATAATCAGTTCAAAGGTAATAAATACAAAAGATCAAATGCTCTGGAATATAGAGAGAAGATGCGAACCTGACAATATAAAATACATGATGTGTAGTGCCTGCATACACTCTGCATCACAGGCTAATTTGAGTTACAAATTGCCACAAGTCTTCTTTAAACACTCAGACCAAGGCAGAAACCTCTTTTCAAATGTAAACTTGAGTTCACAGTGGGAATTTGCATTGATCACCGTCCCAGACTTACTGGGGACAGAAGTTGAGGGAATGATGTGTAAATTGGGAGGTGATCAACTGTGATCGTGTCTCGAATGGGGATGGTAATATAGCAAGAGAGTTCAAATGTTAATTTCCTTTGTTTTCTCAGAGAGTTGCCCTCTCTTCCAGTTCTTCCAGTTTATCCAGTCTTACAACTGTACAGGTCTGAAAGTCTGTGATCTGAATGATCCACAACAAGTAACCTGAAAATGGTCGGAAAATTAGAAAAATTAAGTTTGAGAATGGCCTAATTAAAGTCCAGACTTCAACTCCATTGAAATGCTGTGGAAGTACGTGAAACACAGCTCATGCTGGAAAGTCTACAAATGTCACTGAGCTGAAGCAGCTTTGTAAGGAGGACTGGGACAAATGGACCAAAATACCTTCACAGTGGTGTAAAACACTCATAAACTAGAGGAAGCGTTTAGTCGAGACAAGCTGCAAAGCTGAAAGCAGAATCAAAGATACACAGCTCCCTCAAAAGCACTAAAATACATTAATCCTGTCACATAAAATATTAAGAGAAGTGATTTCTACCAGATATCGCTCTCCATTCTGTGGCAGATTTACCATCTCTAACAGAACCAACACTAGGTATGCAAGTAATGATTACATCACTAAAGTATAAATTACTATAAACAAAAACAGCACAATTTAAGTGTTAACTTATAAGAAGTAGACTATACATAAATATATATATATATATATATATTATATATATATATATATATATATATATATATATATATATATATATATATTAGGGGTGGCACGGTTCACAAAACCCACGGTTCGGTTTGTATCACGGTTTTAGGGTCACGGTTTTCGGTTCTGTACGGTTCTTGTTGTTATTTTTTCTTTTAACCTTTAACCCTCTGGAGTCTGAGCGGTTTTCTGGGCCCTTGAGATGTTCTGACATGCCCTGACATTTGTGCTTTTTTCAGTTGCTTATAAACATATTAATGGCAAAGGTGTAAATTCACTCTATAAAGCACAAACAGGGCTACCATAATATGTGAGCCACGTGTATGTACATGTTTTAATTTTTGAGAGAATAATGTTTATGCGTGGATATTGAAAAAACTAAAAACTAAAATTTCTGAAATAAGGCCACAAAACACATAGTAAATATGTGTCAATAAGACTTTTGACCAATGGATGTCGTCGCCTATAGTTTTTTCTTCAAAATTATGTGAAAATAGTCTTGCTTTATCGTTCAAATAAAACCATACATTGATTTAAATTGATGTAAAACAGGTTTTGCTTGGAAAGCCAATATGCGAGGGGGCGTGAACGAGGAGTGGTTTTCACCTGAATTACCACCCACTCTGCATAATGACTCTGTATAATGATGAGCCATTCACACAGGTGTGAAACTGGCTGAGCCACAATGCTTGGACAAAAGATATTTAGAAGAAGACTTATATTGACCATTTAAGATTTTGCTTACATCTATCTTGTACATATGTTGTGCTATTTTATTAAAAAGGTTACAATTACAACAATAATTACAATTTCAACAATATTTCAAGTGTACTCTTTCTTTGTAAAAAAAAAGAAAGATTATAGGCCTACATTTTATCTATGTATTCATTACTTTGAATATAGACAACATTGGAACAGCTAACATCTTAGTTGATGACTTTATTTTTGACAAAAATATTTGTCTATTTTATATATAGAAATTGCTAAACAAAAGCTTATTTGACGAGGCAGTATATTCTACAGTAAAAACTGTACCCAAATCTACTAAACAAAATGTTGTCTTTCATATTTCGCCTGACTGTAAAGTTGTTTTCATGAAATATTAGGGCATATAAATGTTAATTTGCAGTTTACGTTGCTTATACAAATAGCCAACATTTTATTTCAACATATTTCAGTCGATTTTTACTCATCTCAGTATAGCAATACAGTTTGCTAAAACATCATCATTCGTTGACGATAGGCTTATTTACTTTAAATCCAGGAAAGTTGTTAATGAAAAAATTATTAAAATTAAGATACAATTGATACAAAACGAAATTCGTTTTAAAGAAAGGATTTGTACTTTTTGTTTTGAGGTCTCTGTGAAAGTTTGAAAGTCTTTTAGTGTTTTTTTTTAGAGCTCGCGTCCATAATGGAGAAAAAACAGAGCGCATGCCGTTCATTCGTCAATAAACAGAAACCCGAGAAGGAAAAACTTACTAGTATTCCTCAGCTCGTATTCCTCGTATTCCTCATTATTCCTCACAGCGCTGCAAGACGGTGTAAGCAAGTAATGTTCTGAATAAACTTGTGTTTTGGTTTTCTCGAGCTGATGGGGGCGTTCACAGGATTGCGCGGATTACCTCAGCCATTTGCGTTGAATAGCGTGCGCTCTCCGTGGGCGGAGTCACATTACATTTGAATTAGCTCTAATTAGGTCGACTGGAATCGCTCTCTTTTAATACAGATTTCACAAGATGAGAATATTAGTTTTTTATATAAATTACTTCATTTAAAAGAAGAGATTTCAAGCTTCATAAAGACATATATCACGTGTATGTGTGAGAAGTATTCACTGAGTTATGGTTCATTTTCGGACGCGTTTCAGAATGGACTACACGGACAGAGAGAAGGCAGAACTCGCTTCGTGTTTATTTTTCTTTATTTGTCGAAAAGCACAACACTATGTTTTTATTGTGAGTATACACAAAAATAATACACATTTCACAGAATCGATTGATGTATAGAACTCCTATGGAAAATCAAAGTCAACAGAGTATTCATGAGTTTCTTTTACACTGATAAAAAAAAAGCGAGCTGGTATCGCCGGCGATACCGTCGACCTCAGGGGGTTAACACACTGCAAAAATTTGCTTCAGCATATGATATATAACTTAATTATCTAATTATTTATTTCATAAATGTGGCGTGTTTGCAAAACGCAGCTTCTCATTTCCCATTTCGAAGGAAATATAGTGAGCGAGTGAGCAGTTACCGTGAGGAAACTTTCAGTGGCCCTGGAGGTCCATCGATCTGTAGTGAGAGCTACGTGGACTGTGTCGGACAGTTCTTTGTCAATTTCTCCTCGTGTCTCATCATCATAGGCGTAATTTGCGAGTGGGACATTTCCCCACCATTTTTTGCCAGGGTCGATATTTACCCCACCACTTTTGAAACATCTCGCGGCACAGATGTACCAATACAAATAAATAAAGCGTCTCCAGTTAACTAGCAAAGTATTCTTTTTGTTCGTTTGTTAAATAAGAAGCAATCTAGCGCTGAAATGTGTTTTTTTTTTTTTAATCAAGTGATCAAAGTGCTCGTTGCCGCTGCGATCAGTGGCGCTGATACAGTGTTCACTTGTGGCTCGCTCACACGCTGCACTGTCTACACTGGGACGCGCTCTTCAATCCGTTGTGGAGACTCTCTATTCTTTCCGATGAAATCATAACAAAATTCACACAAATCTGTCCCTGCTTGATATACAACCACTGATAAACATAATCGGTTTTGATGAAAAATAAAAAAATATATACGAGTGCGGATTAGAACTCAGAACCTCTGACACGCTTGGCAAAAGTTATTCCACTGGACCATTGAAGTAGCCTACATACGTGAAGCAGTCGATCTATGTATTTATTCACGTGAAAAAACAGCATATAGTGGAGTAGATCTCATTAAATGTCTAAGTAAACCCAGTGCACTATTTAAATCAATTGCTGGACATCGTAATGTAATGTTATTCTGCATACATCTGATTTATGATTTAGCATTGTATTAGCACGGGCACGAGGCTACATTGCGCATGCGTCGAACCGTGCGACGCACACACGCACTGAACCAAGACAAGCGAACCGAACGGTTCGGATGTTTTTTCATGTACCGTGCCACCCCTAATATATATATATATATATATATATATATATATATATATATATATATATATATATATATAATACTTTATCCACTAAATATTATAATCCCTTGAAAATTAGCCGATGATTTACTCACCCTCAAGTCATCCTGGGTGTATATGGCATTCTACTTTCAGACGAATACAATCGGAATTACTTAAAAAAAATGTCCTGGCTCATCAAAGTATGAAAAACTCGATGAAAAAAACACAACAACAATAAAATAGCACAATGACAGGATTGATATGGTATACCCACGTTGTAACAAATAAATAAAAGATCTTTGAATTTTTCACAAAAGTTCTCTCGCATCGTCCTGTCAGTCATCGCACCTCACTCTAGTCATGTGACTCCTGTGTCTCAACTTACCTCAGTATCTCCAATTTACACTTTATATTCTTCAGTCCAGTGCAGAGCAGCTTCACTCCTGAATCCTGCAGATTATTATTGTTCATGTTCAGCTCTTTCAGATTTGTATCTGATCCAAGAACTGCAGCCAGACCTGAACAGCTTCTGTCTGTTAAGTTACAATCATTTAACCTACAATAAGTCACAACACAGAATTAGATGGAACATATACAATACATGTTCTATATACAAATATTAACCTGTTAAGCTGCAACCCCACTTTTGAAAAATCCCCAGAAATGACATACCCAAACTCATTTGAAAGCTGACACCTGGTAGTTTATTGTAAATGTAGAATTAATTATTGTCATAATGAATTTTTTTTTTTTAAATAGCTTCAATGTTTTGTAAAGTTATTAGAAATTTATTTTTATGAAACATATTCATGAAAATACAATTGAAGTTGGCACTGTAGCAATCTAGAAATGCACTGCAGCTAAAGCCACATGTGTGACCATGTTATATTTAAAGTCTAAAACTCTGTATTTAGTTATATGTTTTTCAAGATCATGTCAAATTACTTTATTTTGATTAGACTCTAAAAATGCTACTGATGTTTAGTCATCTTCTAAGCATCCATTCAGTCTTTTGTCTCTATTGTTTTGTGGTGCAAACGAGCCCCATTCAGTCTCAGTCTCCCCCTGCACACATTCACACCTCTCCAGCCTGGTTATGGCTCTAAATATGCATTTCTTTTGACTGCATTATAGTTACTAACGACTGGCTATTCACAGGCTATTCATAGGGTTTCAATCCCTAATTTCTTTTATCAAAGTTCTCACTTCACAAAAAACTGTTGAAACTGTATCAAATACACTAAAACATTTCAGTAGCTGCTAAGCATTCCTTTTTAGAAAAAAAATCATAAAAGAATAACAGGTGGCAGGTGCACCTGGGCTAGCTAGCATGTTAGCTTAGCACACCATCAATACACGACCATTTATGAGATTAAAACCATGTTTGTGCTCCAAACTTACTTTTATAACGCAAGTCGAGTGTTTTAAATAATCTTCTGTGGTCTAATTTGGCTTCAGATAAAAAAAATCAGACAGAAAACATTATTTATAGTTTTCTGCACGATGATAAAGTCTATATCGATTAGCATTACATTATAAATATAATCTATTATTATGAAAATACCTGGCATGGCTTGAAGAACACAGGCAAGTCAAATATCATTGCAA